>NC_057864.1:411401153-411728323 GCF_019393635.1 Dromiciops gliroides
CAGACTTGATCACCTTCTTACTGTACTTTCAAGTCATTATTGGCTTCTCTAAACTATAACATCACCTTTCATCCATGGAGCTCAAGACACTTTATAAACATGAACTCAGGAGTGAGTATATTATCATGACCGTTGCAGAGTTGGGAAAACTGAGGGGGAAGAAAGTGAAGCTACCAAAGGTCACACACCACACTGTGAGTCAATGATCACATAGGAGACAGAACCAATGTATCCAGTTCAGACTCTCCAGGAAGAAAGCAAGACCTTTATCCATCTGTTCCAGGGATAGAGCCCCTTCACACACACACACACACACACACACACACCCCTCCTGTTTTCATACTCTTTCTTTCTGGCTGCCCTCCTTTCTTCTCCATTTTCCTTTCCCAACCCCTATTAATTCTATTTCCTTCTTTCTGGTAATTATATCCTATTTATCCTGTATATAGCTTGTATTGTACATATTTGTTTTTCGTGTTGCCTTCCCCAATTAGATTGTAAGCTCCTTGAGGGCAGAGACTGGTTTTGTCTCTTCATGGATCCCCAGTGCTTAGCACAGTGCCTGGTACATAGCACATACTTAAATGCTTATTGATTGATTGATTGTTCCATAGCTCAACAGTAAACACCAAAATTAAAGTTTTTTAATGTACTTAACAGAACATGCCACCACACTCTCAGATCCCTGTGGTTAGAATTTAGCAGGTCTGCCAGTCAGAAGCAGCTTGCCCTAGACACTATTTCCAGCCACTTGTACTCATTCTTCTCAAATGTGCTTTCTGTGGGAGGTTTGGGGGAAGCAGTGAGTCTCCATGACAAGAAACACTAACTGCTGGACAGAAATCAGGGACACAAAAGATTAAGAAAATGGAGTAAAATGGGAAAGTTATGCTATGGAAAACTTGGCTGGGGGAAAGTGGGGGTTCGAGGGAAGGGACGGGGGGAAGGAGTGAAACTTCCAGCACAAGTGACGGTGCTAGAGGTTGGGCATAGGACTTCCAAACAAAACAGAACATCCTCATTCAAATCTCCCTTACTAGCAGTGATAGAAAGAGCCCATAGTGATTTCTCTGTGCCTTGATCCTTCCAGTTCCCATACTGATTCCTGGGTCTTCCTTATCAGACACTCCAACTTCCTTGGGTCATATGATCATAGATGGAGAACTAGAAGGGAACTTAAAAGTCATTTAGCCCAACTCTATCTCTTTACAGATGAGGAAATGAGGCTCAGAGAGGTTAAATAATAATAAAAGCTAGCAGTACTTTAAGGTTTGCTTATATACATAAATGTGTGTACATGCAAAATATATACACATATATGAATGTGTGTGTATAAGTACATGTGTATGTGTACATGCTGCACATGTGTGTGTTGTATGCATGTAATCTCATTTGATCCTCACAACAACTCTGGGAGGTAGGTGCTCTTATTATCCCCATTTTATAGATAAAGAAACTAAGGCAGAAAGAGCTTAAGTCATTTACCCAGGGTCACATAGATACAAAGTGTCTGAGTTGGGATTTGAACTCAAGTCTTCCTGACTCCAGGCCCAGGACACTTACTCATTGCCCAACCTAGATGCCTAAATGACTTGCCCAAGGTCACAATTTTCCCAACTCTCTTCTTTACCCCCTTCTAAGCCAGATATCCAGATAGGACTTAATCTCCAGAACTTCCCTTTTCTCTGAGTGGCTCAGCCATGTCTCTGCTCCTGCCAGTCCATGACAGACTGAAGTTAGATAAGGATAAGTTTAACATCCCTGGGAAAAGAACTAAGACCAGATTTACTTAGAGCAAAAATCAGGTTAGAAACATGAATCTGGTGGTGGTGGTGCCAATTTCTTTGACTAGTCACATCTCTATGAACAGCCCAGGTTAGAAGCTGAATCACACTATCGTAAAAGGTAATTGGGCAGTTGTTCAGTGGCCTGAGGGGTAACTTTGCCCTTCTTATGTTTATCTGGGGCATGGGAAAGAGTAGCGGTGATCATTCACCTTAGTAAGCTCTGTTAGACATCATGAGAATTTACCCTTTAACCAGGACAGGGTGACTGAGGTTGTGCCTAAGGGCACCGAACTCAGTGGGCATTGATAGCACACACACTCTCTACAGTCTTCTTGTACAATACTTTAGCCCTTTAGAAACAAGTCAAGTCAACAAGCATTTAATTAAGCACCTACAATGTGGCAGGTATGGCTAAACACTGGACAACAGATCTTACCACTTACTCAGCAAGAATAAATTCATTAGGGGCAGCTAGGTGGTGCAGTGGATAAAGTACCAGCCCTGGATTCAGGAGGACTTGAGTTCAAATGCAGCCTCAGACACTTGACACTAGCTGTGTGACCCTGGGCAAGTCACTTAACCTCCATTGCCCAGCAAAATAAAAAAAAAAATAAATGGATGAATGAATAAATAAATAAATAAATAAACAAATAAATAAACAAACAAACAAACAAATAAATAAATAGATTCATTAAAATAAGAAGCTAAGATATGACAGATAGGGGAGAACTCCCTTTAATGGCTCATTCCCCCAACCCCACTAAAGTGTGGGCACTTTGTGCCACTTTGTCCAAGTGGGCACCTCAAGCTGACTTTATACAAGTTCATGGTATTTGTGTAAGGCACAAACATTTCTAGCCATGGCTCTGTTTTTGTGGGAATCTAATCCCCAGTGGAAGGGCAGCTAGATGGCACAGTGGATAGAACACTTGACTTGGGATCAGGAAGACTCATCTTCCTGAGTTCAAATCTGTCCTCGGATATTTACTAGCTGTGACCTTAAGCAAGTCACTTAACCCTGTTTGACTCAGTTTCCTCATCTATAAAATGAGCTGGAGAAGGAAATGGCAAACCACTCCAGTATCACTGCCAAGAAAATTCCAAATGGGGTCAAAAAGAGTCAGGCATGACTGAAACAACTCAACCACAACAAACCTTCAGTGGAACAAATCACAAAACATTTCTCAAATCCATCCCTAGATTTCCTGTCTTAACAAATCTAATTATTTATGAGTTTTCAGAATGACAACATCAAAGTCTTCTACCCATTATAGAGGTGGATTTTTTTTAACCATATATTCTGATTCAGTTTAAAAAGATTATATGATGTTATGCCCAAATACAAATCAGACTAATACCATTTCTAATATAACACAACAAGCCTTAAAAAAACTAATGGCCTCTTGTACCATCAATGAAAAACCCAAACTAGGTTGTAAATATGCATATTATCTGCTAAGATTCATTCCCCTCCAAAAATCAATTCTGTTAATGGAGACAGCCACAGACTCAATAATTCCATAAATTCTGTACTTCAATGCAGTCATAAAAGAAATATTTGAAAATACATTGACTGTCATTTCACAGGATCATAGATTTAGGACTGGACAAAATTGTAGAGGTCATCTGATAGAGCCTCCTCTTTTTACAGATGGGGAAACTGAAGCCCAGAGAGCTTAAGAGGCACATGGGTCGCAAGTGACAAAGCAAAGATTTGAACACAAATTCCTTGACTCCAGACCCTGCTTTCTTTCCACTACATGACACTTCCTATCTGAAAAAAGCCTCTAGCAAATCAATCACCTTGCATTGGTAATCCTTTTCCTAGGCTACTTACCCTTGTTGACCTGCATCCACCTGGCTTCCTAATCTACCCTTCTTCCTCACCACCCTATTTCTCATCCCCAAGGAGATCCTCCTTATTGAATAAGACTAAGTCCAGAGGGCAGCTAGGTGGTACAGTGGATAAAGCACCAGCCCTGGCTTCAGGAATACCTGAGTTCAAATCCAGCCTCCGACACTTGACACTTACTAGCTGTGTGACGCTGGGCAAGTCACTTAACCCTTGTGATGTTTAAAATCTAAATTGTGGTCGCCTTAAATTAGAAGCTTTATCACCAGTCCTTGGGCATTAAACATTTATTAAAGCATACAGATATTCCCACGGAGCTCAGAAAGTTAAGGAAAAAGCCTATTTAGCCTAGAGTTCCAGCCTGGTCTGGTTCTTCCTCAAGTCCTCTGCCACAAACCTGCTTCAATCACGAACTCTCTCCAGCAAACTGATTGTGGAAGCTTTTTATAGGTCTGGAACAGAGATGATCCTTACACACTGCTTCAAGCTGATTGGTTGGCATCATCCAAATCCATTGGTTCTCAAGGTGTTCTCAAGATGTGATTACAAGCCAGTTAACTTGAAGTAGGCTAATCAGCAGTTAATCACTCTCACTTGATTCAATCAGTCTAGATTAATCTCCAGGTGGGTTTTTGAGTATCTGCTAAATCTCATTATTTCATCACACCCTCATTGCCCCGCAAAAAAAAAAAAAAAAAAGACTAAGTCTAGAGTAGCAGCCTCTTTCATTGTTTCCTTTATCCTAAGAGATAGATTTCCTCTAAGTAAAAAATTTAATAGATGCATATATTTTAATGAAATATAGCATTCAGAAGCTATCCATATAATTGAAGATCTCTTGTCTCTATCTTGTGACTATGCTTGTTTTGTTATCTTTTTAAAGAACCCTTAACTGTATCCTCCATCAGATCCTAGAGTCTACTGTATACTCTCAGATGGATCCACAAACTAAACTTAAGATGTATTTTGGGGGGCAGCTAGGTGACACAGTGGATAAATCACTTGCCCTGGATTCAGGAGGACCTGAGTTCAAATCCAGCCTCAGAAACTTGACACTAGCTGTGTGACCCTGGGAAAGTGACTTAATCCTCATTGCCCCACAAAAAATAAATAAACAAACAAATGAATGAATGAATGAACAAATAAATAAATGAAGATGCATTTTGATGCTTTCCAGTGGTAGCAAGAAGTGTTCACTAATGAATTCAATGAGCAAATATTTATTAAGTGCTTACTTATGTAGCTCAGTGGATAGAGAGAGAGCTGGACTCCATCAGGAAGACCTGTGTTCAAATCCCACTTCAGATACTTACTAATTGTGTAACCCTGGGTCAACTCACTCAACTTCAGCTTCCTTATCTCTAAAATAGAGATAATAACAGCATCTACTTCCCAGGGTTGCTGTGAAGATAAAATTAGATAATATTTGGAAACACTTTGCAAACCTTAAAGGGAGATTTAAGTACTAGTTATCCTCCTCCTCCTCCTCCTCTTCCTCTTCCTCCTCCTACTAATACAACAGTATCCAGAGCATAGTACTAGGCATTAAAGGAAACAAAAGTTCAGACAAAATTAAATTCGTCTTTATTAAAAATCAATCAACTCTAAAATTAGTGACATATATATTAGTGACACATATAAGTATATGTATTCATTATAATATAATAATAATGTATAATAAGTATTAATATATTTATGTATTATACATTGTATATGTGTGTTATATGTATTATATGTATGTTTATTATATATAGCATATGTGTATGTTATTAGTATATAAATATATTATATGCATATAAATACTCCATAAGTATTTATTGAAATAAAGAATGAACAAAATGTGGAGGGGTTTAACTATAACAGAAGATTCACTTTATTTGATCAACTATGCAGCATATAACTACTGATGACTACAATAAATTTAGGTGTGTTCATGGAGATGAAAGGCAGATTGCTGTGGGAGGAAGGCAGTAAGGAAAGGAAGCTTACTCTAACTGTTAGGTATGTGTACAAATTTCTCTATTTAAAGAACATCAATATGTTTCTTTGATGTGGGGATCCAGCATCTTTGGCATGATGGCAGAGAATCACACCCTGAATAAGTTTGTGACCTAACATGGAGTAACTTATTGAGAAGTCAAATTTGGTAGCAGTAAAATGGGAAGAGAAGGAAGGAGAAGACAGAAGAACAGAAATCAGAGACAAAGAGTGTTCACCAAGTTCAGCACATAGAGGATAAGAGTTAAGGTGGGGCCAGTGTGGATTCAGACATTGTCAGAGGCTCTACTGTAAGGGGCTTGCTTGGGCTTGGATATCTGGGAGTGTGGAAATCTTGCTAGGGCTAGTTTTGGAGGCTGAAACTCTGCTGGGGCTTCAGGCTCTGAGACTATATGTAGTTTTGGGTTTTAGTACCTTCCCATATAGCAGTATCAGCATTTGAAAAGTAATGAGGAGAAACCCCTAGCTGAAGTAGTATCCTGTTGGCACAATTCTGAGACCCTAGTAGTTTCTGCATGAAAAAATAAAATAAAATTACCCACTCGGGAAGAAGCCAACTAACCCAGAGGCTAGATGTGAGTCTGTGAGTCCATGTCATAGTTTCTATTTGGGAATTGCTACCACATCAATGTTATTTTGTCCTTTAGAACTATAGTATTTACTTAACTAATGTTTACCTAATGCTGAAGGCTTCCTGTTTTCTTTAACCCAAGCCTAAAAATGGAAGCAACTTGGGCTAATCAACATTGAACTTCCAATCAGATCCATTCACACAGCAACTTTGTTCAGTGGAGCAAACAAATGAGCTTTGTTCACAGTTGTGGTAAGAGGGCAAGGTCAGTCATGAGTTTGTCTATACTGGCTTTCCCATTCACAGCAATATTCTGGCAGGAGGTTTTTGCAGTGAACAAAATGGCATTCTCTCATAAAGTTATGACCTGACCTCACCACATACCCCAGCTTAGAAAAGTCGGCTACTCTTTTTCCCTCATTTGCATATGGTAGGGAGAGCTGTTCTGGTGCTGTTACATAGTCATCACACCACACAGCTGAGATGTCAATCTGGTCTTCACCAATTAATTCTCTGACTCTCTATGAAACATGCTTTGTCTGATAAATCTTCCCGTTAAGCCCTAGACTCAGCATGCTAATTAAGAGTTCCTGAAAACCCAGAACCCAGCAGATTGTTTCTGAATTAGGAAAAAATGAGTGCTATCTACACATTACCCTGAAAAGAGTGTCACAGCGAAACATCATTCTTCAAAATAAAACATAAAATAGCATACATTAATCTTTCCCTGCCTTTAAAATATGCTCACCATGCTCAGAGCTGTTTGATTTGAATATATTAATAATGCCTTTCCCTTTGTCCCCATCCTCAGAATTTGCAGTTAGTTTACATAAAAGAATTCCCATACATCATACATTGAATTAGAAGGACCAGAAAGATAATTGTCATATTAGAAGTGGAGAGAGGTTAGAGAGACTAAGAGCAGAGGTTACTTGTCCCGACTCTTACTGCTAGCTCCTGCTTCCTTCCCCAAAGATTGGACTCTACTGTGAGAGAAGTAAATGCCTCAGAAGATGCTCTGAGGGATGCGCTAATCAGCTAAGCCTCGGGTCCAATATCATCCTAAGCAGTTTCCATAGTGATCATAACTAATTCAACTTGTGTTCCTAGCTCACTCCCACAATTCACAGCCAAACAAAACCAGTGGAATTTCCCCTTGAGACCTCAACTCTCTAAGAACACATAAAGATGAACCCAAAAACCAGAACCCACGGAGAAACACTGAAAGTCACAGAAAAAACAGGCAATGGACAGAACCCAAGGACCCCAGTGACTGCAGAAGCTGTGTGATTTGCTCACTTCCCAAATTGACTTCACCGTGCTCAGAATAACTTTGTTCTTTCCCACCTTTACATGTTTGTTTATACCTTTCAGAAATGCCTCCCAACCCCATCTGAATCTTGCCCTTTTTCAAGATCCAGCTCAAATCATATCAACACAAAAAAAGCCTTCCCTAGAAACCCCTCCATGTAATTCTTTCTCCCTCCTCTTAATTCCCACTGTACGTATCATCAGTATCCCAATTGTGTTCTGTTTTGTCATTTGAGCTTTTTTAAAAAATCTTGTCATATTTATATATTGTCACTCCCCTCACCTCCATTGTAAGCCCTTATTTTTGTATGCCTATAACATCACACACAGGAGTGCAATAGGTATTTCTGGATAAACTGATGGAGAATTTTCTTTTTTTTTTAAGTAATAAACATTTTTATTTATAGTTTGGGGTTCTGATTTTTATCCCTCCCTCCCCTCCCCCTCCCTGAGGTGGTAAGCAATCAGATATGGGTTATACAAGTTTGATTATGTAAAACATTACCATATTAGTCATTTTGTATAAGAAAACTGGAACAAAAGAAAAAATGAAAGAAAGTGAAAAATAGCATGCTTCAGTCTGTGTTCTATCAATATCAGTTCTTTCTTTGGAGGTGGATAGTATGTTTCGATTGATAACTTTCTTCTCTTTATCCTGTTGATGTATCAACTCTGACAACAATTTGAATTATTTGACCTGGTGGTCAAATATGTGACCTTGTTGGATGATTTGGTGATTCCAGACAAAGAATACTAAATCTGGAGTCAGAGAAGATGGTCCACATTTGGACAGACTTCATTTCCATTTCATCATCTGTAAAATAAAGGGTTTGGATTAGCTGACTGCTAAAGTCCTTTCTAGTTCTAAATCCATGATGGTAAGATGTACAAATGGGCAAGAGAAGTCTAAGAAACAGCATCTTCTACATTATCCTTGAAGAGCAGCTAGGTGTCCCAGTTGATAGAGCTCTAGATCCATCTTCCTGACTTTAAATCCAGTCTCAGACACTTACCAGCTATGTAATTCTGAGCAAGTCACTTGACACTATTTGCCTCAGTTTCTTCATCTGTAAAATGAGCAGGAGAAGGAAATGACAAACCAAGAAAACCCCAAATGGGGTCACAAAGACGCTGACATGACTGAAAAGTGATTGTGCACCATTTTCTTTATGTTCTATCCCTGGGCATCAGACAATCACTGCCTTCCTACTTCCCACTATTGCTTGGCTAGATGTGTAGTGGATAGAGTGCTGACCTTGCATGGATCTAAATTCAAATCCTGCCTCAAACACTAGCTTTATGATGCTTGGTAAGTCATTTAACCTCTTTCCGTCTCCTCATCTTTAAAAGAGGGAAGATAATACCTACCTTCAAGACTGTTGTAAAGCACAAACAAGACAACATAGATAAAGTGCTTTGCAAATTTTAAGACACTGTGTAAATGCTGACTCTTAGTAGTAGGAGGAGTCTATAGTGTTATTGCTTTTTATCCTCATGTCAAGCTTACAACAGAACTTGACTCCCAATCAGCTCAAGAACAAACCCTACAGTCTGTTTTTTTTTCTTTTTTCTTTTGTGTTTTTTTTTTTGCGGGGCAATGAGGGTTAAGTGACTTGCCCAGGGTCACACAGCTAGTAAGTGTCAAGTGTCTGAGGCCGGATTTGAACTCAGGAACTCCTGAATCCAGGGCCGATGCTTTATCCACTGAGCCACCTACCTGCCCCTACAGTCTGGTTTTTAAGACCCTTTCACATCTAATCCCATCCTATCCACCCAAATTTTTCTCCCACTACTCATCAACATGAATCTCATTTTCTAGTCAGTTTCAATACCACCATATTCCATACTCAATTCTGCCCAAGTCCTACCCATCCTTCAAGATCAGTCTCAAGTCTCAGGTCCTTCCAGAAGTCTTCCCCAACTACTTCAGCCCATGCAAAATTGTCTCTTTTCTAGACTCCCATTGAACTTAGAGAATGGAACACAAAACTCAGCAGGAATCCTGAGTTGATTTCCTGAATATAAGTCTTGCCTACCCTAAACCAAATGGTAAATTCTTTGAGGACAAAGATGACATACTATGCTTTTCTTATATCACAAGAACATAGGGTTAGGTATGCAACATTTTACATTTATAGACAGTAAAGGGTCAGACCCTTAGCTCCAGAAGGGACCTTAAAGATCATCAAGTCCAACTATGTCATATTTCATTTGAGGAAAATAAGGGCCAGAATTTTACATAATTTGCCTAAGGCCATAGTACTTATATAAGGCAAGTACTTATATAAGGATAGTACTTATAAGAAAAGTACTTATTGTGATGTTTAAAATCTTAATTGTGGTCACCAAAAATTAAAAGGCTTCAGTACTAGTCTTTGGGCATTAAACATTTATTAGAACATACAAATATTTACAAAGAGTTCAGAAGGTGATCAGGAACTCTCTAGCAAGCTGTTTGTGGGAGCTTTTTATAGATCTGGAACAGAGTCCGTCCTTACACACTACTTCAAGGTGATTGGTTTTCTCAAGTTGAGTTCACAGTCTAGTTTCTGAGAATAATACCTTCTTAAGGAATAGCCAGGTATGATTACAATCCAATTAACTTGAAGTAGGCTTAATCAGCAGTCAATCACTCTCACTTGATTCAATCAATATAGATTAATCTCCAGGTGGGTCTTTGAATATCTGCTAAATCCCATTATTTCATCACATTATATAAGGCAAGATTTGAAACCAGGTCTTCCTCAACTCTAGGTCCAGGGCTTTAACCACAAAATCATAATAGTTATTTAATAGTTAATAATAATAAAAGAACTGATAAATAGAAGTATGCATAGAATGTTTTTTATATATGTACACATATTTGTGTCTAATGATAGTCATCTTTAGGGTGGGAGAAGGAAAGAATAAAAGGGGAGGAAAAAAAAGTTACATTAACCCTATTTTTAAATATAAGGAAATTGAGTCTAAAAGACGTAAAGTGGGCTACTTATAGTCACCTCATAATAATAGAAGCTCATATTTATATAGCATATTAAGGTTTGCTTTTATAGATATGATATATATGTGTATATATATGTATATATAGAGAGAGATATTGACACAACAATCCTTTGAGATAGGTGTTATCATTTTATAGATGAAAGGGCTAAGGTTGAAGGAGTTTATGTAATTTATCTCAGATATCACACAGTGAGAAAGGGTCTGAGGTGGGATACCAACCTGTGTTTTCCAATTCCAAGTCCAATCATCTAACCTCTACCCCATGCTGCCTCCCACTACTGCCATCATCATCTCATTCATTGTCATGGTTAATATTATAGAGTGCTTGAAGGTTTTCAAGCCATTTCACATACATTATCTCATTTGATTCTATGAACAACTAACAAGTCTCAGAGCTGGGGCCCACAGTCAGGTCTCCTGATCTCAAATCCAAGTTATTCTCCACTATATCGCACAGTATGTACTCAAAATAGCATCCTGACAGAAGAGGATTGATATTAAAAATGTCAAACCAAAATTAGACCAGGGATTGAAGGTGGATTGGGCATGGCAGGGCATCAGAGAGGGCTGAAGAACAGAGGGCAATACCCAATATTGTCCTTAAGGGAGAACCAAATGTCTTGATAGCTTTATACAACCCATGTGATATTCTAGTTGGCTTGCCTCTGGCCAGTTCAAGTACTAGTAGATGCTCCAGTAATCTCCCACATGTGATGGTCATGTGGTAGTATCAGGACTTCCACCTTCAACTTCACAGCATCCATTGACCGCATATGGCCAAATGTTCACAGTGGTGGCAAAGTGGGCATGTGGACACAGGGCATGTGACAGATTCTTAGTACTCTTTCACTGAATAAAAGTTTAAAGACTTGGAAAAATAGGTTCGTTTATTAATCTGGGTAACCATTAGTCTAGCTGCAAGGGAGGAGTGAGGAACACTATTTGTTTATATAAAAATAGGAACAGGCAGAAAGGCTGTGTAGTTTCCTTAATTAATGAATCTCCATGTTCACCCCTCTCCCTTTCTGGCTCAGGGAGAAAGGAAGATAAAAAGATACAGCAGATGTCCTCTCTTGGCATAAGCTTTTTGCTCCAGTTTGCCTGGCTTTTTATTGAAATCACCTTTTTTTTTTTTTCAAATGGCTTGAGATATGGATTTCATGATTAAGTGGGAAGCAGATTTCTCTCCTTGATGGGTGAGAACAATGTCAATATGTTGCAGAATTAACTTGGATATACCACTCCGTGGATGGTCAGAATTCCTTCAGCTTGGAGGTGGTAGCAAAACCTGTCTTGGACTTTTCACTGCTCTAGCTAGCTGCCTGTAAAGACTTGCCTGCCCAGCATTATGAGATTCACTTGAAAGGGACACAGAAAACATGGCTGGCAGGTTAGTGGTTCGTCTGGTGCTTTGGACTTTCATTGGCACTGTAGTAAGTCAAAAATCTCTGTCCAAAATGTAGATCCCACAAGTTCATAGGTTTGTAGAATCTGAGAGCGGGAGAAGTCTTTGCAGGTAATCTGATCTCATCTCATTTGATAGATGAATAAACAATGAAATGAGCATTAGTTCTAGAGTTTAGCAGCCCTGACTTCAAATCTTCCTTCTGAAACCTAATATTTGTGTGAGCTCGAGCAAGTCCCTTAACTTGCCTTAGCCTCAGTTTCTTCATTTGTAAAATGAGGGGGATGGATTACATGACCTCGGAGATTCCTTCCAGTTCTAATGATCCTGTAGAACTGAGTCAAAGAGATAAATTGGTTTGATACAGTAGAAATTGCTTTGATTTGATGGGGAAAAATGCAACAGACCAAACTTACCGTCATATCTCATTTCTGCTTATTAGCAAAGGCAGAACATTCCATCCCATGTTGTTCTATGGAAGGCTTTTACAGAATAGAGAGCCAAATCGCTTCTCTTGAGGAAGAGATCACTAAATATTTTTCATCATTCCTCTGCTCTGTATATGTGATTCACGGGGTTGTTGTTGGTTTTTTTCTTTCAAAGACTAAGTCTCCACATCTCAAGCAGGCTGGAAATGTAAGAGCTTTCCCTGGGCTCAGTCCCACTACTGATTAGTATGAGCACCTATAGCTGCTCTATTACCTGACTAGGGTTGGTTCACACCACTTTAGACAACCTCCTTTCCCTCATTCTACAGGTCATCATATTAATGATGAGTTTAGCACAGACACCCACCTAGCCTACTGAAGTTCAAAACTCCAGAGCTGAAGAAAATCTACTAGCCTTAGCCTCCTAGCAGAAGGTACTACAGGCATGCATTCTTACACTGGGCTTGTCCAATTCACTCCTAACCTACTACAGAGTACATCTAGCTGAAAAGTCTTTACTAATACCCTTCCTAGGCAGCTAGGTGGTATAGTGGATAGAGTGCCAAGCCTTGGAGTCAGGAAGACCTGAGTTCAAACTTTGCCTCAGACACTTATTAGCTGTATGACCCTGGGCAATCACTTAACCTTGTTTGCCTCAGTTGCCTCATCTGTCATATGAAATGGAGAAGGAAATGGCAAACCATTCTAGTATCTTTGCCAAGAAAACCACAGAATAGGGTCACAGAATCCGACATGACTGAAACCACTGTACGACAACAGCAAGACCCTTTCTCATTATAAGAACAATGAAGTAAGATCTTTGTGGTAAAATATGAAAGTTTTTAACATCTTAATGATAAAAATGGCAAGAGATAGCACTGAAATGTGAATGAATAAGGAATTCTCCTTAGTCACCTCCATAGGAGTCACCTGGGCAGTCAATGAAGAGCTACACAATCATTCCTAATTAGGTTCTGAGATTCAGGGGAGCTGCAACCGGTTTCCTAGTAGTTTTTCAAGCAATGCTGAATCTGCAAAACATAGAGCTTGATGAATGACCCTGGGTCACCACTCCTCCCCTCCTCCCTCAAGGTTGGAGGAAGATGGGGAGAGACAACAGTAGGGATCTTGAAAAGAATTATTTTATTTTATTTTATTTTATTTTATTCTATTTTATTTTTTGTGGGACGAGGGTTAAGTGATTTGTCCAGGGTCACACAGCTAGTAAATGTCAAGTGTCTGAGGTCAAATTTGAACCCAGGTCCTCCTGAATCCAGGGCTGGTGCTTATAATTTTAAAATTTGAAAACAAAATTAATGCCAACAAAAATCTCTGACCTTCAACACCGGAAACCTGACATGGATAAGGAAGTATCAAACAGAAGAAAATCTCGTGGTGCTGGGTTGATTTTTTCTCCTTTAAAAAAAAAAAGGAAAAAGAAAAATTACACAAAATAAAAAAGCTATAAATAACCATTCAGGTATTGAGCAACAGTCTGTTGAAAAGGGGGAAAAAAAGGGAGGGCTGACTGAGAGCAGGCTGTGACAGATGGATCCATGAGATAGTTGCTTTCTAGCACACCAAGAATCAGGAACACTTTCAGAAAAATCAACTCAGCAATCTGGGATGAGGGATCAGAGGAAGGAATAATATAGAGAAAGGTCTCAATGACAGCACTCATCCTAATTTATATTTCCAGCTTCTAAAAATATTCTTCCTGAAATTAACGTCTTGCTTGCTTAATATTTTCTTTTCCATTTGGATTCCCAACCAAACCACCACCACTACCACACACACATTCAGGTCCACACTCACCCGCATGTACACACCCTGGGATGTCTTTCAACAGAAAGTTCCCCAAGAGTAAAAAGAGAAGTTCCCAAGCAGTACTCTGCCTAGGGCCCCTGTCAGTTTCTAAAAAGAGAGGACTAGACAACCTTGCTGAGAAAGATTATGGGGCACTGTGTTATGTCTTCTCGGTATGATTTATGTCATGAGCTATAAATCAAAAGGGCTTTTTTTCCCCCATTGAATAAAACAATCCTCTTTTTCACTTTCACTCTCTGGGAAACAAGTCTCTTGACTGTGCTGTCAGGGATCTCTGTGGGAATGTCTTTGCATTTCTTCTCTAAAGGCCTATGTGCTGTTCCCTGAGTCACATTCACGTGGACACATATTCACTCCACATGTGGATTATCATTCGAGCCCAGCTTCAGCCCTATTAATAATGCCAGTTGACAAGAGATTCTATGAGGGAACTAATGCCGACACACAAGGTCAGGGACCTTCCCCATTTTCAGTGGGCAGACTGATTAGAGCTAGTGTTTCATGGGATAGAATCACCACTGCCTCCTCTCTTGTTGGGCAGATGGCAGCCGTGTCTAGGGCCTGAAGGGAGTGTTGTCCTCCTCATTTGTATCTGACCTACATAGTCTGTGAATGAAGTGTTCTTTGGCATGGGTGATATTTGGTGTCTGTGGTTCCCTCTTCACAATATACAGAGGTGGTTTATCTTGTAGATTCAATTGCATCCCATACATTCATTCTTGAATGTGAATACTATACTGCAGCTGTTCAGTGTCCTAACCTCGCTAACACAAGAGAGGAAAGGACTTGTTTCTTGTTTGTGATGTAATCAGGTAGCAATTAGGTCACAGGTGTGAAAGGAGGCTCTCTCTCTCTCTCTCTCTCTCTCTCTCTCTCTCTCTCTCTCTCTCTCTCTCTCTCTCTCTCTTTAAAGCACAAAAGAAAAAACACAGGGCAGCTCCAACTTTGGAAGGCAGGAAACCTTCCTAAAGGCCAGGTTCCTGCATCTGCCTTGGATTCTCCTCAAGGTGGCTGGACCTGGACCAATCTCAACTTTTGGTTTCATTTCTGGTAAAGTTTCTGCCACTGCTCTATCCGACAGGAATGTTGTGAAGATAAATGAGCTTTATAAAGACAAAAAAAGTGATCAGTGTTCACTTTTCTAATCTGTAGAAATGATAACTATTAGTAATAAATCACTCGTCTGACCTTAGTTCCTAGAGAGGTGGGGCAGTAGAGTGGAAGTAACACTAGATTCAGAATCAAAAGACATGGTTTGGGGCAGCTAGGTGGCACAGTGGATAAAGCATCGGCCTTGGATTCAGGAGTACCTGAGTTCAAATCCAGCCTCAGACACATGACACTTACTAGCTGTGTGACCCTGGGCAAGTCACTTAACCCCCATTGCCCAGCAAAAAAAAAAAAGAAGAAGAAGAAGAAGAAGACATGGTTTGCATTCCTGCCCTGCCACATTCTATCTGTATGACTTTGGGGAAAATCACTGGGAGCCTCAGTTTCCATATCCAAAAACTGGGAGTAATAATCCAAGGGGTTGCAAAAGTCTCAGTGCTAATTTAAACCTAAATAATTTAAAGAGACCCATGGGAACATGGGCAAATTTCATTTAGCCTCTTTGGGCCCCAGTTCCTCATGTATAAAATAAGGGTATTGGGCTAGGTATTGATTTATGACTCAATGATCCTATGAACTAAAAGCTTACACACATACAATGCTTTATGACATATAGCATCAGTCCTTTCTCTGGAGATGGATCATATTTTTCATAAGTTCTTCAGAGTTGTCTTGCATCATTGTACTGCTGAGAATAGCTAAGTCATTCATAGCTGGTCGTCTTATAATATTGCTGTTAGTTTGTATATAGTACATTTCACTTCGAATCAGCTCATGTAAGTCTTTCTAGGTTTTTCTGAGAGCATCCTGCTCATCATTTCTTTTTTTTTTTTTTTTTGGCAGGGTAATGGGGGTTAAGTGACTTGCCCAGCGTCACACGGCTAGTAAGTGTCAAGTGTCTGAGGCCAGATTTGAACTCAGGTACTCCTGAATCCAGGGCCGGCGCTTTATCCACTGTGTCACCTAGCTGCTCCCTGTTCATCATTTCTTATAGCACAATAGTGCTCCATCATAATCTCATCCCACAATTTGTTCAGCCATTCCCCAATTGATGGGCATCTCCTCAATTTCTAATTCTTTGTACCAGAAAAGGGCTGCCATAAATATTATTTGTTATGTGCATTATTTCAATGGACCCTTCTAATAACCCCTTAGGACAGATGCTACAAATACAGGGTGTCCCAAAAGTCTCAGTGCCATTTTGTCTTGATAGTTTAATTAATTCAAGCTTTAATAGCTTAAAATGGTGTCTAAAATGGCTAAATGATTTACCCAGTCTCATAGGTAGTAAGTGGTGAACCTAGATTCCAAAGAGGTCCTCTGATTCCAAATCTAAGGTTTTTCCCACTGTACTACATTGCCCTTTGTCATCATTTTCATTAATATCTATAAAATGGGAACAAGTTTACTTTCAATACCTCCCTCCTCAGATTGTCCTCTTCAGAGTGTCCTGGGGGGGGAGGGGGGAATGAACTTTGGGTCAAATTCATCATCAACATCAAAGTCTATGTAAATGTGAATAAGTAGTTAATGTCAATCAGTTAATAAGAATTTATTAAGTGCCCACTATATTTCAGCCCTCGGATACTAACTGTGTGATCCTGGGCAAGTCACTTAACCCTGTTTGCCTCAGTTTCCTCATCTGTCAAGTGAGCTGAAGAAGGAAATGGCAAATCACTACAATACCTTTGCCAAGAAATCCCAAATGGGGTCACAGAGAGTTGGATAAAACTGAAACAATAACAACATTCCAGGAATAAAGGTTTGTTATGTTAACAGTAAAGTCTTATCTTACTAATGGTTTGATGCTGTGGTACTTAAGCAGCAACTACAAGAACCAAAGGGGAAAAAAAAAAGAAGAACCAAAGGGCATTAATTTACAACAAAATAGGAGCAAATAGAAATCTTCCTGGCATTTTGACCTTAGTAACACTCTTCTATCACCAGTAAATGGCTAAAAACAAAATAACTGTGGAATGACTGAGTGACTGAGCAGCCTGCAACACATAACCACTAAGGGACTTAAAAGGAGATCAGAAATAAAAGATGCCATTGAGGAAGAGAAGATGGTCTGGTCACATGATGAGGAATAACAGGTGAGTGAATGGGATGGAAAGGCAATTACTAAGCACTTACTATGTATTAAGTACTGTGCTAAGCACTAGAAATACAAATAGAAAATTGAGGCAGTTCTTGCTCTCAGGGAGCTCACATTCTAATGTATGTGGGAGAGAGAGACAACATTTTTTTAAAATGGTTTCTGTTTATATGTAGTCTATAGAAAAATGGAAAAGTCAGGTAGTAAGTACTCAGCCAACAACAGTAGCAAAGCAGATGACAAATCCCAAAGGATCTTGGGGAATAATGGAGTAATTGATACCTTGCAAAGAATACTCCATTGGTTATCTTCAAGATGTCATGAGAAATTGAGGAAAGCATCCAGCACCTCGAGTGGATTACCTGGGGTGAACTTATGGAAGAACATGGACAAGAACTGCCTAAAATAGATCTTTTATGAATGGGTTGTAATCTGCATCATGGAAGAAAACATCCAGACTAATGAGAGTTCGTGGTTCCATCAAAGTACTGAAATATGAATTCATTAGAATGTTATTGTGCATTAAGAAAGAAGCAAAGCAGCTTGGCTTAGTGGCTGAAGAACCAGCCTCGAAGTAAAAAAGACCTGGATTCAAGTCCTGCTGCTCAGAGATGCAACCATGTGATCCTAGACAGTTATTTAACCTCTCAGTGTCCTGGGCAACTCTTTAAGGCTTTTAAATTGTAAACAAAAAAAAAGGTGCTAATTTGCATTAGTGGAAGGAGTCTTTCACCTGCAAGTTCCTTACTTTGATGAAGTCACAGGTCCAATCATATTTTTAAATGATAAATATACAGGAAGAAAAAAGTGGAAAAAAGAAATTTACATAATCATTTTATTATATATATAAAAGGAATAGCAAGTTGTACATAATAGATTTGCAGTTTCATCTTTTTTATTCTGCTACATTATGGAAATTCTTGTTTTATTTCTTAAGTTAAGAAAATAAAATTTAAAAAAAACTAAAAAATAAGGGCAGCTAGGTAGCACAGTGGATAAAGCACCAGCCCTGTGTTAAGGGCTAAAATTCTAGCTAGTCTGTCTAAAATATCTAATGAGTGGTCGCCAATAAATTATAAGCTTTAGCAAGAGTTAGACTTTTAAGCATTTATTAAGAAGAATAAGAATTTGATAAAGAGAGAGAGAAAGGCCTAGATTCCTATCTATTAAAGGGAGAGCGCATTTCTAGCTCCCTTCTCCGCCAGAGTCCTCAGGAAAGAGCCCCCAGAGTCAGCGCCCGTCTCTTCCTTCCTCCTCCCACTAGTCCGCATCACTTCCTCCCGCCAAAGAAAAGACTCCTGGTCTTGCCCTCAAAGACCTTCGCTTCATGGGCAGAACTCTTCTACAGTAAGTATCCAGCAGGTGGCGTCATTCCAATCGTTACACCTGGATTCAAGAGGACCTTGAGTTCAAATCTGGCCTCAGACACTTGACACTTGCTGTGTGACCCTGGGCAAGTCACTTAACCCTCATTGCCCCGCCAAAAAAAAACCCTAAAAAATGATAAATGAGGATTTCAAAGAAATGTGGGAATATTTGTGTGAATTAATGTACCTTTCTATTCTTGTATTCTCTAATAGTCACTAATCTGCTATACAAATCATCTACTTGTCTCAGTCATGTTGCACATTTAGATTCTGCTGGACACTATTTTCCGGGACACATTATGTCTATGCCAGCTGGTTTGGCTATGCTAGGCAGGAAAACTCTGCTGGACACTATGTACTCCATTCTGCTAGACACATGATCTCTACCATCTCCAGCTTCTTGGCTCAGCTAAAATTCCCAATCATCTCTTCCTCAAGAAAACTCAAAAACTTCCATGCTTTCTTAGCTTACAGCTTAGGCGTTTCTTGGTGTTTTTAGAAAAGGCAGAACGACCCTTGCCCCAGAACCACCAGGAAATCTAACCTATCCTATTCTCTCACTGTTTTAGCTATTGGGGTCTATCATCTGTACAGCAAATTCTCAACCAGGCACCAGACTCTCTAGAATAAAGAGGAGGTTCCTCCCAGATGGCTACTGCCTGTAAGCTTAGCTTTTTTTTTCCTTTGAACCAAACTCGTCAGCCAGACATTTGTGCCTCTCCATCAAAGACTTCACTGTAGCTTAGAGTGAACATTCTGTATACTTTCCAGTTAGAATCTCTGAAGGTAATGGCTATTTGCTCAATAACTACCTACCTAACAGCACTGGAGTTTGGAGTTCCCCAGGTTTCAACCCCTTTGTCACTCTCAAAAAAGAGAAAAAGACCTATTTGTACAAAAAATATTTATAGCAACTCTTTTTGTGGTGGCTAAGAATTGGAAATCGAATGTCCATCAATTGGGGAATGGCTAAACAAGCTGTGGTATATGATTGTGCTATAATATTATTGTGCTAGGAGAAATGACAAGCAGGATGATTTCAGAAAAAACAAGAAAGACTTACATGAACTGATGCATAGTGAAGTGAACTTTTAGAACCAAGAGAAAGTTGTACACAGTAACAGCAATGTTTGATGAAGAATTGTGAATGACTTAGTTTTTCTCAACAATACAGTGATATGAAACAATCCCAAAGGACTAATGATGAAGCATACTATGCACCTACAAAGAAAGAACTGATACTGATTGAACATAGACTGAAACATGTTGTTTTTCACTTTAATTTTTTTCATTTATTTTTCTTATACAAAATGACTAATATGATAATGTTTTACAAAACTGTACATGTATCAACACATCTGATTGCTTATCACCTCAGGGAGTGGTGGGAGAGAGAGGAAGGGATAGAATTGGGAACTCAAAACTTTAAATAAAAAAGTTTATTAAAAAAAAAAAAACCTTTGCCACTTTTGTTCTCCCCTGTAAAAGAATACATGGATTAAGGAAGAGAGGAAAGCTTAGTCAAAGGAGCAAAGTCATTGTAACTTAGGCCAAAAGAATCTAAATGACTCAAGTTCATCCAGAAAGGTCAGAGCAGAAGAAGGACTTGTTGTTCAGTTGTTTTTTTCAGTTGCGAGACTCTTTGTGACTCCATTTGGGGTTTTCTTGGCAAAGATACTGGAGTGGCTTTTATCCACTACCCCACCTAGCTGTCCCCCGAAGCCATTTTTAATCTTATCAGCCTGGGTGCTCCACCTCATTCTCGGATTGGAGGGTGGGGCTATGAATTTCAGACCTCATTTAAGGATTGAGCTCAGCTCTGACTTCTCTTTTCTTTTTGTTCTTTTTTTTTTTTTTTGCAAAGTAATGACAGTTAAGTGACTTGCCCAAGGTCACACAGCTAGTAAGTGTCAAGTGTCTGAAGTAAGATTCGAAATCAGGTCCTCCTGAATCCAGAGTCAGTGCTTTATCCACTGCACCACCTAGCTGCCTCCTTGACTTCTCTTTTCTTACCAGGCCCTGGGACTTCTCCAATAGACTTCTCTATCATGCCACCTTCCTCTCCCTCCCACTGCTTCCTTTTGTGTATTATCTTCCCCTCATTAGACTGTAAACTCCTGGAAGGCAGGGACTATCTTTCTTTTTCTCTATTTGTATGCTTAGCTCTTTGCCAGGTGCCTGGAACATAGTAGGCATTTAATACATGTTTATTGACTATTAAGTATATTCTAATGGAAAAAGACAACATATAAAGGGGATCTAGAAAGCATAGAGATGATCAGAAAGTGTCACGGAGACCTGCTTCCAGGTAAGATAAAATAACCTATCAGAGCTCAGGCCTACCAAATTCCAAGTTCAAGGTACAAGTGAAGTAGGGGATGATGGTCTACATACTTAGAAAATTAGGAAATGGGTTTCCTTCCAAGAGATTATTCATAAGTAAAAAAGCATTTATCAAGTGTTTGCTATGTGCCATGGGGCTCCTAGGTTGCACAATGATTAGAGTACCAGGACTGGAGTTAGGACGACTCATCTTCCTGAGTTCAAATCTGGTTTCAGACAGAGGAAGTCACTTAACCCTACAGTTCCTCATCAGTCAAAATTAAGTGGAGAAAGGGGTGGCTAGGTGGCGCAGTGGATAAAGCACTGACCCTGGATTCAGGAGGGCCTGGGTTCAAATCTGGCCTCAGACACTTGACACTTACTAGCTGTGTGGCCCTGGGCAAGTCACTTAACCCCCATTGCCCCGCCAAAAACAAAAACAAAAAACAAAATTAAGTGGAGAAGGAAATGGCAAACCACTCCAGCACATTTGCCACAAAAAAAAAAAACCCCTCAAAAAAACCCAAATGGGGTCACAAAGAGTTGATCAAGACTGAGACAACTGAACAACCCATGTGTCAAACATTGTACTAAGCTAGGGATCCAGATGAAAAAGCAAAGACAGCCCTTACCTCAATGAGCCTATATTCTAATTGAGAGTAACAGCCAGGGAGGTGAACTTTGGTTCAAAAAGTTTACAATGAATGAAGGAATGAATTAAAAGAATGAAAAAAATGTTAAGGCTTCTACTGTGCTAAACCCCAGGGATACAAATAGAAAATCAAGGATGGTTAAGTCCCCTTTCAGGAACAATGGAATCAAGATCAAGGTTCTGGTTCCAGAACTGGGGGGAGGAGAGAAGGCTAAAGCTTTGGCACTGGTGGGGAGGTTATGGGAAAGGTAACTGGAGAAGAGTGAATAAAGTAAAATATGGCTAGGTTTTTCTCAAAATGGTGGTCTGGAAAAGGCAGTCCATTTAGGAGACTGGAGACTTCAGGGCAGAAGTTCTTCCAGGACTCAGTCTCTGGTCTCTGGTCTGGAAAATGAGGCAATTGGCAAGGAAGGTGTGGAGGATACAAAGACTTGAGGATGGGGCAGCTAGGTGGGGCAGTGGATAGAGCACTGGCCCTGGAGTCAGGAGTATCTGAGTTCAAATCTGACCTCAGACACTTAACACTTACAGGCTGTGTGACCCCGGGCAAGTCACTTAACCCCAATTGCCTCGCTAAAAAAAAAACAAAAAACAAAAAAACTTGAGGCCTTTAGATGCATATATCAATAAAAAGAGGGGAAAATGGTCGAGTGGTACAGCTAATAGAAATCAGGAGACATCAGACATTGGACCAGTGGTCTACAAAAATGAGCTAGCCTTAATGACTGTTATATGTTATTTATAGCTCTAAAATGAAATTATCTAGGATTATCTCCAAATTTTATTTTAATTCTCACCAGTCAGGACTCAAATTGGTCTTTTTCAAGCTCTATTTCATTCACTTAACCTACCATTAGACACTTATTTTGGTAGCATAAGGCTTTCTCATAGGAAGAAGACTCATTCTGTCATGGTAAAAAAAAAATGATTTTTCTTCATTCCCAGCTTAAATTAGTTATTTTGACATTTTCCTCAACAGTGATTTTGCTTGCCTATTTGGATATTTTCTGTTCCACGGTCGCCGACACCCCCTCCTCCCACTTCCCAGTTTTGAGTTGCCTCCTTACACCATGATTTATAAATGCTAGACCAGGACTTGCTTCCCAACAACCCTAAAGTTCTTTCATTGAATTCAAACGTGCATTTGAGGAGTTGAACAATAGTGCCAGGACCTTCCAAGTATGTGTAGTGTTCCTTAATAATAGCACGCCATCTGCACAATCTAGAGGAGTATTTTTAAATACCGAAAATAGATCATGAGTGGTTCACAATGCCATGAAGTGTTGTTTAAAATTGCTGTATGTACTAAACAGAGTTCTCAGTTTAAACGAAGCCCCAGATTGGAGAGCTTTTAGTCTCTTCGATTGAATTTAATGCCAATATTTTAAGGGGCTTTCGGGCCTAAAATGCTACACAATCTGATAGCTCTCAGTATGAATCATGGTAGATTGACCTCGAGTTTGAATCGTTATAACAAAAATAAAATGGAATTTCTGTGTGATGTGCACTTAGATGAACAGCCTATCCAGACCATCTACGAGAATGTATACGTTAGACAGACACTATAAACAGACAATGAGCCTGGGCACAGAATTAAACCAAAGGAGGAGACGGGGCTAGTTGGCCTTTAGGAAATTGCAAAGTTCTTGTCGTGACTCTAAGCAACTCCCTGAAACAAAGGCCCGTCTTTTTAACTCCCGATATTCTTCTAGTGGCTTTGGATGGCTGCAAGTTAAGGGAACACAAAAATCTCCAAAACAATGAAGTTAAATATCATCCAAAGGTCAGTGGAGAGATACGTGTGGGTGTGAGCAGGCTGCAACTCATTACCAAGAAGGAATTACAAAGGGGAATCTAGAAAGGATGTCATCAAAGAAGTTTATTGCCGAAAGAAAAGGACCAGTCCGGTAGCAACAGCCAGCCCACATGTCCTGTTCATTCCTCATAATGTCAAAGTTAGGTGAGCCTCCGGGACAAACTTCTGGGAGGTGATGAAGAGTAGCCCAGTACAGCGATGGGCTGGGATTAGGGTCATTGAAAAGAATCCCTATGTTGATGAGTTACAGATCCATTGGAGTTTTGTAGCATAAAAAGGATTTAGGTGAGTAGACCATTCCCCTATTCACACACACACACACACACACACACACACACACACACACACACACACACACACACACACACACTTTCAACTCTGACCTTTTCCCCAAGCAGAATCTATTATTAGAATGACTTCCTTACTTCCCATCATCAAGTCAACTTGAAATATCAAATATATATTGACGTGGCCTATAGAGATACTACACACACACACACACACACACACACACACACACACAAATCATAAAGCAGTTACCCCAGACAAGGCTACTACAGGTTCAAGATACTGTACTAGTCTTTATCATCCCAAAACTTCAACTCAGGAAGACCTTCCAATTAGCTAACTTTTACCAGGTAGCCAGAGGCACAACTAATTCAAAACAAAAATAAAATGTCATAGTAAGAAAAATACCAGTAAAGCATTTCTTCCATAAATCTGGGGCACACTCTCTCACAAATACATTATCTTGTCTTTTTTGGGGGGCGGGGGAAGCAATGAGAGTTAAGTGACTTGTCCAGGGTCACACAGCTAGTAAGTGTCAAGTGTTTGAGGCTAAATTTGAACTCAGGTCCTCCTGAATACAGGGCCGGTGCTTTATCCACTGTGCCACCTAGCTGCCCCCACAAATACACTGTTGGTGGAAAATGCAAACACATAGCAACATTCATGGAGAAGCACAAATATAGGGAACAATATATCCGGGGCAAACACATAGAGGTTGGAAACTCATACCTCTACTACTGCAAGGTCTCTGATGTATCCTGGTCTTGTCACTGCACTACCTCTACTTGGCCAACTCCTTGAATAGATCTACTCAGCATATTCTCTTTTTGTTGGATTCTGCTTTGTTAAATCTGCTGCCAAGTATGACTCCAATGGGCTTGTGTTTGTGAAGCTCTCTCTTACTCATGAGAAAAGTGGGCCAGGGTCCTTTTAGTTGAAATCTTTTCCATTTTTCAGAACTTTTTGGAAAAAATCAGCAGCCCTTGCATTCAGTCCTTTATCCAGCAAAACTTGTCTCTGAAGAGGAACAAGCAAGCCTTCTCCACTTTTTTTCCACAAGGAGTTGTTCCCTTCATAGTTCTGTCTAGAAAAACCTTTGATATGCAGAAAGCAATCCTTGGCCTCACGTGCTGAGCTCTTAAGAGATGTACCCTCATAGCTGGAAGTGTCCTCTGGCTTAATCTACTTTTCACCTAAACTTAGTGGTCAGTGAGCTTGCATTTCTCTGCCTCACCACAGTTTAAATTAGGCATTCCCGGGCAGCTAGGTGGCCCAGTGGATAAAGCACCAGTCTTGGATTCAGGAAGACCTAAGTTCAAATTTGGCCTCAGACACTTGACACTTACTAGCTATGTGACCCTGGGCAAATCACTAAACCCTCATTGCCCCATCAAAACAACAACAACAAACAACAACAACAAAATTAGGCATTCCCTATGCTTCCATTTTTTTTATTTCTGAAGGCTACAATACACCTAGTTAGCATTCACTCTAGAATCTGTTCTAACATGCTGCCAAGGGCTTTGGGATTCAGTTTCTCAATTCTAACCACCCACCCCCCTTTTTCTTTGTTTAATCATTTCAGTTGTGTCCAATTCTTTGTGACCCCATTTGGGGTTTTCTTGGCAAAGATGGTTTGCCATTTCCTTCTCCAAATCATTTTGCAGATGATGAAACTGAGGCAAACTGGATGAAGTGACTTGCCCAGGGTCACACTGCTAGTATCTGAGGCCAGATTTGAACTCAGGAAGATGAGTCTTCCTAACTTTATGCCTGGCAGTTTATCTACTGTGCCACTTACCTGCCCCTCTAAAAACCCCTGCTATTCTCTAATACAGGTAAGTAGATGGTGAGTGAGAAAGGGTACACGAAGACAAAATCAAGCCCAGGGAACCAGGTTTTTATGCTCACTTTAACACCCCAGTCACATTCCAAATTTCATTAAGTAATTGTGATCAGCAATTATTCAATGCCTTTTCATGCTTTCAACTCCCTTACATGGAAATCCTATTTCCTGTTTCCCTCTAGTAATCAAAAGTCAGGTAATGATTCTCCCACCAAAATAACATTCCTATAACTACATATTGGAGGCTTAGAGAGGAAAGGTAACAGGGTGTAATGGAAAGTATATTGAATTCAGAATCAGAATCCCTGGCTCCTCAGAGATCACACTGCTAAGAATATACTCCAAGGAGGTCAAAGACGAAAGAAATGTCCCATATACACCAAAATAATCACAGCAGCACATTTTGCAGGAGCAAAGACCTAGAAACAAAGTAGACATGCATCAAGTAAGGAAGAACTAACGAATCTGTAGTACATGAATGTAGGGGCTATACTGCATTGTAAGAAATTACAAATTTGATGAGTTCACAGAAGCCCAGGGAAGACTAATACAGCCTGATGCCTAGTCGAGTAGACAAAGCCAGGAAAACAAACATACACAATGCCTACAACAATGTAAATGGAAAGGATTTTTAAAAATGAAACACCATGTTCTTAGAATAATGAACCTTGGCCTTGGAGACAAGTTAAGAATCTCCTTCTCCTCTTTCCAGAGGTGGAGGACCACGGGTATGAAATATTGTATATACTGTCAGATATGGTTAACTTATTGGTTCATTTACTGAACTGCTTTTTTTTTTCTCCCTCTCTCTTTTAAAATCTTTGTCACAGGGAATGACTTACTATGTATGTGGGGGAGGAGGCAGGGGGAGGGGGGAATCGTGAAGCAAGGTCATGAGGATGATATAAAAAGAAAGGTATGGGGCAGCTAGGTGGGGAAGTGGATAAAGCACCAGCCCTGGATTCAGGAGGACCTGCGTTCAAATCTGACCTCAAACACTTGACACTTAGTAGCTGTGTGACCCTGGCAAGTCACTTAACCCTCATTATCCAGAAAGAAAGAAAGAAAGAAAGAAAGAAAGAAAGAAAGAAAGAAAGAAAGAAAGAAAGAAAGAAAGAAAGAAAGAAAGAAAGAAAGAAGGAAGGAAGGAAGGAAGGAAGCTATTAAGCTATCAATAAGAAACATAAACATAAAAAATAAAACACCTGAGTCCTGCCACTTACTAGTTTCCTCACTTGGAGCAATCACCTTACCTTCCTAATTTCCAATTCCTTATATGCAGTGGTGGACTGGAGCCAGCTCATACTGACTTGAAGGAGCCAGGGGTTAAATTTCAATGGAAGTGTTTATACCTCATAAATCAACAAAAGCTACAAATCAGGGCTTGATTTTTTTTTTAATCCAATCCAATAAACATTTACTAAGCACCTACTACGTGTCAAGAGGGGCAACTAACTGGTGCAGTGGACTGAGCACTGGCCCTAGAGTTAGAAAGCTCATCTTACTGAGTTCAAATCCGACCTTAGAAAATGACTAGCTGTGGGATAGTGGCAAGTCACTTAATCCTGTCTGCCTCAGTTTCTTCATCTATAAAAAATGAGCTGGAGAAGGAAATGGCAAACTATTCCAGTATCTCTGCTAAGAAAACCCCAAATGTTGTCACAAAGAGTTGGGACATGACCGAAATGACAAAACAAAAAAAAAAATGTGCCAGGCACTGTGCTACGTGCAAGAATTTGGAGTTTAGTATTTAATTAGCATTTATTGTTTTGTGTACTTTTGAAACTTAAGAAAGCAATGGAGAAAATGTTAATAATGCAAATTAAACTTAAAAGTGTGTTCTGTGTATATTTGTCCCCCCAGAGGGCTGGTTGTTAAACATTTACCAGCACATCCCTGTTTATATATATATATATATATATATATATATATATATATAAAATTCTATTGCCCTTCTAATTCTATCATTTCTGTAATGTCTCATCTACATATGTAATTTTTAAGGACATAACTTGATTCATGGATCATCATGAACACGTATAACTAGGGATGGTGATGGGTTGATAATGTAGTTAGAACGAGATGAGAAAGTATACCTCATGGGGCAGCTGGGTGATACAGTGGATACAGCTGGCCCTGGAGTCAGGAGGTCCTGAGTTTAAATGCAGTCTCAGACACTTACTAGCTCTGTGACCCTAGGCAAGTCACTTAACTCTGATTGCCTCCCACCTCCCCATCCCCCCCCCCAAATCCTGAATGAATGAATGAAGTATAACTTGAGTGTTACATGGATGTCTCCCAGGATATTAAAAGAATTAGAGAAAAGGTTGAACACATTCATTAGATCTTCTGTATAAGGGCTACAGAAAAACCTAGGCAAGAATAACAAAAAGAGAAAGAAAAGCTGAGAGCTACTCAGGCGGAGGGAGTACCCTCAGCACCAAGATCATAGGTACAAGGAAGTTTAGGAGTATATTCATTCATTGATGGGTCTGGATTGTTCATGTCATTGAGGTAGGGAACTAACTCCTGATAAAGAAACTCCAACTTCCAATTCTAATCAATCCTTTCTCTGCAGCCTACAGTCATAGAGAGTTCCTGGGGAAATTGAGAGATTACATGACCTGAATAGATTCCCACAGCCAATATGTGCTAGTAAAAGGGACTTGAATCTGGGTCTTCCTAACTCCTAGGACAATTGTCTATCTACTATGGCATGCTGCTTCTTATCTGTATTTATCATCTCGATCAATGCACTGTAGCATCTAGGTGACACCAAGGATAGAGTGCTGGGCCTGAAGCCTCATCTTCGTGAGTTCAAATCTGACCTTAGATGAGTACTAGCTGTGTGACCCTGGGCAGGTCACCTAATCCTGTTTGCCTCAGTTTCCTCATCTGTAAAACGAGCTAGAGAAGGAAATGACAAACCATTCATTCCAGTGTCTTTGCCAAGACAAATTGGGTCAAAAAGAATCAGACAAAGGGGCAGCTAGGTGGCGCAGTGGATAAAGCACTGGCCCTGGATTCAGGAGGACCTGAGTTCAAATCCGGCCTCAGACACTTAACACTTACTAGCTGTGTGACCCTGGGCAAGTCACTTAACCCCAATTGCCTCACAAAAAAAAAAAAATAAAAGAAAGAAGAATCAGACATGACTGAAAAACATCTATACAACAACAAATAACATCCTTTGTTTTGAAACCCCCTCACTACCAATATGCCTCTCCACAATCTCCTCACACCCCCTACCCCCTTGTTGGGTTTGGTGGTTTTTTTCCTAGAAGTAAAGAATTGATTTTTGTCACGCCCCTCACACTTCTTTTCTTCAGTCACCCTCTGGCTGCCCTAAATTGAAAGAACCTTCCTAGATAATGAGTTGCTAAAGAAAAATGTCAATCTCCTTTATCTGCTCATTTTTGGATGCCATGTTTTGAGGAAGGACATTGGCAAACTAAGTTGTGTCCCCCAGAAAAGGGCAATAAAGATTGTGAAGGGATTTGAGACAAGTTGAATGAACTGAGAACCTTTAAACCAGAGAGGAATTTAGAGAACACATTTGCTGGGTTAAAATCTTTGAAGGGCCGTAGAGAAGCATTTAGATTAATTCTCATTACCCCTAGTTCTGTCAAAGAGGCAGGTTTTCCTGGATGGAAGGAGAAGGTTCCTGACAATTGGAATTGTCCCAAAGCAGAATGATATCTCTCAGAAAGAAGTGGGAGTCCTCTCATGAGATAGCTTCAGGTGAGCATTGATGATCCGTCTTCGAAAGTCATAGAGGGTAGGGGCAGCTAGGTGATGCAGGGGATGAAGCACTGGCCCTAGATTCAGGAGGACCTGAGTTCAAATCCGGCCTCAGACACTTGACACGTACTAGCTGTGTGACCCTGGGCAAGTCACTTAACCCCCATAGCACCACCAAAAAAAAAAAAAGAAAGAAAGTCATAGAGGGTAATCTATAGACTGGCAGGGGTTGGATTAAAGATGGCCTCTAAGATTCAGAGATTCTGATGGTGGACCCAGGTCAAATCCTGATTTAACTCCAACATCTTCAGATGTAGAACTTTGTACCTTTAAGAAGCTTAAGTCATTGAGTGATTAACTGAACAGCTGGAGGTGACAGAGTGATTCAACAGCTCTGAAGGTTTTTGATGGTCTTTATCATTTTGTTGGCTATTTAAAAATACATACTATTTATAGGGCCATATTTAAATATTGTCCTAATAACATTTTCCCAATATGTATTTTTAAATAAGCTTTATTGACGCCTTCTGGTTTTGTCTCACAGTCATTTCCAGATATAGTTCCTCCACCATCACCACCCTATTTATACACAATTAACCCCTTCCTTTTAAGAGAATTAAGCAAAACCAAGCTGCAGTAACAAATAGTATATACAACATACCATGCCACTAGCCTTCCTACTTCCCTACTAAAAGGCAAGCTGTCCTAATATAATTTTTTTCATTTTTTTTTTAGTGAGGCAATTGGGGTTAAGTGACTTGCTCAGGGTCACACAGCTAGTAAGTGTTAAGTGTCTGAGACTGGATTTGAACTCAGGTACTCCTGACTCCAGGGCTGGTGCTCTATCCACTGCGCCACCTAGCTGCCCCTGTCCTAATATAATTGTGAAGGAATAGGTTTATGCACATCCATTGACCAAACAGATAAGCTATAGTATAATGTTTTGGTTTTTTTATGCTTACTCTTTAGTCTTTGGAGCCCTGGAGAACAAAGCAATATATTTGCACATAATAATATTTTCTTGTATCTATTTTTTAATTTAATACTCATGACTGTCAATAGTACATTCCATAACACATAATCTCCCATGGTATAAGGACTGTGTTAATTTTGTTTTGTGATGAGCCTAACACCGTGTACAGATTAGCAGTTAAAATAACACTTGAGAGTTCAAGTTGGCTCTTTGTGGATTTTTAACTCTCAACATGAAACCTACTCAAAGCTTCCTCAGGAATACCCACTCTTCCAAGGACATATAAGCTTTGAGTAGGTTTCATGAGGGGTCTTTGGCACTGGAAAGTGCCATTGACCCCTTTTATTAATTATCTACTAGCAATAATGAATAAAATGATTACCCAGAAATCAACTCTGTTTGGTTAACAACTAATGAGAATGAAAAAATAAAACAAAAAACAAACAAAATTTAAAAAAACAAACAAAAAAATTTAAAATGGGGACAGTTAGGATAAAGCACCTGCCCTGAATTCAGGAGGACCTGAGTTCAAATCTGACCTCAGACACTTGACACTCACTAGCTATGTGACCCTGGGCAAGTCACTTAACCCTCATTGCCCTGCCAAAAACAACAACAACAGCAACAAAACCCCAATTAATGAGAATGAATATTATAACAAGAGATGGACCTATTCTAATGAGGGGGGTGGGACATGACTTTGATCACTCTTACTCCCAGATTACCCCCACCCTTGGGCAATGTAGACAAAGGATCTACCTCCCCCCACCCCTACCCCAAGCCAGGGTAGAACATAATGGGTTTCCCCACTTGGGTGGGTCTGAACAAGATTGAGGAGAAAATTAATCCAATCTCATTATCAGCAATGTCATTCAGATGCTGGCTTGACCTAGTAAAAAATAAGGACATAGGAAGGGGGAAAAAAAAAACGGATCTCATCAATAATTTGTCATTTAATAGTCATTTCTCTCACAATATAGTCTCATCATATTACTTGTGTATTACTCTTGTTTACCCTACTAGGTGGTAAGCCCCTTGAGGGAGGGGGACTCTCCCTTCTATCCTCACAGCACCTAGCACAGTGTCTTGCCTACAATAGACTATCAATAAAAAGTGCAATCAACAAACAACAGCAAAAAACCACATTCTTTGTTCTCATCAAGCAAGTAACAGAGGTTTAGGGACCTTTATGGAACTGATTCTCTGTATCTCATCGGGCAGACATCCATTCTGAAGCTGCTGGCAGCTCTCCTCCCTTCAACAATGTCCATCTGGCCCAAGTGGGAGCATCTGTTCTAGCTGAAGGCCAAACATTTCACTAAAATATAAATGGCCCTACAGCTGCTAGAATAATTCTCCATCTTTTCTTGAAGAACTAGAGTAAGTGGCTTTACTTTTTTTGGCCTGAAGAAGCCCTTAGTGAAAATTACTCTTCTGCCCACTCAAGCAATGGCTGATTGAAATGGAAAGAGAAGAATCATAGGAAACTGGCAAAATAATAATAATAATAATAATAAGTAGCAATATAATATAAAGAGGTCTGTATTCTTCTTATTACATTATTATTATTTTTTTTTTTAGTGAGGCAATTGGGGTTAAGTGATTTGCCCAGGGTCACACAGCTAGTTAAGTATTAAGTGTCTGAGGCCGGATTTGAACTCAGGTACTCCTGACTCCAGGGCCGGTGCTCTATCCACTGCGCCATCTAGCTGCCCCGGTCTGTATTCTTCTTACTAATTTTTCCTAAAAAGAAAGGGGTGAGGTCAAGAGTTCTTTACCTCTTAGATTCGTAGACCTGGTTTAGAGGTGGAACTTTTTTTTTTAATTAAAAAAAAAAATCAAATAAGTTAATATTTTTTTTGGTGAGGCAATTGGGGTTAAGTGACTTGCCCAGGGTCACACAGCTAGTAATTATTAAGTGTCTGATGCGGGATTTGAACTCAGGTCCTCCTGAATCCAGGGCCAGTGCTCTATCCACTGTATAAGCTGTCTCTCCCTCTGACTTTCCAAACTGGACAATAACAAAAACAAAATAAAAAATAAAACCCTTGTCATAAACATTCAGAGATGAGCAAATCAAATCCTAAACCATGCCTAAAAATGTAATGTTTCTCTCCACATTTTAAATCCATCACCCTTCTGGCAGTAGGTAAGTGGCTGTATTTCATCTTTCATCTTCTGGTTTACCATTGCATTGATGAGAGTTGTAAAGTCTTTCCAAGTTGTTTTTCTTTCTAATGTTGTTATCATTGTAAAATTGTACCCTAGTTCTGATCACTTTGCTCTGCATCAGTTCAGAGATATTCCCAGTTTCTTCCAAAAACCATTGATTTCATTTCTTAGAGAACAGTAATATTCCATTAGACTAATTTGATATAATTTGTTTAACCATTCCCCAAAACGACACCTGCTCCCTTTGTTTCCATTTTCTGGCAACTACCAAAAGAACTGTTATATACTTTTGTATATATAGGTCCTTTTCTTCTTTGATCTCTTTGGGGTATAGGGAGTAGGACTTTCTCTTCTAGTCTCTCCTAGCTTTCTTCCTTTTGGGTAAAAAGAGAAGAGTTTAGCCTCCAGAAATATCACGTATCCTCAATAGTATTGTGACTCCAACCAGCTCATTCTTCTAGAGGAAATCTTTTTGTTTGGGGGGGGGGGCATGAGTGACTTGCCCAAGGTCACACAGCTAGTAAGTGTGTAGTGTCTGAGGTTGGATTTGAAGTCAGGTTCTCCTGAATCCAGGACCAGTGCTTTATCTACTGTGCCATCTTGCTGCCCCCTTCTAAAGGAAATCTTAAGTGAACCCCAAGGTCAAGTTTTACTTTCTTCACAGGATCATTCATAAAACTAAATTAAGGATTCAATAGCCCTCAGAAAAATCTTTTAACCTCTCAAGCCAGAGCTGAAGGTTTATAGCTAGCAAAGATAGTGAAATACAAGGAAACCTCTTTGGTAGCCCATACTCTGATTGCATTTAAGATTATAATCATCAAGAAAATGGAGAATGAATTATTTTTATCTACATGAATCAAGCTTAACAAAACAACAACAGCAGCATACCATTTCTTTCTTTCTTTTTTTTTTGAAGAGCAATGGGGGGTTAAGTGACTTGCCCAGGGTCACAGAGCTAGTAAGCATCTAAGGCCAGATTTGAACTCGGGTACTCCTGAATCCATGGCCGGTGCTTTATCCACTGCACCACCTAGCTGCCCCCAAGCAGCACACCATTTCAATGGTGAAAAGATTGACCTAAATAAATGGGAGGAAGAAAGGAGGAGAAAGAAGGTACCAACTGAGGTTCTTGGCTTCCCAACCAAGAGGAGAAACCCATATCCAAGAAGGCTTTTCTTCCCACCTGGAGCTGCCATCTCATCCAGTTTCAGTGAATGATGACAGTCAGTCTTAGGGGAAGCTCAGTAGTTCTGGACCTCTTTTTAAGTGCCTCTGTTCTTTTCTTCCTATCCCCACTGGCATGCTCTGTCTCCAGCTTCACATGGAGTATATAACTTTTCTTTGTCTCCTTTGGTAGATTCAAAACCATGACCTGCTTTGTATATCATACAATATTCCTTGGGAAGCCTTCAAAGGCAAAGATCATCTGTCCTTTCAGTTCCTGACTGGGATGAAAAAAATCCAGCCAGTTTAGGAAAGGGCACACAGCCCTGGGTTCAGGGGAATGATTTTAGATGCTAGAGATGGGGGCTCAATCTCTCTTGCTCTTTCCCTAGCATTAAAAGCAATTGCTCTCTGAAAGGATGGCTGTGTAGTAAGTATTACCACCCCATTATGAAACAGAGTCCAACACACAACTTACATATTCGTTCCATTAGGGTTTATTGAAGGACTTGGCACAGTAGTCAAGTCAAGGGATAATAAAGGAGGGGAAAATAAAAAATAAAGAAGGGGGTCTGAAATATGACTGTCTCCAACATTTCTTCTCGACCTGTGATGATCCGCCATCCCTACATCTGTGGGAGGCAGGCAACAGTCCTTTTCTTTTTTTTTTTTTTCTTTCTTTGGTGTTTTTTTGTTTTGTTTTCCTGGGCAATGAGTGTTAAGTGACTTGCCCAGGGTCACACAGCTAGTAAGTATCAAGTGTCTGATGCTGGATTTGAACTCAGGTCCTCCTGAATCCAGGGCCAGTGCTTATCCACTGTACCACGTAGCTGCCCCCAATAGTGTTCCTTAAATGTCCTGTATCATCAGCCCTGGTGCTTCTTCAGGAGAATACAATTTAAGATTGAGTTGCTCTTCTGGATATAGAGACAAGCCTGGCGTTTTATGTCATATTAACAAATTCTCACCTTCAATCTAGCTGTGAAGGTTGGGGAAGCTAAGGTATATGAAACTGAGCTTGTGGACAATCTTTCTGAACTTGTGATTTGTCTTGGAGGCAGCTGAATTTGCACAAATTCAACATACTCAGTGACTTTTAGACACAGGTGGCAGTTATCTGAGTGAGAGACTTGTATGCTAGAGAGTTTCTCATAATTAACCCATATGTAGTAACCATGGGAGATGGCAGTTATGTCCAGGTAGATGGCCTCCTGAATGCAGGTGTTAACAATTACACTGATAAAAACCCTGTAAGAAGCTACCATTATCTTAGATTAAGGAAGCAAAGTCTAATAAAATAAAAAGTTACTGAGGGAAAAAGGGAAAGAATACTATCGACTCTCAATCTGCAAGCAGAAATGGTCACTATATTCTATATTTAATATGTCTCTTCACTGGAAGGTAATGTCTCCAAATTGGAGTTGCTCTGACAGTTTTAGGATATAAGCAATGAATGGATGCAAATCTGACCCAGGGTGCTTGGTCCATTACTTAGCCCCACTTGAACAGGCAGAAATTTGTGCATCAGCAGCACCTCAAATCATGAGATGGGTCATGCATGCCTCTCAATAAGGCACTAGCCAATTTTTTTTAAATCCATTAATTCTATTTTTATTTTTAGTGAGTTAACAAGAGTAAAAACAGTTTTAACTGTAAAAACAGGATTTAAGATGCAGAATATTCAAGGTGAACAGTCCCAGAGTCATCATTGAAAAATAACAATCAATACACAGAGAAAATACAACAAAAGCAGAGAGACTAAAATTCAAAGGACTAGAATCCAGTTGAGGCTTACTGAAGTCAGCCAACCTAAGAAGCATATGATTCCTAATTATACTCTGTATGTATTCATGGAGTGGGGGGTGGGTTGAGTAAGGAATGAAGAAGAGGGACAAAGAAGAGAACTCTCCCCACAAAACAAGAGTAGCCCTTGCTCTTTAAATGATCTTCTGCAACCAAGAAGATATGTATAACCCTCCTAATGTGTGGCATAAATGTATTCACACACACAAACTAAATTCTAGTTCCATTTGTCCGCCCCCCCCCCAAACTAAACTAGTCTCTCTCTTCCTAAGTGGAGGTTACGGGGAATTCGAACCATGCCAATCAAATAAAACATCTTCCAGGGCTTGTTCAGCATTGGCCCCATAGATTTGAATCCCGCCACGAGGGATCGCCACGAGGACCCACCCAACCACATAATTTCAAAGGCTGGATGTAGTCTTGAAGTATATGCCTCCACATGATGCTTTAATTCTCAGTCTCCCGTGGTCTTCCACATGCTTTAAATGTAGGTTTACCAGAAGAACAACTGATCCCTCTTCAGATGTGTACACTAGGGTGGAAAACAAACACGTTGATTTCTTCAGAAGTCAAACCCAAATATAAATACATGCATTGACCAAAAACTAACATGCCCCCCCCCTTTCCAGTCACATTAACCAATAACTCAGCTTCCATCCACTCTAACCAAACACTAACTCCCCTCCCTCCATATTCTTCATCACAAATAGGCAGGGGTTGGCTCCCTAACACACCACGTCCACGAATATCCATCATTAGAAGAAGGTTCTGACATTCTCTTGTCTGCTCAAGGCTTCATTCACACCTACAGACAACTTTGAACACTCTGCCACCATTTCAAAGTCTACAATTCCAATACTCATTCCCAACCTCCAGGGGGTTCAGGGGTAACTGCACCATGGGCCCTCCATAAAGTAAAGTGAAAAAAAAACTACTGTCACCCACAATGTCCAACCAAATCTTTTTAATTTGGATCTGGAGCCTTAACTTCCTCCTCTTCTGCAATGAGGGTTAAGTGACTTGCCCAGGGTCACACAACTAGTTAGTAAGTGTCAAGTTTCTGAAACTGGATTAGAACTCAGGTCCTCCTGAATCCAGGGCCGGTGCTTTCTCCACTGCACCACCTAGCTGCCCCCTTAGCTGTTACTTCTGCAAGAGGTTGAATACAGCCTATTAGCAATTCTACACTTTCCCTGGTGATCCCTGTCTAGCCCAGGAGCAGGCCATTTAAAATTATTTTCTCCCTCTCCAAATTACATACTATTTACTAAGCTCCAAGAAGACAAGGGCAATATATTTCAGTTTTGCCTTTGTATTCTTAGTGCCTAGTAACCTACCTTGCACACAGTAGGCATTTAATAAATGATTGTTGAATATAAATGAACCATCACTTCCACTGTTCTAGATATTACTTCTATTAAATCTGATGCATTTAGGATTTGGGGCTATCATGCTTCATCAGTGATTTGCACTAAGATTTCAGTCCATTAAAACCCCCTAAAAGACTTTTTCTTTAAAGAGAGCAGTTTCAAGTGAATGATGAGCAGGACCTTTTCTCATGAACAACTCAGATTCTTCTGAGTGCTCTGGGTTTATCTCCTTTATTCTCTGCTGGTGCAGTTGATTTTTTTTTACCCCAAGTATGGTACTTTACATTTATTCCTATTAAATTTCATCTTAATTGATTTAATTCATCATTCACTCTCTCATTCTCCTCCCCCACAATATCCAATCAGTTGCCAAGTCCTATAGATTCTACCTTTGTAATATCTCTCACATATGTCCCTTTCCTCTGACACTTCCCTCATCCTGGCAGAGACCTTCATCCCCTCATACCTAGACCATTACAAAAGTCTGCTGGTTGGTCTCCCTGCCTCAAGTCTCTCCCTACTCCAGTCCATTCTCCCCAACTATCAAATTGATCTTCCTAAAACCTGGGTGTGATCATGGCACTCCACTACTCAATCAATTTCAGTAACTCCCTATTGCTTCCAGGATCAAATATAAAAATTATCTGGTTGATTTTTTAAATCACCCATAACCTTGGCCCTTCCTACTGATGTAGGGAAGGATTTAATTGATCAAATTGATCATAAGGCATTCCAAAGAATTACAAGACTCAGTGACTCAGTTTCCAGTTTTATTAAAAGACTATAATGACCACAGAGAGAAAATCCCAAAGGAGAAAGATGTCTTGGTTTGGGAGATGGAAATGTTTATATTTATAGTGAGAAAAGTAGGTTATTTCCTCATTATCTTAATGTCCTTCTTGTAGGGAGTTTACATCTTATTTTGGAATTCCTGGGGTCCTAGGACATCTTCACTAGGGGTGTATTTTGGGGGTTTAAATGTCATAAGGTGAACCTAAGGACACATTTAGTCCTTCTGTGCATGTTCCTCATACATGTTTAAACTTGTCAGAGCCCAAGGGTCCCTCTGTTTAGGATATCACTTTACTTTAAGATCTGATTTCTAGGACAGCTAGATGGCACAGTGGATAAAGCACCAGCCCTGGATTCAGGAGGACCTGAGTTCAAATATGACCTCAGACAATTAACATTTACTAGTGGTGTGACCCTGGGCAAGTCACTTAACCTTTATTGCCCTCCCCCCCCAATCAAGATCTGATTTCTAGGTAGAGTTTCTGTTTCCTGTCATCCATTATATTATATTATATTATATTATATTATATTATATTATATTATATTATATTATATTATATTATATTATATTATATTATATTATATTATGTTATGTTATGTTATGCTATGCTATGTTATGCTATATTATATTATATTATATTATATTATATTATATTATATTATATTATATTATATTAATGGCTATTAATGGTTAATGGCCCCTGGTTACCATTTCCTTAAGCTTCTGTTGATAGGTACCCTCTGATTGATAAGAACTCAGGTCTTTAGTTTCTCAGTTAACCCTTTTAACTAACTCAGGTCTTAGTTTATCTGTTAACCCTTCTGGCCTCCTCCATCACTACCTTTCAAGTCTTTTCACAACATAAATCTTTCCTCCCATGTACTCTGTGATTCAATCACACTGGCTTTCTTGATGTTCCACCAAATTGAAATTCCATCTCCCAACTCCAAGCATTTTCCTACTCTGTCCTGCCATACCTGGAACTACCCCTCCCTCCCCCCACCCCCACTTCTCTTCCTCCTAGCTTCCTTGGCCTCCTTCAAATCTAAATTCCCACTCTCTACAAGAAGTCATCTTTAATCTTAGTGCCTTCCCTCTGAGATCATCTCCAATGGAAAGAAAGAAGGAAGAAAGGAAGGAAGGAGAGAGAGGGAGAGAGAGAGAAAGAAAGAAAGAAAGAAAGAAAGAAAGAAAGAAAGAAAGAAAGGAAGGAAGGAAGGAAGGAAGGAAGGAAGAAAGAAAGAAAGAAAGAAAGAAAGAAAGAAAGAAAGAAAGAAAGAAAGAAAGAAAGAAGGAAGGAAGGAAGGAAGGAAGGAAGGAAGGAAGGAAGGAAGGAAGAAAGAAAGAAAGAAAGAAAGAAAGAAAGAAAGAAAGAAAGAAAGAAAGAAAGAAAGAAAGAAAGAAAGAAAGAAAGAAAGAAAGAAAAGAAGGAAGGAAGGAAGAAAGAAAGAAAGAAAGAAAGAAAGAAAGAAAGAAAGAAAGAAAGAGAAAGAAAGAGGTATGTGTGTGTGTGTGTATACACAGATATATATTTCTCTAGCATGACTTGTTCTTGATGAATCAATACCAGCTTGTGGTGATGACCACTTCCTTGTCTGTAAATGGTAAATGTCAAATGAGGTCATAGAATCTAAGAGCTTTAAGGTTTTTTAGAGCTTGTCTCGTCCAACCGTCTCATTGCATAGAAAAGGAAAAGGAAGTTCAGAAAAAAAAGTGACTTGCCCAAGCTTACATCAGTAATTAGTGGGAAGACCAGGTTTCCTGGGTTTTCTAGGTTTCCTGGCTCCATATCTGCAACTCTTTATGGTTTTTTGATGCAATGAACTAAAATTTCTTATTGATTTTCTGTGAGTCAAGAATAAGTCTCAAGTTTTCCCTGAATAACTGCTCTTAAAGACAAATGGAGAATCTTTTGGTGATGTTTTAGCTTGTACTTGTGATTCCTATGATCACACTTCGGCCTTCTCCCCATGACTCATAGCATGACTGATGGGCTCTCAGCCATTCAAAATCCTTCAACTTGTATTTATTTCTACAGTGCAATAATGTATTCAGAAATGGCTTTCCACATTAATGGAGTAATTATCTGCCTTCTGATTATGTCTATCCTTGTTTTCACCCTTTTAATTCCCCTAGTAATTATTTACTTCAGTTTACTAGATGTGTGTTTGCTTTGCTAAAAAAAAAACAAGATACTTGAGGGAATTTTTTGGCTGACATCCAACAGAAGGGGCCTCAGAGCCCATAAAAAAAAAAATGTTGGGCCTAGAAGGTTGAACCAATCCACACTCCATTTCCTACCAGTGGAAGAACTAGGGAGATTGATATGTTTATACACAGTCCCCATAGCTCAGATATCTGTAAAACTTCTAGCATTCAGAGACCTCACTGAGCACTCTGAAGAATGCCCACCTGTAAAGTAACATCTGTCAAGGGTGCCACAAAGGGTAAAGGGAGCTATTGTTGCCTAGTCAGAGCTGTCTCTGTTCACATGTGGGTGTCCATTCTCAACGGCAGGTAGCAGAGCTCTTTCCTTCTTACTCTGGTATCATTCAATTAAAATTTAACTCAATTTACCAAATGTATATTAATGACCTATTACATGGTTGCCTGAGGAGGGAGAATCGAGGTGTAGTAGCAGCTATAGCAGCAGCATGGAGGAGCAGATCAGGCAGGCAAAGTAGAAGAGAACTTTTACCATTTAAGACTTTCTCTCTTTCAACTCTGACTTCAAAGAGGACTGGTTTAGATAGTTGTGGGATTACAGATTTAGAGCTCGAAGGCATTTTGGGGGGTCATCTAGTTCCACCCTCATTTTACAAGGAAGGAAGGGGAGCTCTAGAGAGGCTGTGAATTATCAAGGTTAGATTTGAACTCAGTACTTCTGACTCTTAAATCCAGCTTTCTCTATGTTATACCAGTCTAGGGACTCTTTACACAAACTACAACCCTTCCACAATTTAGTAGATATTTTTGACAGTTGCTCTAGCCAAACAATCAACCTCTTTGCTTTAGTTCTAAACCCGTCAACCCTTAAACTACCAATATTTAAGGGGGACAGATGGTTATAATTCTATCCCAATCCCCATTGCTTTGTCTGCATTCCTGAGAATTGATTGGCCCTTACTCCCTAGAATTAGCATTGGTATAGATGGTCCTCGGTTTTCCTCCCCTCTGTAAAGGTAAGACAGTTTTCAGGTCTTTTATATCCATGCCACTCATGAGTCTCAGCTATATATTTAGACCACTCCTGTGGGCACAGATTTAACACACATATAAAAAGTTAAGTAAAAATGCCTGCAGAGGTACAATACATTATGTATTGTATTATATTATATTATATTATATTATATTATATTATATTATATTATATTATATTATATTATATTAATGTGTTATAAATTATTATTATTATTATTACCCAATTCAATTCAACATTAATTAAGTGCCTACTATGGGGGGGGCTGAGAGGCAAAGACAATAAAGCTTAAAAGAATGGAGCTATGAGCAATCACTGAGAGACTTATGGAGGGGTTGAAACTTGAGCTGGGACTTCAAGGATGGGAAAGACTTGGACACATTGAGGACATTCTCAGCTAGGAGAATAGCATGAGCAAAATCACCTTTTTTTTTTTTTTGGCGGGGCAATGGGGATTAAGTGACTTGCCCAGGGTCACACAGCTAGTAAGTGTCAAGTGTCTGAGGTCGGATTTGAACTCAGGTCCTCCTGAATCTAGGGCCAGTGCTTTATCCACTGCGCCACCTAGCCGCCCCCCAAAATCACCCTTTTAGGAGGTAATAAATATGTACAGGATACAATGAAGTTCAGTGATATGCCCTCCAAATTCACACACTACTAGTATATATAAAACTCCCCCACTTTTCTTGTATTATGAAATTAAAAAATTTTTGTTGTTCATTGTTGTTGAGTTGTTTCGGTCATATCCAACTCTTTGTGACCCCATTTGTGGTTTTCTTGGCAAAAATACTGGAGTTGTTTGCCATTTCCTTCTCTAGCTCATTTTACAGATGAGGAAACTGAGGCAAACAGGGTAAAAGGACTTGCCCAGGGTCACACAGCTAGTAGGTGTCTGAGGTCAAATTTGAACTCAGATCTGACATTGTTTTAATGATTGCCTGCTAACACTAATGGCAAACCTTTTAAAATCAGGCATAACATTCAATGTGGCAAACATTTATTAGATGCCCATTATGTACCTAGGCACTGTGCTTGTTGACACAGGCAACTACCAGATGCGCAAAATACCAATGCTAAGAGGTACCTTCACTGCAATTTATAGTCTTAAGAGACTCACCTGAGCCCTGAGGGGTTAGTCACATAGGTCTTACTGCCTACCAAGTCAGTTCTCCATCTAATACCCCATAGCTGCCTCTAAGTTCTGAGAATAGATGTAAACAAAACAGCCCCTGCCCTCAAATTTATATTCTACTAAGGGAGAGAAGAGAGAGAGAGGAATATCTATAAACAGATCAGTAAGTGCAAAATACATTCAAAGTTATACAAAATCATTTCAGGAGGGAGAGACTTAGTGATGGGGATATCAGCAAAAGCCTTCTTTAGGAAGCAGTATTGGAGTCTTGCTTTGAAAAAAAGATAGGGATTCTAGGAGGCCAAGGTGAAGACAGAGTGCATTCCAGGCATGGTGCGTGCAATAGCAAACGTCATGTGAGGGGGACAGCCAGTAAGTCAATTTTACTGAAATAAAGAATGTGTGAAGGGGAGGAAAATGAAATGAACTTCCTAGAAAGGTAGATGGGATCCAAGTTGTGGATGGCTTTAAATGACAAATGACCAAAAAACAAAACAACAATGAATTGTGGGGACAACTTGGATTAAAATCTAAAAGAAACCCTTCTTAGAAACACAAATTGAGGGAAGGTTAGTGCCATATCTAGGGGCACAACTAAATGGATGCTACCAGATACAAGCCCACGCTCAGGTTTTCTTGAGAGCATCATCCTTGGGGTTCACTAGACCCAAGTTAAACGCAGTGTTCCCATCCTCTCCCCCCAAAGAGAACAGAGCTATTCCCAGATCTCATCTCTGACATCTCTGAGTAGGAGACCCTAAAATGTAGTGGTACACAAGCTTTTGTACCCAATAAAAACAAGATTCCAGAGTTCTGATATTTTCATTAGCTGGGCATGCTTCTTAGGAGGAGGTCATGACATATGATGGGGTTCAATTAGTCATGACATGACAAATTCAAGCTCTTCAGATGTGCTAGTCATTAGTTAGCTCTGCACTAAAATCTGTCTGATGCCTGATGCCTGATGCCTGATCCCAGTGGGGAATTGACCCAGGGTTCAAAAAGGCTTAGACCGTAGAGCAGAAAATCTGGCAGAGCCTACCAAAGGGCTAAAAGATCTTCTGGCCTAGGCTTGGTGACAGACTGTCCTCTGCAGATGAGCCTAAGGAAAATCAGACAGACCCATCACAAGAAGATGGCTCACCAGGGGATGATTTTTTTTCCATAGCAACTTGAACTCTTGGAATGGAATGAAATAGAAAGGAAAGGAAACACATTTATTAATGGTTAATATGTGCCAGACACTGTGCTAAGTTCTGGAAATACAAAGAAAAAAGTAAGACAGAGCCTATCTCCAAAGAGCTTACATTCTAATGAAAGGAAATGACATATCAACATCTATACACAGAGACACATACATACATATGATATAAACTATAGTTTATAAATGTACATATATAGAGAGTTTATATATATACATGTATGGGTATGGATATGTGTGTATTATATATATACACATATATATTAAGGCTAAAATTCTAGCTATACTGTCTAAAATATCTAATGAGTGGTCACCAATAAATTATAAGCTTTAGCAAGAGTTAGACTTTTAAGCATTTATTAAGGAGAATAAGAATTTGGTGAAGAGAGAGAAAGGATTACATTCATCTATCTATTAAATGGAAAGCGCATTTCTAGCTCCCTTCTCCACCAGAGTCCTCAGGAAAGAGAGCAAGTCAGAGCACCAGGCTCCCCCTTCTTCCTCCTACAAGCAAACGGCACTTCCTGACGCCAAAGAAAAGACGCATGGTCTTGCCCTCAGAGACCTTCACCTCATGGCGGAAGTTTTGTACAGTAAGTCTCCAGCAGGTGGCATCATTCCAATCGTTACAGTATATATATAATTTATATATAAATATAATTTGTCATATATAAGTATATATAATACACTTACCCATATATAGTACATACCATATGTGTATAATATCATATATAATCGCCTATTTACATATAAACCCATATATAGTATATATCACATATATACTATATATAAGTCTACATATAGTTTATACATATGTGTATGCATGTATTTCCCCTTGATTAGAATTCAAACTCTTTGGAAATAGGCTCTATCTTACCTTTCTCTTTGTACTTCCAGAACTTAGTAATAAATGCTATTCCATATATAACAGAGTTTATGATATATAGTATATATGATACATACATATATCATTTATATTGTGTAGTATATATAATATGTAAATATATCATTTATACTATGCCATATATATTATATACATGTATACTATATAAAAACTATGCATATATACGTGTGTGTGTGTGTATGTGTGTGTGTATTTCATGGTCTGGTGGGTAGGAAGACCCAAATTTACTTATATATAGTATATATGTGAATTTACTTTTCATCTGTTGTTCTGCTTGGTTTCAACTCCATAGACCAAGCTATTGTTCCCTCCACACACACTCCACCCACTTTTCCTGCCTCTTTTTGTGTGTTGTCTTCCTCTGTTAGATTATAAACACCCTGAGGGATTGGACTGTCTTTCTTATTTGTATCTCCAGCAACTGGAACATAGTAATCACTATGTAAATGTCAGTTATCATTATTTTTATGCATGTTAGCCAATAATAATAATGAATATTGATATCGTAGTTGAATGTTAACAAAATATTTTAAATAACTTATTTGATCCTCACAATAACCCTATGAAGTTGGTTCTACAGATATTATTATTACTATTTTGCAGGTAAAGGAACTGAGGCTCAGAGACTTAAAGGTGTCAAAGGTGACAGTGGAGCTCAAGTCATCCAAATTCCAAATTCAGAATGCTACCAATATTATCATCACAACTCCCTAAATAAATGGACTGATCTGGTCATAGTCCATTTTCTCACATCATTTAAGTTTGATTTTAATTTTCATCAAGATTGTCTTTGCCATTTTACTGATTTTAAAAGAGGATTCAGTCATGGCTACAAGTAGGAAAAGATGACAATAATATTCTCTATTTGACCTCCTAGTCACTGAAGCACTACCTGAAGTGGGAGGACTGGGGAACCTAAGAGGAGGGAGAGACTGTGAGAACAAAGTCATTCTTCTTTTAGCCTCAAGCAACCTAGGGAAGTCTGTCACTCCCATTATCATATGAAGACTTGCAGCTTTTAAAATATTCTTTCCTGTCTCCTTTCTTGGGGAAGCTTATCAAAAAGAGAGCAATTACCTCATTCTAATTTCAATCCTATTTCTGTCTGTTCCAACCAGCTGGAATAATATAAATGTACACTGGAGATTCTTTTCAATGCATGTTTTTATGAATAATGAATTTGAATCGTAGGGAAGAAATGTGCTTAAGAATTAATATACACTAACTGGATTCCTTGCATTTCTTCCCTTCAGGTATAATCTTCCCAGTCTCCTGTCATGTAAATGCTTTGAAAGCCTGGGACTTTCCCCCTCTGTTTTTTCCTTCTTTCTTTCTTTTTTTTGTTCCCTATTTAGCTTTGCACTTTAAACATGTGGACGTTTGGGCTCTGGGCCAGCAGGATTCAGCATAAGCATAACTGTCTAAAGAATATTCAATAGGCTGCTCTGCTCTGGTCCAATCTTGAGTGCAAGCTATTAAAGCCACATTGTCAAGTAAATAATGCTCCCCTCGTTGGGAATTTACATAAAACCAGGGAAGACCAAGTAGCCTCCTTGAGAGAGCTCTGTAATGTAAGTCAAATTATGGGTTTGGGTGGATTTCAACATTATTCTAAGCTCTTAGCATTCTCAAGAATGTCAAATTCACCCCTAATACAAGAAGCCAGGTAAACTGTTGCCAACCAGGTGGTATTTGATTAGTTTGATGGATATATATGTGTATATGTGTGTGTATGTATGTATGTATGTATGTATCTGTGTATGTATGTATATGTGTCTATGGGTATAGATGGATATAGGTAAATATGGTTTGTTTGTTTTAATAGAAACTGGTTGCCAGGAAAGAACTAACACCAAAGTCCATTAAGATTGGTTGCAGGCATAGAGGTCTTCAAGGTCAACCCCATCATTTTATAGGTGAAGAAATTAGGTTCTCCAAAGTTAAGTGAATTGTTCAAGGTCACAAAGTAAGTGACAGAGCCACTTTCTCTTTCTACTACCTTATATTGAGGTTATAGCATTATCTAAACAAGGTGCCAGCAGCTAGGTGGCTTCGGTAGAGGTCCTAAGTTCAAATTTGGTCTCAGACACTTACTAGCTATGTGACCCTGGGCAAGTCACTTAACCCTGTTCAGCCTCAGTTTCCTCATCTGTAAAATGAACTGGAAAAGGAAGTGGCAAAGCACTCCAGCATTTCTGCCCCCAAAAAAGGCACAGTCAGATATGACTGACTAAACAAAAACAACAACAATGTGCCAAACCAGATAGGATGGGGAGGGGGTAAGGAGGAGTGGGACCAATTGTAGTAATGCTTCGGAATATTCTTTTTTGATGCCTCATGTTAAGAATGAATGAATCAAGGGCAGGTAGGTGGTGCAGTGGATAGAGCACTGGCCCTGGAGTCAGTCAGGAGGATCTGAGTTCAAATTCAGCCTCAGACACTTAATACTAGCTGTGTGACCCTGGGCAAGTCACTTAACCCCAATTGTCTCACACACACAAAAATGAATGAATCAGCCAATTTTAGTAGTGTATGCCTATAATCCCTACCACTAGAGTGTGACGGTTAAAATGTAATGTATGGTCACCTATTTCTGTCCCAAGTTTGGGGAAGATTAGCTGGGGTTTCTAATATAGTTGTTATTTATAAATTAGAAGTTTTAGCACCAGTTTGGGGGCATTAAGCATTTATTAAAGTACATTAGATATTATTAAACAGAGAACATATGGCTCTGAAAGATAGGAAAGCCTAGCTAGGATCTATGGGGGAGAGAGGCAAAAAAGCCACCTTCACCTACCAATCTCAAGCCAAAAAGAGAAAGTTCCTGTGCCTCTGAGAGGGGAAGCTCCCTGCAGTCCAAAAAAGAGGTGGTCCCCACACACCGCTCCAAGCTAATTGACTGGTAGCATTCAAGTCCATTGATTGCCCTGACTTGAAGGTGGTCTTAAGTTAGTTAACTTCCTTTAGTTAGTTAGGAGTTGCTGTGCATGGGGCAGGGTGGTCTGAGTTCCCAAACCCCATTATTTTCTCACAAGAGAGGCTGAGACCAATGGATCCCTTGATCTCAGGAGTTCTAAATTGTAGTAGGGGTAAGGCCTATTGGGTGCCTGTACTAAATCTGGCACCAATATAGTAAGCCCCTGGGAACCATGAGGCAAAACAACCCAGGCTGAAAACAGAGCTAGTCAAAGCTTGCATGACAATCAGCCTGGGCAAGATCACGAAACCTAGGGAGGGAGGGAGGGAGGGAGGGAGGGAGGGAGGAAGGAAGGAAGGAAGGAAGGAAGGAAGGAAGGAAGGAAGGAAGGAAGGAGAAAACATGAAAAAGAAGTATCAGATGTTTACTATAGGTCAATTGCTGTGCTTTAGTAATATCACTTTGGCAACTCTGGGGAATGGATTGGACAAGGAAGAGACCGGAGGCAATAGATTGGGACAGCTAGATGGCACTGGATTAGAGCACTGGCCCTGAAGAGTGAGAGGAACTGAGTTCAAATCTCACCTCAGACACTTACTAGCTATGTGACCCTGGGCAAGTCACTTAACCCCAATTACATTAAACACTCAAGGCCATCTCCATTCTTCCTGATCTATATCTTGCCACTGGAGCCAGATGGCTCTAGAGGAGAGAATGAGGTTGATGACCTTGCCCAGCCCTCCTTCACTTAAATCCAATTCACTGCAAGTCATAACATCACCCAGATCTCAGAGTCCTCTTCCAGAAGGAAGGACAAAAACAACAGCATGGGGAAAGGGAAAGGGAATTAAACATCTCCTATGTGTTAGGCGCTGTACCAAGCACTTTGTAAGTATCTTATTTGATCCTCACAGTATCCCTGGCAGATAGATGCCATTATTATCCCCATTTTATACTTGAGGAAATGCACTTTGAAATCATTTTGCAGATGGGAAAAATTAAGGCTGAGACAGGGAAATTTACTTAACCACACCCCTGAGACCTGAGTCCAAATCTCCTGAGTACTAATCCAATATTTTTTTCCAGTCTACCACATTTGCCACCATACCATACACTGAGTTGTTCTTAGAAATGTACTTTTTATGCATAAATATGTTCTGAGAGAAGTTGTATGAGTCATTTCTTTATTTTGTCTGCGAACCAATCAACACACAACAGCACACTCATCAAGCATTTTCTTTACACGTCTATTATGTTCCAAGAACTATAATGAGTGCTGATAACACAAAACATAAAAAAGAAGCAGAATCTGTCTTCAAGGAGCTTGCCTTCTCAAGAGGAAGATGACATGTAGATATATCAGTATACACTTGAAATGTACAAAACAGCCAGGCAGTAAAGTACATTACAAGTTGGAGGTATCAGGAAAAGCTTCATTTTGAAGGGAATGATTGAAAGGAGTCTTGAAGGAAGCCTGGGATTTCAAAAGTGAAGATAGTTCATTCTAGACATGGAAGCCAATCGCTACAAAGGCCTGGATAGAGGAGATAGGGCATTGTGTGTTCAGAATAGCAAGTAAGCCAATATAACTCAATCACAGAGTATATAGAGGAAAATGTTAAAAGATACTGAAAAGGGAGCAGCTAGGTGGCACAGTGGATAAAGCACCGGCCCTGGATTCAGGAGGACCAGAGTTCAAATCTGGCCTCAGACACTTAACACTTACTAGCTGTGTGACCCTGGGCAAGTCACTTAACCCTCATTGATCTGGAAAAAAAAAATCCTCAAAAGGTAGATTGGGGTTAGGTTGTGAAGAGGTTGTGAATGCCAAATGGATAATTTAATGAGAATTTAATAGTGAGGCAATGAGGGTTAAGTGACTTGCCCAGGGTCACACAGCTAGGAAGTATCAAGTATCTGAGACCAAATTTGAACTCAGGTCCTCCTGAATCCAGGGCCAGTGCTTTATCCACTGTGCCACCTAGCTGTCCCGCAAATGGATAATTTTATATTTTATTTTAGAAGCAATAAGGAACCACTGGTGTTTATTGATGTGTGACATGATTAGATTTTTTTAAAAAAGCTTTAGAAAAATCACTTTAATGTCTTTGTGGAGCGTGGATTGGAGTGGGAAGTTTAAAGTTGAGAGACCAGGTAGGAAGCTATTGGAATAGTCCAGGAGAGAAGGGCTTGAACTAGAATGCTGGCTTGGTATTTTATTTTTAATTTATGGAATAAAACAAGCATTTCCATAACAAAATGTAATAATAAATAGGTTGCACATGAAACTGCAAATTGATTATGTACAACTTGCTATTCCTCTTAAATATACAACAGTTATATGAGTTTATTTTCCTTTTTTCTCTGCCCCCCCTTCCAGAGACAGAACAACTAATTGGATAAATAGGCTGAAAGTGAAGAATAAAGATTAATATTTAAGCTGCAAAGACAAGTAATCAGAAAGATTGTGGTGCCTTCAAAAATAAATGGGAAATTTGGAAGAGAAGGTAAGTTATGTATTAGATATGATATGTTTGAGAAACCTGAGAGACATTGAGTTCAGAATATACAAGAAGTCTGTGCTCCACTACTGGAGCTCAGGAGAGAGGCTAGGGCTGGATGTATGTATCTGAGAGTTATATACATAGACAAGGTTATTAAACGTATGGGAGTTGATGAGGTCACCAATTGAGAGAGGATAGCTAGAGAAGAAAACACAGCACAGATCCTTGGAGTACACCCCTATTTAGTATGACCGATGTGGATGATGTTTCAGCAAAGGAGACTGAGGAGTGGTCAGATAGGCAGGAGAACCAGGAGGGAATAATAGCACAAAAACTCCAGAGAAGAGAATATCCAGGAGAAGGTGATCCACAGTGTCAGATACTGCTGGGAATTGAAGAAGGTTAAAGATTAAGAGAAGACAATTAGAATTGACAGCTAAGATATTACTGACAGCATTGGAGAGCTAGGGTTCAGTTGAGTGATCAAGTTAGACACCAAATTACAGGGTTTTAAGAAAAGATTGGGAGAACGGGGAGTGGGGTCATTGAATATTAGAGAGCTTTTTCAAGGCGTTTGGGTGCAAAGAGAGGAGAGGTATTGGAAGACAGCTAACAGGAATAGTGAGCTCTACTGAGGAGTCTTATTTTTTTTTAAATTGAGGTAATTGGGGTTAAGTGACTTGCCCAGGGTCACACAGCTAGTAAGTGTTAAGTGTCTGAGGTTGGATTTGAATTCAGGTACTCCTGACTCCAGGGCCAGTGCTCTATCCACTGTGCCACCTAGCTGCCCCCTCTACTGAGGATTCTTGAAGATTGAGGGAAACAGGTATGTTTGTAGACAGCAAGAAAAGAACCAGTACATAGAGAGAATGAAGATCAGAGAATGAGTGGGATAATAAGTAGGAGCAATGTGGTAGAAAAGATGAGAGGGTATGGAATCAAGGCCTGGCCTCTTTAAAGATGTGTTCCCTTCTTTGGAAACCAGAATCATGGAGAAAATGATCAGAGTGACTGAATTTTTATAAACCAATCACCTTTCAAATGCCTTAATGCTAAGTACTATTGAAATGAATCCTTTATAAAATAAATACATCACTCCACTCATCTGAATTTTCATACATAAAGACTTTGATGGATCAATAGGTTTCTATATCATTTTGCTTCAGATAATTCAGGGACTTAGATGTAGCAAACCACTCCAGTATCTTTGCCCAAACAAACCTCAAATGGGGTCATGAAGAGTCAGACATGACTGAAATGACTGAACAACAGCAGTCAAGCATTCACCAGGGCTGCACTATGTTAATAATGCCTACTATTTAGAACTGATTGGGGGAGGGGAAGGTCTCTAACTCTACTTTGTCTTTAATTCACTTATTAGATTTGGGGCAAGTCATCTAACCTTATCAATACTTTCCTTATCTTTAAAATGTGGGTGCTAATAATCCCTGACTTTGTCAGGGCATAATATCAATCAAGTGAAATAATGGGAAGGAAGGCAATTTTGAAAACTAGAATGCAAGATATATAAAGTAATTTGTAAAAACTGAATTTTGCTAAATCAGCCCTATGCAAAGAAAGTGCCTGAGGAGGTTTTCATCCCAAACGTCATTATAAGATTAACACAAGGAAAGTTCATTTGTTAAACCAAGCCTGGTAATTGTTTCAGCATCAAAGGTGTTGCTTGGTGGGTGGGGAAGAGATGCTAAGAATCTTGCCAAATAGAATTACTAATTAAGATATGGATTTCTATGGGTAGGTGTGGTGATTCAAAAAGTTGTTGTTCTTCCTTCATTTTGAAAAGGACCAATGACATCAGAAGTGATGTCTGGGGCAGCTAGGTGGTGCAGTAGATAGAGCACCAGCCCTGGATTCAGGAGGACCTGAGTTCAAATTTGAAATGAGATATTTGACACTTACTAGCTGTGTGACCCTGGGCAAGTCACTTAACCCCGATTGCCTCACCCAAAACAAAAAACAAAACAAAAAAAAAGAAGTGATGTCTCTTGACTTGTGAGGGAATTGGATTTAAGTGAGGCAGAGTTGCACAAAGTCCTTAGCCTCACTCCCTCTTTCAGAGCCATTGAAGTCCAGCAGCAGGACAAGTCAAGACAACTGGCAGTGACCTGGAATACAGTGAATAACATCGGCATCTTCAATTTAATATATACAATGATTGTTGTTCACTCCTGTCTGACTGTTTGTGAACTTACTTAGGGTTTTCTAGGCAAAGATACTGTAAGTGGTTTACTATTTCCTTTTCCACTCATTATACAGATGAGGAAACTGTGGCAGAGTGAAGTGACTTGCCCAGGGTCACAGAGCTAGTAATTGTCGCCAAATCTGAAGTCAAGTCTTCCTGACTCCTGGCCTGGTGCTCTATCCAACTATACCACCTGGCTATCCCAGTTCAAAAAGTAAATACAGGGCAGCTAGGTGGCGCAGTGGATAAAGCACTGGTCCTGGATTCAGGAGGACCTGAGTTCAAATTTAACCTCAGACACTTGACACTAGCTGTGTAACCTGGTCAAGTCACTTAAACCTCATTGCTCGCAAACCGCCCCCCCCCCCTAAAAAAGTGATGGCAATTGGTCAGCAGCTTACTCTAAGAGGTACCTTTTAGGTCTGTGAACTTGAGCCCTGGACCCTCCCTGACTTTTCTTCTTTGGGTAACTTGTAGGTCTTCCTGACTCAGAGGCTGGCTCTCATTTTGTATATCGTGCTGCTTCTAGTACATTACTATTTAATGTGTAATAATAACCAAATAATCTTGTAGACCTTGAAAGTTTACAAAGCACTTTCTTCACATCCTGTGAAGCAAAAAGTGCAAGATTTATTTAACTATTAAGGAAATTGTGGCTAAGAGGTTAAGTAATTTAGCTAAGGTCACACAATATCCAAGTCAGGATTCTATTCCAGATCTCCTAATTCTTGTGTTCTTTCCATCATTACCACACTATCTCTCCCTCCAATGTCATTAATTCAGAATTTGACTAAAGAGTGTGTGTTCTTTTCATTGGTGGGGAGAGGTGGAGAGAGCACTTAAAGTCTTTTTCTATTTTTAAAATTAATGTTCTAATGTTTGGTCTGGATCAAACCTCACCACTCCTTGATCCCCTCTCTATCTGTATTTAATCTCTGTGGGAATCAAAGGGAGTTGTCTCAGGAAGAGGAGAGACTGAATCCTTTGTTTTACTAAGAAAAAATGAATGTGGTAGGTCGAAAAGTTTAGAAAGAATAGTTTATACTTTGGTTCTGTGCTGCCCCTCTTCTTTGCAGAACTCGCCTTCTCAGAAGTGAGTGATTGGATTTATCTCCTTTAATTTCAAAGTTTTTACTTAGCAACAAACTAGATAACAATTTCAAGTTCCTTTGAATATATTAAAGCTTGAGTTCTCTCTTATACTTAGATAGGAGCATCATAAAGGGATTTATTTCTTGAATGTGTTTCTCTTTTTCACCAGTACTACATTATAATCAGGGCAAGAACCAAGTGAGTAAGAATAATAGATGATTCTCTCCTGGGTTATGGAGGGAGGCGAGGCAGTCTCTTGGGGTCAGGTCACATGAAGATAAATGTCTGAAGACATGACTATTCTTCCAGTATTCCAGGTTCCTAAGTTCAGCTATATCCCTCACTCCTCACTCCCCTCACTCCACAGAGTTGATTGTATGCCAAATCTTGCCATTCTTACTTCCACAACATCCTTACATTTGACCCCTTCTCTCTGCTCACATACCTACCACATTGGTTCAGGTGCTCATGACTTACCTACTTTACTGTTGCAATCCTCTCCAGATTAATCTGCCTGCCTCAAGCCTCTCCCAGCTCTAATCAATTCTCCATATAGTTGCCAAGGTTCTTTTCCTTAAGTGGGTATCTGACTATGTCACTCCCCTACTCAATCAACTCCAGTGACTCCTGATTACCTTTAAACTCCTTAATAATTTTACCCCAAACTAAATTCACAAGCTCATTTTTGGTTGGGGTGGGGAAAGGATTCAATCTTCCCTTATATTGTCCTCTTGTTACAGGCAGAGTCTCCTTAAAGCACTCCCAAAGGTTGATTAATTCAAAGCAAGAATCCCTTCCATGATATAGTAGCCCCAAGGTATGGCTAATTCTTTCAAATGATTCCAATACATTTTGCTTGTGTCTTCATCTGATTTCATCCAGTGGCTCAAAAACACTTTATGCCTCCCAAATGGATTATGGACTTATTTAATATACATTATACCTTTGGTTGATTGGTTTTATAACTCAACCAAAGAGGTATTCTCTCCTTTTAAAAGTTTCAAGGAGTAGAGTCAAATCAAATCAATAAATATTTGTTAAGTACCTACTATATGCCAGGCTGTTGTTATTTGTCCCTTTTTTTGAAAAGGAACATCACAGGTGGTGTCTTGACTCATATGCGAATTGGATTTAAGTGAGACAGAGTTGTGCAAAGTTGTCAGCCTCTCTCTTCTAGAGTCATTGAAGTCCAGTGGCAAGACAAAAGTCAAGATGACTGGCAAAGGTCCAGGATGCAGTGGATGACCCAGGCATCTTTAATGTCTGTCCAAATTCTAAGCACTCCAAAGCACCTGCTTTAGCTGCCTTTGTGGCCATTGGAATGAATTGCTCTCATCCTCCCATTCTTCTGGGGAAAGTCTTCATGTGCTTGGGGTAGACACTCCCCTAGCTCACTGACAGGTTTGAGGCCTGCTGGTTACTCTGTCAGTGCCAGGCCCTTTGTTAAGCATTGGGAATGCAAAAAGAGGCAAAAGGCAGTCCCTGCCCTCAAGGAACTTACAATCTAATAAAGTATATTGGTAGTTATATTCATTGGAGATGAGGAGTATGAGATTCCATTTTTAAATTTAAAAGTGCTTGCATGGGGACAGCTAGGTGGTGCAGTGGATAAAGCACCAGCCCTGGATTCAGGAGGACCTGGGTTCAATTCCAACCTCAGATACTTGACCCTTACTACCTGTGTGACCCTAGGCAAGTCACTTAACCCTCATTGCCCTGCAAAAAAAAAAAATACTTACTGATTGGTTAATTGAAAATCCATACAATTACAGAGGTAGAAGAGACCCTAAAGATTACCCAGCCCAACCCCTTCATTTTATATCTCAGAAAACAAGAGACCCAAGAACATTAAAGTGAGAGTAATCTTCAGATTTGTATCTTGTGGCTTTTACCGTGGCTTTGGCTTTCACCTTAGAGAATTATTTTAATTACTATTAATATTATTTCAAACTTCTGGAGATGGCTAATTAGCTTCTAAGTATGGTATTTTATATTGGTCTTTGCAGGATCCTTTAAAATTCTTTTTCCCCTTCTATGTGTGTACACACATATCAAACTTTTTTATTTTTACAATGTGAATTTTCCCTTCTGCTTTTCTTTTTTTTTCTTTTTTCTTTTTTTTTTTTCAGGGCAATGAAGGTTAAGTGACTTGCCCAGGGTCACGCAGCTAGTAAGTAACCAAGACCAGATTTGAAAAGCAATCTCCCTGACTCCAGGCCCATTGCGCTATCTACTGCATAACCTAGCTTTGTGGAGAATGGCATGAACCCAAAAAATTATTTTTGAGAATACTGAGAAAAAAAAAGATCAAAACAAGGGATAATTCTGAAAAATAGATATTGGCGATTTTCCAAACCAGCCCCCTCATTGTACAAATGAGGTCACAGAGGCCCAGAGGAGTGAAGTTCTTTGCCAATAGATAATAAGTGGGAAGTGCAGAGCTAGGGTTCAAACTCCGGGCTTCTGACTCCAAATTCAAGATACTTAACAGTAGGTGATACTTAACCCTACGTAAACTGTAAGGATACCCTGCTTTAAATGCACTAAGTTCCTCTTCTTCCTCCTCAGAAAACTGTAGTATGAGGACAAAAATGGCGTCTAATTCAATCAAACTTGATTCTCATAACTATACAATGAATTAGACACCATTTTTATCCTTGATTCTCATAATAATTCAGTGAAGTAGGCACCATTTTTATCTTTGATTCTCATAACAATTCAATGAATTAGATGCCATTTTTACCCTTATTTTACAATCTCAGTGGAGTTAAATGATTTCTTCAATAGAACACAGCCAGCAAATGTTTGAGGCAGGATTTGAATCCAGGTCTTCCTGACTCTGAAGTTCCCACTGTAATGGCTGCATCCTACTGCCTACAACTTCACTTTTTATACCCTATTTTACAATTGGACAGAGTTCAAGAGACAGTGGAGCATAGAAGGGACTGGTGTGTTATGGTCCGTGGGGTCACAAAGATTTGGACATGACCAAACACCATACCTGAAACTCAGAGAGATTACATAACTTCCCCAGTGGAGGTCATGTGGCAAACTGGTAAAGCCAGGACACTGATTTCTCTACTCTCTCTTTTTTTTTTTTTTCCTATTTCAGATTTCCTTCTTCTGTATGTAGAACATTGGATGCATTTTTAAATAGCTGAATCGGTCTTATTTTAGGTGATTGTTATTCCAGTCAACAAGCATCCACCTAACTTGCTTTTTACCCTGTTTGATTGATCTACTTTTCTGTAGCGGTCTTCATGAGGCAATCATCTCACATAGCCTGCACCATATTAATGTGCAGCTTAGCTCTGCATTTTAGAAATCCATCATAATGAGACGTAGCCAGAATGCAATCTTTACTATTCTTACATATTGTTCTTTACTGTGGGATCAGCTGGTCTCTGGGTAGAATTAGGGAATTAAGTGCCTAAAGCCAGATTCTCATCCTCTGTTGCTCTGTGGGGATTGTTCCCCTGCGCTAGATGGAACGAGAATCTAGCCTCTGGTTAATTGTTAATAAGGGCTCCACCATGCTGATACGTTGCTTGCCATTGCATTTTTTAGGCATTTCAAAAGAAATGCTGGTTGAGCCTTGCTATGATCTTTCCTTCAATGGCTTACAAATATGTTGCAGATTATTGATCTAGTGCCTAAAGTTGGCTAACCATTTAAAAATTTCCATCTAAATGGGAAACAGGAGAGGGAGAATAAAGAGAATATCCAGGATGATTGGCAGGGCAGACTGGAACTCAACCTCCTGACAATTCTCTTCTCATTTGCAAATATATTGGTGAAAAGCCTAGAGCTGTCTTGAATATCTTTCACTAATTTAGGTGGTTCTCTCTTAATATAGAGGTTATTTAACCTTTTCAAACCTCTGTTTTCTCATCTTTAAAATGGGAAGGAAAATAATAAAAGTCCTATCTGCCTCACAAGGCTATAAGGAACAAATGAGAGAATATATGTGAAAATATTTTGTAAAGTACCCACCCCTACACAAATATAAGCTATTATTATTATCACAGGGGCAGTTAGGTGGTGTAGTGGGTAGAGTGCCAGGCCAAGAGTCAGGAAGACCTGAGTTCTCAGACACTTATTAGCTGTGTGGCCCCCAGGCAAGTCACTTAACCCTGTTTGCCTCAATTTCCTCATCTGTAAAATGAGCTGGAGAAGAAATGGCAGATTACTCCATTATCTTTGCCAAGAGAACCCCAAATGGGGTCACAAAGAGTGGGACACAACAGAAAGTGGGAGTACATTCCAACCCTAGGAGACCACTTACAGAAAGTTATATGGTCAAAGATAGAATGTCACAGGAAGAGCTAGCGGGCCATAACAAAGAAATGCATCAAGAGAAATAATCTGATTCAAGACAAAAAGGTAGAAAGGAGGCAATGGTGCCAGATTGAGAATTTTGTCTTTTTGCTCTTATCAATAGGGGAGGAGTCCAGGGTTCGCAGGTATTGGCTTAGCTCTAAATTCAAGAGGTAAAAATAGATACCAGCCTGGAAAAATGGAGATATTACAAGTCCTACAGAAAAGAACATTTCCAATTATAATAAGAACAGGCTGCTTTGGGACCTGGTTGAAAAAGAAAAAGAAAATAAATATACTGCCAGATATCATCTCTTTTCTCTAGGAGGACATCCCATTTCTGGGGAGTTTATCTTTGGGCTGTCTCCTGTGGGGTGTCTAGGAGAGATAAATGCCATGCCATTGTTATAGAACTCTTCAAAACACAGGTGATAGTATAGAATGTACAGGTTCCAGAACAATTGGTCAAAGAAAATACTTATTGACCATAGGCTGATCCAGAAATAGAGCCCTGATATGGCTTTCATGGATAAAGATGAGACTACAAAGTCCCTGGCCAGAAATTCCAGTCAGAAATCTGTCACCAACAGGCGAACCAACTTAGGACTGTGGGTTTGTTGGATGGTAGGAATGGAAACCATTTGTCTCCTTCTTCTACTTTCTTTCTCTTCCCCCTTTACCTTTCTCATTCCGGTCTCATACTTCTCCTGTTTCCCCTCCCCCATCTCACACTTTTTCTGTTTCCCCTTGTGTCAAGATAATGGAATGTGATAGATGAGGAGATTTAGCAGATACTCAGGGGCCCACCTGGAGATTGATTTAAACTGATTGAATTGGATAAGGCAACTGACTGCTGACTGGCTTACTTCCAGTTAACTAGATTGTAAGCACATCTGGCTGGTATTTAAGAGGGTATGTTCTCAGAAGCTAAAAACTTTGAACTTTACCACCTTCGGGTCCAGTGAACCAATGAATTTGAATGACGCTAGCCAATCAGCTTGAAGAACCTCCCATTTCTGGGAGGGGAACATGAAGGAGGAAGCAAACTCTGGCGAGAGAGTTCTTCCTCTTTTGGTGCAAGAAGGGGGAGGTTTAGGAAGTCGAGGATTTCCAGGCTATAAGAAATCTCTTCTCAATCTTTTTCTTTCTTTTACTATCTTTCAATAAACACTTAAAAAAACTAAATTCGTTTATCAGTGATTTTAGTCGGTTCCCCCCAAAACTGGGGGGATAGATTAGAACACACATTTATAATTTTAAATTACACACTCTCTACCACAAAGAAGGTAGGGGAATGATTTGCATCGAATCAGAATCATAAGGGTAAATTTAAACATTCCTCTTCTAGCCAATTTCAAGACCTGAAGAAATTCCTTGACAACCTTTTTTTGCTTTTCAGTTTTCTGATTTGAAAGGGGAGAACAGTAGTCAAGTGTTCTGGCAGGAGTATTTGATCTGGGTCAACAGATTTGAGTTCAGAATCGGTCTCTTATTGTTGTTGTTGTTGTTGTTGAGTTGTTTCTGACTTTTTGTGACTCCATTTGGGGTTTCCTTGGCAAAGACATTTGAATGGTTTGACGTTTCCTTCTCCAGCTCATTTTACAGATGAGGAAACTGAGGCAAACAGGGTTAAGTGACTTGCCCAGAGTCACACAGCTAGTAAGTGTCTGAGGCAGGATTTGAACTGAGGAAGATGAGTCTTCCTGACTCTAGGCTGGTACTCTATCCACTGCCATTGGCCACCTCTCATTGAATGACTTCTAAACAAGTCTCTGTACCTTTCTGACCCTTAGTGTTAAAATGAGTCAAGTCAGGGGCAGCTAGGTGGTGCAGTGGATAGAGCACCGGCCCTGGAGTCAGGAGTACCTGAGTTCAAATCCGGCCTCAGACACTTAACACTTACTAGCTCTGTGACCCTGGGCAAGTCACTTAACCCCAACTGCCTCACTTTAAAAAAAAAATTAATCAAGTCAAGTCAAAAAGCATTTATTAGGTACCTCCTATGTGGCAGACACTGTGCTAAACCCTGAGAATACAAAGAAAGGCAAGAAATAATCCCTGTTCTCAAGGAGTTCACAGTCTAACAGCAGGATACAACGTGCAAACAACCACATCCAAACAAGATGTATGCAGGATATATTAGAGATAATCCCAGAAGAAAGACACTAAGACTAAGGAGGACTGGGACTAGTTTCTTGAAGAATTAGAAAGAAGCCAGGGAAGCCTATCAAGCACCTACTATGTGCCAGGCACTATGCTAAGCATTTTATAAATATTAGAACTTGATCCTCACAGCAACCCTGAGAGGTAGGTGATATGTCCATTTTACAGTTGAGGAAACTGAGGCAGACAGAAGATAAGTGACCTGCCCAGGGTCATACTGCTATTAAGAAACTTAGGGTGGGGGCGGCTAGGTGGCGCAGTGGATAAAGCACCGGTCCTGGAGTCAGGAGTACCTGGGTTCAAATGCGGCCTCAGACACTTGACACTTACTAGCTGTGTGACCCTGGGCAAGTCACTTAACCCCAATTGCCTCACTTAAAAAAGAAAGAAAAGAAAAAAAAAAAGAAACTTAGGGTGGGCTTGGAGTCACAATTTGCTCAGGGTCAAACAACTAGTAAATATCCCGAGGTATATTTGAACTCAGGTGTTCCTGATTCCAGGCCCAGAGAGAATTCCAGGCATGGGAAACAGCCACTGAAAATAGCCACAGTCTGGAGATGGAATGTTGTGTGTGAGAGAACTGCAGGAAGGACAGCGGAGTACATGGAGTGTGAGAAGACTGGAATGGCAGAAGGGGCTGACTAACGGAGGGCTTTACAAGCCAAACAGATTTCATATGTGATTCTGGAGAGAATAGGGAGCCACTGGAGTTTACTGAATGAGGGTGAGTGTTATGGTCAGACCCAGGCTGACTTCACTGAGCTGAGTGGAGTATGGTTGGAGTGGGGAGAGACTTGAGAAATGAGAATAATAACACTTGGATTTCCTACCTCACAGCATTGTTTTGACAAGAGTGACATTTAAATCTCAAAGTGTTATATAAAAACGAGCTTTTTTTTTTTTTTTAACCACAATAAAGGCATAACATGACTATAACAGCATACGTGTGTGTATCCCTTGGGGCAATGAGATGGTTTGAACCTCCTTCTAAGATCCTTTTCAATTCAAGAGTCCCTAAGCATTTTATTTAGAATCTAAAAAAGAAGCAGTTGATTGTCTGGGGGGGGGGGGGGGAATAAAGACTATCTATCTGGTCAGTTTGACCAAAAAAAAAAAAGTTTTTCGTTTTGTTGCTTACTGCCCAGGAAGGGCTTCTGTGAGCACAGGACAGTTGCCAAGGCCCTCTGACCAAGGAAAGCAGTAGATCTATTTACTGCGGAGCAGCACATTTGGGGAGGGGAGAGTGGGGAAGAGAAAGTGATTAAGATTTATTAACCAATTGCCCTGATGTTGTTAGACATTCCTTTGACTGGATTTTCCCCATGTGAGCTTCTCAACCTTAAGTTGCCAGTGTTTTGACGAGTGTGGGTTTGCTGGCCAAACACTGCCCAGGAAACAATGGCCCAAATTCATCCCTCAGAAGCTGTGACACTCAATCCACTGTTCTTGTCCTCCCAGTATTCAAAACTCTGCTGGGGTTTGGATATGACATTGTGCAACTTCCTGACATTAATGTGTCATTACCCTAGGGAAGGAGGGAAAGAAGAGGAGGAGGAGGAGGGCTATTTAAACACCACACACTCACACATCTGTACCCAAGGGTAACAAACACATTCAGACTTCTCATAGCCCAGCATAGTCTTTTCAGAACGGACCTGCTCACTGAGCCCTGCACTGTGCTGTCCCTCAGTAATTTGGATTTAATTGAGCGTTGTCCAATGCGACTTCCTACTAGGTCTTCAAAATACAGGAAGGATTCCATCTTCTCCTTCCCTCCCACACTCCTCCCTGGCACAACTACCTCTTTGCAGTTCACATAAATTTAAAGCAGATCCATGCCAAGGGTGTGACTGGTATGACCTTCCCTTCAGTGTGACCTTGGGTAGGATTCTAGTCCAGCCCTGCTGGCTCAGAAAAAAAGTATGCAAGGTTTTATTCTATGCCCTGAGCTGCAAACACATTTAAAAGTCCACATCCAGGTGAAAGGTGCAGGGGAGGGGGAGTGTTCATGATGAAGTGAGGAGAGACATAGTTTTTGGAATATAGTCTTGCCATGGGCTCAAATACACCAAAACGCAACCCTGGAAAAGCGATTCTCCACGACAACGAAAGCATATATTAAGTGATTACTATATGCTGCTCATAAAGTGACCCCTTCCTGCCTTTCCCAGGCTTCTTACATCTTACTCCCCTCATGTATTCAATAATCCAATAACCATGGTCTCCTTGCCCTTCCTCACACACATTTTATTTCCCAACTCATTTTCACTGACTATCCCCCATGCCTGAGAATGATCCCTCACCTCATCTAGGCCTGCTGGCTCCTCTGGCTTCCTTCAAGTCTCAGCTAAAATTCCATTGTCTGCAAGCAGCTTTTCCTAGTCCTCCTTAATCTTAGTGCCTTTCTACTGAGATTTTCTCCCACCCACCCCCCCCCTCACCATTTGTATCCCCAGTGATTAGCACAGTGCCTAGCATAGAGTACGAATTTAATAATGCTAGTCATTTGATGCTCATAGACTGATTGCCCCAGTGTCTGGAGAGACAAAGACAAAAAAAAAAAAAAAGAAACAGTCCTTGGGTTTATACTCTGATATTGGACCAGTACTTTAAAACAAACAAACAACTTCTGACCTTACCCATCTCCTTCAAAAGATAATCTGCAGATTAACCTGGGCCAAATGGAGATCAGTAGCAAAATCAAGTGTCTGCCTCCATGGTCCAAGACTAGGATGACTCATTTTATTAGTTGTTGTGTCTCTGGTTCTGAAAGCCCTGACACGAGCCTAAACACAGCTGACCCGATCCACACGGTTAAGCTGCTTTCTTTCTCTATTTAACTTGTTCTGTTCCATCCTCAGCCCTTAAAACATGCTTTCGTAGAAGATGCCTCTTACTTCCTGGGATCTCTGCCTCACCTCACCCTTTCAGCAATCACCTGAAACCCAGTCATTTGTCCCATTCCTCCTGAATACATTTTCTTTCTTTGCTGCTGTTTGCATTCTTGGGCTCTATCGCTTTTAGCAGTAGCACTTTTGAAACATAGATTTTTGGTCTGGAGGAAATTCCCATTCTTTCCATAATGGAGTCATGTGGTCCTGTAAAATCAAGAAGGAAGAAAAAAGAGCTAGCACAAAGCCTCCTCTGTAGAATAAGGAAGCTGGACTCAATGACCTCTAAGATTCCTTCCCACTCTAGAACTCTGTGATTCCACATGTCAGCAAACAAAGAGGGATCATGGAAATGGAGAACATGCTCTGACCTTTCCTTGGTTCTGTACAGCAAACGGTCAAAGGATCCCATGCTTTTCTACACAGTGGCGACTTTTCGTATCCATTTATCACAGCTTTGAGAGCAAATGATGCTTCTTTTCTGCACTGGGAAGAAAGAAAAATTCTTTCCTAGGCCCTCTACTCTCCTCTTTAAAAAAAAAAAAAAGCCAATGCCATTCATCACATAATTTCCCCTAAACAGGCATTTTATGTTTCAGTGCTTAGTGGGATCATCTTGATTCAAATCTTTATGACAGTGAACAAGCTTATCTTAAAGAGCTGGCTGGCAGAAAACAGCCTACCAAGATAAGCCTCCCTCAAGAGATGACCTTCCTTGAACCTTAACACCACTAGGGAAAACAAAATCTTCTACTCTGAGCATCGTCAAGACAAAAATGTTTGGAAACTTAAGCAGCCAAAGAGGGCTATCACTTTCCTTTATGAGACGTGAGTTTTCTCACTGATAAAATGCACACTGTAGTGCTCATTGGAGGGGCGGGGGAGGCATAGAGCAGACCAGGTCTCAGTAAAGCAGTTTATTAACTTTATAGATCCCAGTACAAATGTGTCATTACCCTAGGCGGAGCGAAGGGGGAAAAGAGAAGAGGAGAAGGAGGTGGTTGTTGTTCAGTTTCTGTTGTATTGTGACGCTTTTGGGGGTTTTCTTGGCAAAGATACTGGTGGTTTTGTCATTTTCTTCTGTAGTTCATTTTACAGATGAGGAAACTGAGGTAAACAGGGTGAAGTGACTTGCCCAGGGTCACATAGCTAGTAAGTGTTTGAGACTGGATTTGAACTCACGAAGACAGCTTAGTCTTCCTAACTTCCAGGCCTGGTGCTTCATTATTCAGTCAGTCTGTCAGTCAACGGGCATTTATTAAGAGTTTACTATGTTCCAGGGGCAGCTAGGTGGTGTAGTGGATAAAGCACTGGCCTTGGATTCAGGAGTACCTGAGTTCAAATCCAGCCTCAGACACATGACACTTAACTAGCTGTGTGACCCTGGGCAAGTCACTTAACCCTCATTGCCCTGCAAAAAAACAAAAACAAAAACAAAAACAAAAACAAATAAAAAAAAGAGTTTACTATGTTCCAGACATGTTGCTAAGCACTAGAGATGAAAGCCAAAGGTGAAAAATATGGTCCCTGACAATCGAATAAGAACAATTCCTACAATGTGATCTTGCAAGGCCTCAAAGTCTTCTTTAGGAAGTCAGTTGCCACTGAATGATACCATAGATGCATTTGTTCAAGACCAGAGTGAATAGTCCTAACCTTTGTGTCCATCTGGCCCCCATAGCTGCACTGATGTAACTGGGAGAGGCCTGGGGTGTGTGGCTAGTGTCAAAGAATACCCTCATGAGTAGGGATTTGGGGTGAACCAATCATTTGCCAGCACTCTCTGCCAGAGTGTTTTCTGACCCAGAGGGGGACTGCTGCTCTGGTCTGTTTCAGTGCTCCAGTCTAGCTCTGGAAAATGGTTTGTCCCCATGAACTCTTAGAATTAACCTCAGTACAGTATTTTGTCTGAAATCATGGGTTAGAGCACATCCTTCTTCACCTTCTCATCCCACCTTGTGTCCTACCCCCAAACATGTCCTGCCACTTTTTGCTTTAGGATTGTTCCTAATCACAACTACACATTAGATTACCTTTACTACTGTGAAGGGTATAAACATGTATTGTCCCCTGGCTTCATGATTTGGAGTTTATTTAGACTAAAGCTCTCTTACCTGACCACCATTCCCCATTACATTATACCCATCCACATGAGCTCCATCTCTCCCGCGTTCCTAGCACACTCTACCTTTTCTTTCCATTGTGTTCACTGAAAAACACCATTATTGGGGCAGCTAGGTGGCGCAGTGGATAGAGCACTGGCCCTGGATCCAGGAGAACCTGAGTTCAAATCCAGCCTGGGACACTTAACACTTACTAACTGTGTGACCCTGGGCAAGTTACTTAACCCCAATTGCCTCACCAAAAAAAAAAAACCCAAAACACCATTATTAACATGTAGGAGAAGCAATGCTGTTGGTTCATGTGCACCAACAACCCCTTCACAAGATGGGATAGTGGTGTAAGCAACTTGCGAAAGGACCTCTACAGCCAGAGGTTTCTGCTTACACATGCATATAGCCCACCTCATGGAGAGAAGGGAGGTTGTGTTGAAGTGGACTGACCACAAACCAGCAAGAGTTGACCATTGAGTAGACTTCAAAGGGAAGGACAACAACTGTTCTCTTCTTCCTCTTTACTGAACTTTTGATTTACCCATGGACATCCTGAGTAGAGGAAAGGGGCTCTTTCTCTCCCCTAACAACTACTGCAACTGAACATCTATGGCAGCAGCAGCATGTGCTCATTTAGGTGAGTTTAAGAATGGATGGCCACCTCTCCCTCGACTCCACTCCGGCTTGTTCAGATTTACCTCTTTCACTCTGTTCTTTTCAATTCTCTTTTATGCATTATCTTTCCCTATTAGAATATAAGCTCCTTGAGGTTAAGAATTATCTTTTAGTTTTATTGGTTGGGCAATGAGGGTTAAATGACTTGCCCAAGGTCACACAGCTAGTAATTGTCAAGTGTCTGAGGCTGGATTTGAACTCAGGTACTACAGAATCCAGGGCCAGTGCTCTATCCATTGGGCCACCTAGCTGCCCCAAGAATTGTCTTTTGCATGTGTTTGTATTCTCAGCACTTAACATAATCCTAATGACCTAGTAAATGACTCTCTCTCTCTCTCTCTCTCTCTCTCTCTCTCTCTCTCTCTCTCTCTCTCTCTCAGCCCTACCTACCCCTTTATTTTATTTCTTTTCTTTATTTGTACAGTACAGAGATGAGGTAAAGGTGAAATACCTGTTCAGCAGTCCCACAGTGTTTTCTGTTTTAATGTTTTAAGTGTCAACATCCAAAGAGAGTATGATGAGTTACCAGAAATGGATTTAAGTCTTTGTCAATGCACACTTGAGTCTTTTGTGTTTTAAGCATTCCTTTTGTATGGCAGAAATAAATAGCTCTCTTTCCTCAGCACCCTGAACTATCCTCGATCTCAGTCATCAGCCTCCAGCCTCTGTCTTCAATCCAGTGTCCTCTCCAATAATATGAGAACATACCTCTCCAGCCCCACAACTTCTTCATTAAACCCACATTACTACCTGCTACCTCCTTATTTAGTCTCCCCTAGGGCTAAATCTCTGTTTGCTGTGAAGTGAGCTTCCTGTGGCCTCATATAACATCATCGCCAGCTATGATGATGGGTTTCAAGGGAGAACCTTGAATTATCTTATCATTTGTGGGTTTCAATGCATCTCTCTCTGTCTCTCTGTCTCTGTCTCTCTCTCTCTCTCTGTGTCTCTGTCTCTCTCTATATTTGCTTCTCTCTGTCTCTCTGTCTCTTCCTCTGTCTCTCTCCATCTTTCTCTCAGTACTGATATTCTTCCAGGACTCCCTCAGTCCTCAATGGTTAACACACACTCATCCCATCCTACTCTTCCCATCCCACTGGTTCTGAACTCCTGGCTATTGAAATGCAAACTCTATTCCCCAACCCCAATTGCCCTCTCTTTTAGTCCAGTACCCCTCAACTCCTCCTCTCTCTCCACTCCAGATTTGCCCTCTCCTTCCACTGTGCTCTCCAGAATGCCTGCTCCCTAATTAAATTTCCTTTCATCTTAAACTTTTTCCTTTCTTACTTCTTCAATCTTCTGACACTCATTTCTTTTTTTTTTTGGTGAGGCAATTGGGGTTAAGTGACTTGCCCAGGGCCACACAGCTAGTAAGCGTCAAGTGTCTGAGGCCAAATTTGAACTCAGGTCCTCCTGACTTCAGGGCCGGTGCTCTATCCACTGTGCCACCTAGCTGCCCCGACACTCATTTCTGATATGGCATCCCTGGCCACCCTATCCAGTATTAGGTGTACTTTACCTATATACCCTGACTCACTGGTTGGGGGTGGGGGGACACAAATACTCCTCAATTCCCTCTTGCCTCTTAAGTCTCCCTCTCTCCAACATCACTCAGCAACCTCTCCTAGTATGAGATTCACTCTAGTTGGGACAGATAGGTGGTGCAGTGGATAAAGCACCAGTCCTGTATTCAGGAGGACCTGAGTTCAAATCCGGCCTCAGACACTTGACACTTACTAGCTGTGTGGCCCTGGGCAAGTCACTTAACCCCAATTGCCTCACCAAAAAAAGGAAAAAGGGAAGAAAAAAAAAAGAGATTCACACTAGTCAAATTTATTACCCAAATCCTAGTAGCCTCCATTATCTACGAACCTCCAGGACAATCTCTTCATTCAAAGCTTCAAGGGATTCAGATCCTGACTCAATCTTCCCTTCCATGCCAATCCTTATCCTCATACTTGAAGATGACAATAAGAATGTTGATTTTTTTCTTGAGTATCTTGGGCTCCCAGTTCATCAATCTCTTAAATTTCCATGATGTTCATCTTCATTGTGCCTGTGAGAAAATGGGTAGTTGTCCCCTCTCAATGAAGATATAACTGTCAATCATACTCCTCTTGACCTTTTTTTTTTAGGACAAAGGTCTCAGATCCCCTCCTTCCCCTCTGGGTAACAAAATCACATGGTTCAAGGAGCCCTGGTCTGTGTCCATATAAGGAAGAACTGATTAGGGATGGGAATACTGCATTCAGATTAGCTAGTTTTTGCTGGAAGATTGTAACCTTTGAGTAATCAGACCAATGATGAAAAAGGGGAGGGTCCATTTGTGTTTGGGATTAGGGTTTAAAAGAGGACCTACAAGCCCCCTTTCTTTGCACCCACTAGCTACATACTAGGGTGCCTCCTCAAGAGAAGGAAATTAAAGAGCCTTTGTCATATTGCTGCTGAGTTCCCAAGAATTATTGAGAAGAGGATTGTTCTCCCTCACATGCCTCAGCTATAGACAGGGATGGTTACACGTTTGATATAATATCACCTCTAACTGCTCACCTCCATGATCCAAAACTCTGAAATTCCTTCACCTCTCTTCTTAGTCTCTCTTCTTCTGAATTACTGCTCCTAAACCTATTTTTTTTTTGCTTTCACTATGACTCCTATTATTTCTATCCCTCCTGTTCTCTGAGTTCATCATCCCTACTCTACCCTCCCTTCTCTCTCTTCACAGTCTTGACCTTATGGCCAAAAAGTTCAACCAGCAACCCTTGAATCCCTTGTCCCCTTGTCCTATTGCCAGTCATACCACTGACAAACCTCAGACCTAGATTACCCCCACTATCTGCCTTCTCCATTCCAGAAAAAAAGTATTATTGAACATTCCTGAAAAAAAAAAAAGGCATATTACTGGACCAACTGAGTTCACTAAATATTTATATGATCCAACTTCATTTGGTGGCACAGAACATTAGGCCTAGAGTCAGGAAGATCTGAGTTCTAATCCAGCCTTAGATACTTACTAGCTATTTGACACTGGGCAAGTCACTTAACTCTGTTTGCCTCAGTTTCCCCATCTGTAAAATTAACTGGAGAAGAAAATGACAAACCACTCCAGTATCTTTCCAAAGAAAACCCCAAATGGGAACACAAAATAACTGAAGAACAACTTCATTTGGGCCCTCATTGCTTAATAGCAATCTTTTTTTTTTTTGTGGGGCAATGAGAGTTAAGTGACTTGCCCAGGGTCACACAGCTAGTAAGTGTCAAGTGTCTGAGGCTGGATTTGAACTCAGGTCCTCCTGAATCCAGGGCTGGTGCTTTAGCCACTGTGCCACCTAGCTGTCCCCCACAGGCACACTCTTTAAAGAATTACAACTCTGGCACATGATCCACTTAGAATAAAATGGTCTTTTATTTGGGTGCTGGAGAAAGTGACCTAGAGAGACTTTGCCTTAAGGGAAGGAGTTGGCTTAGAAACATTCTCCTCTGGAAGGGAAGTCAAAAGTCTTATAGAAGATGGATGGGATGACCACCTGACAATGGAAAGTGCCCTTTGGGGGTGGGGTGGGGAAAGATACCAGAGTCCCAGGGATTTTTCTTTTGGAATGATAGTCCCAACCTCTGAAGTTATCTCTGTCTTCTAGCTCAGGTAGTAACCATGCCCAATTGACTTTCCTGCTATTTCTCCCCCTATTTCTTAGGTGCATCCTTCCTGATAACTAGTTGGCCAGTTTAAACTTTAATATCCCCTTAATTCCTCTATATGCCCAAGCCTCATGTCAAGTCTATGCAGATGACTCATGTATGTGTCCTACCCTGAACTATTTCTTGAAATTCCATATTACCTAATAGTCATCTCCACCTCAAAGTCCTCTAGCTATCTCAAACTCAAAATGTCCAAAATTGTACTTTTATATCCCCCCACCCCCCACCCCCCACCCAAAGCCATCCCTTTTCCAAATTTCCCCATTTTTACCAGGGGTACCACTATCTTCCCAGTCATGGAGGTCCATAACCTCAGAGTTATGCTGGACTCTTCATTCTCCCTTAGCAGTTGCTAGAAGAGAGAGTGTCCAGATGAAACAAAAGCTAAAACTAGAAGTCTGGAGCCCTAAAAGATTTAAACTTGTCCTGTAGAGGAAAAGGTTTTTAGATGCAAAATAAGACATCCACTACCTTTAAAAGAGTCAGAGGTTTGATTTGCTCAATAGAAAGTGAAGCCCTCAGTGAGACAATGAACTTGCCCTAAGGATACAGACTGCATTTATATTCTTATCTGTTGTCAGGCTTCTGCATAAGACCTCAAAAAGAGCTCGGAGTCTGGTCTCTGAGCCTCAGCTCTTAGGGAATGAAGGAGAAGTTTCTGGCAATCCTGCCAATCTTAGATTATTGCCCTAGCTGAAAAGTACAGTAACACCCCAGCTGGAAGGGAGGGAGAGAGGGATGGAGGAAAGGAGGATTGGAAGGAAGGAGGACAGGAAGGAAGAAGAGAGTGAAAGGGAGAGACAGAGACAGAGAGAGAAAGAATATTATGTAGTGCCAAGCATTGTGCCATGTGCTAGGGATACTAAGAATACAAAACCAAAAGTGAGACAGTTCCTGTATTCTACTTGGGAAACTGAGTCACTGAGTCTTGTGATTCTTTTGGGATGACTCACAATCAATTTGACCCCAAATTCCATCCCACATCAATTTTGTTGTGGGAATGTGGTGGGGCCCTAAGAAACCTAAAGGTCCCAACCCCCAAGGGATCCTTAAACTTTCCAAAGGGAAAAGCAGCTCTGCCCCCACCTCAAGAATGGGTGTTACAGAGCAGGACCCCCCCCCCCAAAGCAGATGATAAGATCTGCAAGAAGATATGCAAGATACGGATGCTGCACATCTTACTGATATCCCATTATTCAAAGATCCCCTCCCAGTTATCTTGCCCTTCCCAGTTTTTGCATTTCCTCTTGCTTTGTAATTCCCTCCCCTTTGTTTTGTAAACACACAAAAAGGCCCAGTCTTCCCTTACCCAATGGGAGTTTTCCATAGTGTTCTGTACCCCCCAGCCATATATCTCTCTCTCTTTTTTAAAAGTATTTTATTTATTTATTTTTTATATTTCTCTCTCTTAATAAATCTTTTTATATTATAAGATTTGTGATGAGCCTCCAATTCTTTGGGAGAGCCAACCCCCCCCCCAGGTCGCAAGCCCCCCCCCCAACAATTTTTCTGAAATTCATTTCAGAGATAATATTGCAGGTGGTGAAAAGTGGGTAGATAGCAAGGTAGCTGTGGTGAATAGCTGGATGGTTATGAAGCATGGCTTCCTAGCTTCTGTCATGGGGCACAGAGCACCCCAGAATTTCTCTGGGGCACACCGAGGAATCTTCTTGAGAAACTAAACCAGAGGACAGATAACGCCTAAAGAGATAAGCTGAACCAAATCGGACTAAGCTAGTTTGGGATTCCTACCCTTCATTCTGGTCTCCCTTACCCTGGGGAGATAAATTTGGGTGTGGCTGCGGCCTTTGTGTTCTGAAGAAGGATCCATAGCCACCCCTCACCCAATTCCTCTAGTCACTACCAGTGGGGGATGGTCCTCCACTCCTCACCCAATTCCCCCAGCTACCACCTGTGGGGGATGGTCCTCTCTCACTAAAGGAACTTTTCACGGTCAGATGGTCCACCCCCATCAGTCCTCTATAAAAGTACCTTCCAGTCTCCTGTTTGAGGAGATTTGGTACTTCTGAGCCATGTGCTTTATGCCAGTCTCCCCATGAAAAGTCCAAGGCTTTCTTTCATGGTTTCCCTCCCCCCACCCTTCCCTTCCCTTGCTCCTAAATAAATTACCACCTTATTCTAACTACTTTTTGTGTGCAAGAGGGTATAATTCTTTAAAGAGGAATTCCTAAGAACCCCAACCCCTAACCCCAACCCATACCCCATTTCCCACCATTACACTTCCATTTATTTGCCTCTCCATCCTTACCACTACCTAACTGCCAAATAGGTATTGGTAAAGCACAGGTATTTCCAAAGCCACTCCCCTGCTCAAAAATCTTCAGTGGCTTTCTATTACCTCTAGGATAAAATACAAATTTCACCACTGGACATTTAAATAATTTCATAATTCGGCTCCACCTTTCCAAACACATTTCACATTATACTCAATATATTCTCTATTCCAATAAAACCAAACTACATGAAATTCTCTGTTCACAAAAATACATCTCCTGTCTCCCTTCCATTTGTTCAAGCTGGCTCCTAGACTGGAATTTTAACTCCACAGTCAAGTCAAGTTGATGTGGGATGGAATTAGGGTGATCAAATTGATCATGAGTCATCCCAAAAGAATTACAAGATTCAATAACTCAGTTTCCCAGGTTTTATTGAAAGACTGTTGACCACAGGGAGAGAACCAGAAAAAAATATGGAAAGGTATCTCTCAAAAAGGGAAAGGAAAGACAGTTATATTTATAGTATGGATAAATTGATAATCAGTCTCATAATAGTCTCTACCTTAGGGAGGTATAGGGAAGGGCTTATCCTAATTTGGAGTTCCTGGGGTCCTAAGCCAACCTTGGAGGTGAGTACTTTTTTTCTGTGGACATGTATTTTGGGGGTTTACACGTCATAAGGTGAATCTGGGGACAAATTTGGCCTTTTCTGTACATGTTACCTTTTCATTCCCATGCCTAGTGTTATGGGGAAATAAGTGAGGGTTTGGGGTAGTGGTTCTTAGGAATTCCTCTTTAAAGAATTACGCCCTCTTGCATGCAAATCCAATTAGAATAAAATAATAGTTTACTTAGGGTGCTAGGGAAAGGAAACCAAGAAAGAAATCCTTGGACTTCTCATGGGGAGAAGGCATGGCACAGAGGTATGGCTCTGAGATACCTATCTCCTTGAGCAGAAGACAGGCAGATACTTTTATAGAGGGCTGATGGGGGTGATCATCTGACTGTGGAAAGTTCCCTTATTGGGGGAGGACCATCCCCTACTGGTGGTAGCTGGGGGAAGATGGGTGAGGGGTGGCTCTGGATCTCTCTAGCCATCAAGGCAGCAGCCACACCTAATTTTATCTTCCTGAGGGGTGGGGGAGACTGGAATGAAGGGTGGCAGTCCTGTGGATAGCTCAGTCCCAATCTAAAGCCACTTATCTCTTTAGGTGTGTCTGTCCTTTGGTTTCGTTTCTCCAGGAGAAGGTTCTCTGATTTATCCCAGAGAACTTCATATAGTTTCTGAATATTTTCATTTATCAATTAGAATTTCTATAGCCTGTCTTTATGTCTTTGTTATAGTTAAGGTCTTTATGACCTGCCTCTTTATGTTCTTGTTATGAGTGGTAATTAATGTGGGTAACAGGAGCCTAGTCCCTGACTTGTATGTAATGAAGGCCCAAGTCTTACATTATCCATTAATCCCTTTCCAGGGCTGGGGTCTATAAGTTATAGCCCCTCTTGGAGCTCAGATCTAAATTAGAGCTCGGGTCTTAAGTTTGTCTGTTAACCCTTTCTTTGCCTCCTACATCAAAGTCACTAGCCAGATAATGTGCTAAGCACCAGGTATACAAATACAAATGAAAAAAAAAAAAAAGACAGTCCTTTAAAGAAGCTTACATTCTAATGGAAGCTGAAAGAGGGGAAAGATGAAGCTAATCAGTGCAGAGACATTGTAGAAACTATTAATGACAGTCAGGAGTGCAGCCTGGAAATGAAGACAAGGCTTACCTGGTCATCTTCCTTAAAATGGAAGTTTTCACAGGAACCAACCAATCAGATGGAGAGGCCAGAGGATTGGAGGGTATTTTCACTGTGTGACCTCCAGGGGAGGAGAGAACTTTCAAGAAGAATAAGTTTCTGAGGCATTCTGGAGAAAGGTCAGTAGAAGTACAATCTGGAAAAGAACGGGGGTAAAGAAATCCATAAACAGAGAAATTCCATAGGAAAAGGAAGTAACTGGGGATGTTTGAACAAGAAAAGACATGACTAGGTCTATGCATAAGAAAGATTATTCTGTCAGTGACACAGGAGACAAACTAAAAGGATATAGAACAGAATCAGGATTATAAAATTATCAAATGGCAAATGGTAATGAGAACCTATGGATGACGATGGTTGCAGTGGGAATAGGGAAGTAGAAAGACAAATTATTCTCACTTCATTGATTTTTTTTGTTGTTGCTTATTGAAACTTATTTACCTAATTACTCAATAGAAATAATTTCTTTTTCTTTTGGTTCTTTTCAGTGACTTCCCAGTAATTCTCAGAATTGGTGCCGCACTTAGAACAAATTACTTACTATTATTGCTGGCTAGCAAATGAATTTGACATCCTCCTGGACTAAATCCAATCCTCTCGATTCAGTTCCCCGATCACCAAAACCAAGATGAATGTGTTCCCTGGCCTTTCTGTGAACATTGCTGTTTCATGAATTCTATTCATAGTGCTCTGATGAAATATTCAGTACTGCATTGCACCATGGGAGAGTGGACAATTGTCCATGTGCATTTTGAATCTCAGGCCACGGGTTTCAGGATGTGTGCTTGATATAATGTGACCATTCATTCTGAATCAAAACTTGGAACATATAGTCTTGCAGAAGATTTTTTTCTGATTTGCTAATTTATTTACATGAAAGCTGCAAAAGTATAAAATCGAGAGTCATATTTAGTTATACTTTTGATGAATTAATCACCTTTACCAAAAAGAAACCCCAAATTCAGTGATATATATTAGTGAGAGATGTGTTCTTTTTCGCCATTTATCCACTATTGAAATCGATGAGGTTTCATTTCCCTTATACTTGCTCAAAGAAAACAGCTTCTTTAATGGTTGTTTATTCTCTCCTAAACCGCTTTGGATTATGAAAAAGGTTTTTTTTTAATTTTCAGTAGTCATCAAGGACTTTTCCTATCTCTAAAAGCAATTAATTAGGGAGAAAATATTACCAACTGACAATTCCGTTCATTTTAACAAACATTAATTGAGACCCTATTGCATACAGAGCACTATACTGGATCTGGTATGCAATAAGTTCTCAATTAATGTACATATAAAACATATATATATATATACAATTATACACATATGTACATATAAATTAGTGTATATAATAAAGTCTCTGTTTGCATGGTATTTACCTTCTAATATGGGAATATGACACATACACCCAGCCCAGTTGATGAAATTATAGATGTCAAAGGACATGTAACAAAGACAGAAAGATGCTGAGGTCTTGAACAAAGTTCAAAGAAGTATATACCCATTGTTATCCCTTTGTTGTGAAATTCCCAGTCAAGCCTGGCAGAATTAAAGGGTGTTTAGCCATCTCCTGGCTGAAGAATTGGTCACACCTTTAGTGGCCCTTTAAAAAAAGTGGGGGGAGCAGGTGGAGAGGAAGTATTGGAATTCTGAGTTGAGAAGAAAGTCAACCATATGGCAGTTGAGCTTCAAGGAAGAGCTGACCCCAAGAACCCAAATGAGTGGCCATAAGGCTACTTTGAAAAGGAACAGGATATTGGTGTCCTACAGTTCTGGAGGAGTGGATTTCCTGAACCCTATATGTTCCCTTTGTGTGCACCTCATCAAGTTGATCTTCTTAAAGCACAGATATGACCATGTCATCCCACTAGTCAATAAACTGAAATGGCTCCCTATTACCTTCAGGATCAAATGTAAAATCATTTGGTTTTTAAAGCTCTTTGTAACCTAGCTCCTTACTGACTGTCCAGTCTTCTTCCACCTTCCTATGTATTCTGAGATCCAGTGACAGTGGACTTTCTGTTCCTCAAACACATTCCATTTCCCAAATCCAAGCCTTTTCCCTCACTGCCCCTCCCCCAGTCCTGACTCCAATTCTGGAATATTCTCCCTCCTCATCTCTACATCCTGGTTTCCCTGGCTTTCTTCAAGTTCCATATAAAATGCTGCCATCTATAAGAAGCCTTTCCTGATCCCAACACACACACACACACACACACACACACACACACACACACACACACACACAAACACCTTTAATAATAGTGACTTCCCTCTGATTATCTCCAATTTATACTGCATGTAACTTATATGTGCCTAGTTGTTTGTATTCTACCACTACCCCCCATTAGACTATAATCTCCTTGAGGGAAGAGACTGTCTTTTTGCCTTTCTTCATATGAGCAGAGTTTAGCAAAGTACCTGGAATATAGTAAGTACTTAACAAATGCTTGTTCCTTGATCTGACTATGTGTTTGCCCAGTCTTCTCACTGATTTTGTACTCCAGGTTTATGGGGGTGTGAGGGGACATTTTCTTACTATATGTTTTTATGATGCCATCTCAATAAAATGTCTTTGCTTTGAGCTAATTATATCCTCTAGGTGACTATTAAAAGTTAATGCCCTGGTAGAAGCTTGTAAGAGATATTTTTAGGAATCTGGACCCACAGAATATCTTGAACCTGGGTTAGTTGTCCCCTGGGGGATCAATTCAACCTGTTAGTACAAGTTGAGGTAACCCTGGAAGAGGCACGATACATGCATCACTCTTTTCAGTCTCCGATTGGAGAAAACATCTGTGCATAACTCTGTAGACCCCAAAGTTAGAGCTTGAAGAATTCTTAGAGAACAATTAGCATAAACTCTTCATTTGAGATGAGGAGACCAAAGTGACTTAGAATCAATGGGATGCTGGTAAATGTTTAACAACCAGTTGGGGGGAGGGGGATGGTGTGTGTGTGTGTTACCCTTTGACACACTTTTAAGTTTAATTTGCATTCTTAACATTTTCTACCATACTTTCTTAAGTCTAGACAATAAACAAAACAATAAATCAAGCTCTGGCTTTGTAGCCTTTGCTGATTCCCGAAGTATAAGCGCTCACACTGAGAGCCAGTTGGAGCTGACCACTGCTAGATAATCAGAGGGAAGTCACTAGTATTAAGCAGGGGGTGGGGAAGGGGACAGTTGGGGGCGGGAGTAGGAATTAGGAAAGGCCTCTTATAGAAAGTAGGATTTTAGGTAGAACTTAAAGAAAGCCAGGGAAGCCAAGAGGTGCAGATGAGAAGGGAGAGTATTTTAGGGTTAGGGTTAGAGGGGGCGATAGCCAATGAACAGCCTTAGTGCTAGAAAAAATATCAATAGTGTTTCTGTAGTGCTTTAAAGTTTGCAATGTGCTTTAGAAATATCTCATTTTAACCTCACAACAACCCGGAGAGATAGGCATTATGATCACCCCCACTTTACAAATGAGGAAACTAAGGCTGATAGGAGTTAAGCAACTTGCCCAGGTGTTGGGGAGGGGGTCATAGAACTGGTAGTAATAATAATACCTAACATTTATATAGCACTGACTATGTGCTGGACACTGCACTAAGCGCTTTACATTTGATCCTCACAACAACCTTGGGAGGTGGGGTCTATCATGATCCCTCTTTTACAGATGAGGAAACTGAGGCAAACACAGGTTAAGCAGTTTGCCTGGGGTCACATACTTAAGTAAGCATCTGAAGTTTAATTCAGGGCTTTCTGATTCTAAGCCTAGGGTTCTATCCACTGGGCTACCTAATCACCTTCACAGCTAGAAGGTACTTAGTCCAACCTCTTGTTTTTTCCATAGGGAAACTGTAACTTAGAATAGGCAAGTGATGGAGTAGGAAATGCTAGAGGCCACTTAATGATAACAGAACCTCTGCTACCATCACACCACAGTCAGAAGCAGTGGGATTGGGGTACAATAGAGAAAAGGGCAGGTTTTGGCATCAGAGGACCGCCATTGAAGTCCTGACTTTGCCATTTAGATACTGTGTGACTTTGGGACAATCCCTTAACTTCTCTATGCCTGAGTTGGCTCATTTACAAAATGAGGGGACTAGACTAGATGATCTTTGAGACACCATCCAGCTCTACAGTTTTCCCCAAGCCTTAGTGCAATTATAAGCCCTTTGAACTTTAGTGACTTAAGGAGGTGTCCCAAAAGTCTTGGTGCCATTTGAAGCTCTTTAAACTTTAGTGACTTAAGGGGGTGTCCCATAAGTCTTGGTGCTATTTTAAACTAGTAAAGCTGAAATAGTTTCCAATGGTACTAAGACTTTAGGGACACCCGGTATATCTGTGATCCTAATGAAAAAAATAAAGGTATTTCAGAATAATTATCTATCTCTTCTAACAGATGATCAAAAAGCCACTTTTTACTTAGCATTGCTAGGCCAATGTGGACCTCCAAATCTCATTTATAAGTAAACCTTGTGAAAAAATCAATATGAGATCTAGTGAACCAGCTAGATAAATCGCAGCTTGGGATCAAGTAAAGTTTATTAAGCATTGATGTTCAATACCCTTTCTTGAGGATTGATATTCTCTTACACCATGACATTCCTTGACTCCAAAGCCAGATGCCTTTCCATTACACCACAGAAAGATAAGATCTCTGCCCTCTGAGTTCACTAAAGGAATGTACAACTTTTTTTGTGAGTTAAAATTGTAGGATTTTCACATTTCCCTCAGAGGGACCAAGATGGGTGCGGAGAGAATACCTTTTATTCCGTAAGAAAAAGACTTGTGATGATCCCACCAAGAAAATATAGAAAAAGTTCCTGCTCTTCTGACATCTTGTTCTTGCCAAACATCCCTGGAGACACTTGCTGAAGCCCCGTTGTCCTGACTAGTGACTGCCTTTCCAGACAATTATTTCAGTAAAGCCCCATCTTAGAAGTTTGTTAGAACCAGCTAGAATTAGCTTATAATTGAATTTTCAATGTAAGCATTTACAGTTCAGAAATCCAAAAAATGCAATAAATCAAGGCTTGATTTATTACTTCGTTGACTTCTGAAATTAAAATAGTTATCGAGAAAAAATTTAATAATGTAGATTAAATTTAAAAGTCTACATTTTCTTCCAGAGAGCTCGTTGTTAAGCATTTACTACCATACTCTTGACTATCCTGGCTTCACTTTACTCTTTTCTCTCTGGCCATCTTCTAATTTTCCCTGTCAACTCTTATGCTTTTGTTCCCCCCACTCTCTTTCCTTCCAATTCTGGAACCAAAAAGCATGATCAAAATAAACTCTGCCCCTCATTTCTGGATAGGATATGTCAGTCTACTTCTTGGCCACAATTCCTCTCTGGGTTCAAATCCTAAAGACAGTCTGATCTTACCAGATTTGAATCACATCTATAAAATAAGAGGATTAGAGTGATCATAAAACCTCACCCCATACCTACTGTATAACCAAAGAAGGGAGATGTCCTAGAGTTTCTACTACCTGCCAATTTGTTTGTAGTGGTTATTTCCTCCTAAATTTAAAACAAAAACAAAACCAAAAAAAAACTGGTTAAGGGGTACTTCAGTAGAGGGCATTGACAACCTGCTGGTTTTACAATACTGAATATAGTAGTTTTACTAATAGTAAGCCATACAAGTAGCAATTTAAGACTTAAAAGACTCATAACAACTCTGTGAAGTACATACCATAACTATTATCCCCATCTTACAGATGAGCCAAGTTAGACTCAGAGTCGTTAAGTGATTTGCCTATAATCAACATAGCTAGTAAGTTCTGGACCAGAGATTTAAACCTGAACCTCTCTTAGTTTGGGACTTTCCTAAATACATCCCACTGATACTTGATCTCTTTATAAATGCCTGCTTTTCCTTGGCCCTTGTGGACTATTACTAAAGTATTCTGTAAGCTTTAAACACATCAACAACTCCAGCTTGCTCAAATTCAGGTCTTAAGAAAAAGTATATGGGGCGGTTAGGTGGCACAGTGGATAAAGCACCAGCCCTGGATTCAGGAGGACCTGAGTTCAAATCCAGCCTCAGACACTTGATACTTATTAGCTGCGTGACCCTGGGCAAGTCACTTAACCCTCATTTCCCTGCAAAAAAAAAAAAAAAGTATACATCAAAGTGAGAAGGCTTATTTTTAGATTTCCTGGTCATTGTGATGATCACCAAAATATTTCAGGTGGCTTCCGTTCTGACACATCTGAACTTCCATATGTTGGATGTAAATTTTCAGAAGTTGCACATAATGTGTGGTAAAGGTTTCATTCCAATCCTGTAAAAAACAAAAAAACTTTGGCTGGTTTGGATGGATAAATTGATTTAAATTCCAGAAACCTCTGAGGGATTTTCAGTGATCCACTTTATCAGAGGGTTAGGAGAGGTTATAATTATCTCTTTTCAAGTATCAAAGATAAAATGGCCTTCAATCCTCTTTTTTCCTTAACAACCTCTTAAAAGGTTCCCATGGTAATCAAATGACCTACCCTACACAAGAGAATAAGGAAAGGCCTGGAGCCCCAGTAATACTTGTTTCTGGTTAATTTTGAATAATGAAAGCATAAATTGTTTCTAAAATCTAATGCAATAAGATAAAGCCAGGAAAATGCTTTCTCTATGTTATAGAATCATAGATTTAAAACTAGAAGGTATCTCAGAAGTCATCCAGTAAAACATCCTCATTTTACAAATGAGAAAACTGAGGTCTAGGAAGATTAAGTTGGCACAAGGTCACACTCATAAGTAGAGCTGGAGTTTAGACCCAGGTCTGGGCCTTTGACTCCACAATCAATGTTCTTTCTACTATACCATGCTTTTCAGAGTGTATTCCATGGCAGTAAAAGTCAAGGTATAGTTTGGGGGATTTTCTGACTTTCCAGACTTTTACTTAAAAGGATATGAGACAAAGGGAAAGGAAGCTGTAATTAGATGGCTGCAGGGGCACAAAGCTGCCTTTGATTTCCTAAACATGTTTAAGGGCACCAGGTAGCAACTTCAGGACTGCTTCAGGCCATTGATTAGAAATTAGCCTAGGTGTGGTGAAGAAATGGGATGGGAAAGAGACTGTGCTCCCATAGTCAGAGTGAATGAATCCCTGTGGGAAGGCAGAAGAAGCATGAGAGTGAGTGTCAGCTCAGTGTCAAAGTGATGCAATGGGTATTCAGGACTGAACTATGTGGTGTGGTCATTGAGAGGGCTGGGAAAGAATGAGTGAGCAGCGAAAGAATTCAGCGAATGTAAGAGCCTGTGAGAGGAGATAGTAAGTGCTAAAGAAAGCTTGAGATTGGAAAGCCCCGGCTTTCTGGTCTGTATTATATTGAACAAGTGGGCAGAGCATATCTGTGTCTCTGTGCCTCACATACAGTATAAGTGGTGGCATAAAGAGAAGAGAGATGAGGGGTTTTTAAGGTGTATTACTTCCTTTTACACTTACATCATTTCATTTCTGAGTTTATCCCTTTGCCCTCCCCTACTCAGAGATCTTTCTCTTTAATAAAAATTTAAAACAAAGGAGAGTTGCCCAGAACAGGAAGACTCTGATGGGCTGGGATTTGGGTCATTGAAAGGAATGCCTATGTTGAGATCACAGATCCATTGGAGTTTTGGAGTACAAAAAAGATTTAGGTTTGTAGACCATTCCCTTATTAACACACACACACACACACACACACAGTCCCCTACTTCTGTAATGAAAGGAGAGAGGTACATTTTATTCCCTCTTTTCTGGGGCCAAGATTGACCCTTATAAATAGGTAATGTTTGGTTTCATTTTATTGTTCTTTCTGTTTACACTGTTGTAGTCATATGTAATGTTTTCCTGATTCTATTAACTTCGCTCTACATCAGTTCATAGATCTAATGTTTCTCTGTATTCTTTGTATTTGTCTGTGTCAGTTGGTTTTGTTATTTTTTCTCTTTGCTTTATTTAGCCAAGTTTCAATGGTAAATTAGAAATTAATGTGATATAAAAACAAAGCACTGGTTATATTGTTTTATATTTGTCTATGTTTCCTAGTTCTGCTTAACTTCTGTTTAATCAGTTTAAGTCTTCCATTGCTTTTCTGAATTCTCCATTATTCATTATTTCTTATACCATAGAGTATTCCCATGCCACAATTTGTTTAGCCATTCCTGAATCCATGGACACCTACTTTGTTCCAGTTTCAAAAAAAAAAAAATGCTGCTATGAATACTTTGGTGAATATGAGAACTTTGTGTCTTTGACCTTCCTACAATATATTCCTAGTAGGGGATCTCTGGGCCAAGGCTTTCAATCAATTCCCCCTGCAGCTTTCTATTATAGTTCCTCCAAAGTTTGCCTCTCTGACAGGGGATGCAGTATCTATTCTTCCCTGAATCACTATAACTGCTATATCTCTCTCTTCATTATCACTGAGCATCCAGTCAGGTGGAGGTCTATTCTAATACTAAATAAAATTCCTGCTGTAGTAGATAGTCTTCCTTGGATATTCACTATCACTGGCATTCTAGTCACTTCTAAATTGCCTTCAGAACAGCTAGACCAATTGGCAGCTCCACCAACAACACATTAGTGTGCAGGGGTGTTGTTTTTTTCTTCCAACTTGAATATTTCTGTCTCTTGTCATTTGTCTTTTTTTCTTTCTCTTTCTCTTTTTTTTTTTTTTTTTTGGTGAGGCAATTGGGGTTAAGTGATTTGCCCAGGGTCACACAGCTAGTAAATGTTAAGTGTTTGAGGTCGGATTTGAACTCAGGTCCTCCATCCACTGAGAGGCTATTAATTTGAGTTTCTCTTTTGCGTTTATCTAACTTCAGTGTTTTCTGAGATCATCCTAGTTTTCATTATTGTTGTTGTTTTTAAAGAGAACATTCTGAGAGGTAGGAGATACAATTATATAGGGGGATAGGACATTTGCCTCTGTGAGTAATGGTTTTGTGGCATATAGTCCCACCTAGGAAATATGGGGAAATTTCTGCATGGACTGACTTCCATCCCCAGTATCCTGAGACCAACTCCCTACTTGCACATAGTTCAACAAAATAGGAGCATGAAAGGTCAAAGAGAAAAAAATAGAACTCCCACTAAAATGCTTGAAAAATAAGACACCTTCCAATGAACAATCATCTTCCAAAGGTCTATACAGTCTCGGCAACTTAGAAATAGACATGTTCTTTCCTATTTTCCCCCGTTGGCATTGCCAGGTATAGTATCTCCTATAATCTCTCAAAAGGCAATGCTAGAAACTCTTCCCATAGTTCTCCCCAGCTCTGAGCTCCTTTAGCAATCCTGTGACATCAGACATTATTCATCTCCTTCATAGCAGTCCCTCCTATGGCTTTTGATCAATTCCCCCTGCAGCTTTCTATGATAGTTCCTCCAAAGTTTGCTCCTCTCACCCGAGATGCACTATCTGTTGTTCCCTGAATCGCTGTAACGGTGCTACATCTGTCCATTACCACTACTAAATAAAATTTCTGCTGTAGCAGCTATTCATCCCTTGATATTCACTATTATTGGGCTTAGGAAGGTCAGGTTTCCATTCCTGTTCCACATTGAAACTGTTCTTAGAGGCCTCTTTGCCCTTGAATTTGCTATTTTGTTTAGAAGATGTACTTATTCTACCAAGTACTATCATAACAGCACCCTAATTTTCCTTTAATGATCAAATATTCATGCACATTGGGGCCTCCATTAATATTATCATTTCTGTCTCAGCACTGCTTCTGGAAAACTAGCCCTCTAACCCTGGCTTCTGTGAGATGTGGGTTTGGAAAATTAGTTGACTACAAATACTCTGTTCTATGTCACAACATAAATACTGCTGCTCAAGGAATGTGTTTGGAAGCTTTATCCCAGCAACTACTGCCACAGGGAAAGGCATGTAAGGAAAGGAACTCTCAACTCTCTGTACCTTAGTGAACCCAGACACTAGGCCTTTTCATAAGTAGAGCCACCAAGCTCAAACAAGATTCACTTCCTGTGTAGCATGCAAGATCCCCCTCTTTATAGGAATGAGGTAAAAGAATTGGTACTGAATATGAGTGCACTCATGTCTCTGAGGAGCTCATCATCAGATATTTATCAACCCAGAAACTTGACACACCTTCCCTTTCTTATTTCCCCTTTGTTGGAAAGAGCAAACTGATATCATCCTCCATCATCACAGGACCCCTGAAGATGGGGGTCTCATTCAAATGGTATTTCCCACTCATATGGCAAGCAAATTCCAATGTCTTTTTCCCATAATCCCTGCACCTTCTCCATATGCAGAGTAGTAGACAACTGGGTCAAAGGGCATATTGTTTAATAATTTGTTGTATACAATTCCAAATTGCTTTCCAGAATAGTTGTAACCATTCACAAATCCACCAACAGCACATCAATGTGTCTATTTACCCACAACCTCTTCAATATTTGTCATTTTCTTTTTATGTCATCTTTTATAACTATTCTCCAAAAGTCGTTAAATTGTGCTTAACCCAGTGATACTACTATTTGGCCTATACCCCCACTCCAAAATTAAAACAAAATTAAACAAAAACAAAGAAAGTGGGAAAGGTTTCATATGTGCAGAAATATTTATAGCCACTCTTTTTTCATGGCAAAATACTGGAAGCTAAAGGGGTACCTATTAATGGAGGAATGAAGGAATGGTTTGAACAAATTATGTTATATGAAAACAATGGAATACTATTATGCTGTAAGAAATGATGAAGAAGATAGTTTCAGAGAAACTTGAGAAAACTTTTATGAAGTGAGCAGAACCAGGAGAAAAATTTACATATTGAAGACAAAAAAACTTTAAAAAGAGTTAAGAACATTAATCATTGCAATGACTAATTCCAATTCCAGAGGACTCATCTCCTGATAGAGAGATAATGACTCAGGGTACAGATTGAGATTTTTGAACATAGCCAATGAAGGAATTTATTATGGATTACCATGTTATAAAGGCTTTGTTTTTCTTTCTTTCTTTTTTTTAATTGGGGGCAGGAAGGTGGGAGGGAAGGAAAATAGATTTTTTGTTCATTAAAAAAAAAATTTTTAGGGGGGGGGCAGGGCAATGAAGGTTAAGTGACTTGCCCAGGGTCACACAGCTAGTAAATGTCAAGTGTCTGAAGCAGGATTTGAACTTAGGTCCTCCTGAATCCAGGGCTGGAGTTTTATCCACTGCATTACATATCTGCCTGCCCCCCCCCCAATTAATTTAAACATTTTAAATACGTTTATTTTTACCTTGGACATCTTTTCTCATTATTTCTACCTTCTTGTATCCATGGAAAGCTGCTACCCTCTAGATGACTACACTACATCCCTGACTACCTCACTGGTATTGGGAGACTCTTCTGTCTTGTCCCCTATATGCTGAGTCAGGAGCAGGAGTTGGCATACCTTGTGTTCCATATTGCCTCCTAGACACCTTCCCTCTCTCCCTATTCCTCAGCAAACTCTTTCTTTGAAGTTCTCTCTATGATCTTTAACCTGATACTAATATTGATAACAACTACTATTACTGTTATTTGTAGACTCTTAAAATTTGTAAAGTGCATTTGTGTGTCCTAACAAAACGGTGTGTTTGGTATTATAGGGACCATTATTCTCATTTTCTAAATGAGGGAACTGAGGTGCAGAGGTCAAATGACTTACCTTGGTCACAAAGCTCATAATTGTCGAAGGTGATTTGAACCTCAATCTTCCTAAGGTTCAGTCCCCAAGACCGGGACCTTCTAACTTCAACACTCTGTCTACTACACTTTAGGCCCTTCTTTTTTCATGGAGTTTAGTATATTTGACTAACAGTCTTCCTCTTTATCCTAATGCCTGCCCTCCTGTTTTGGGGCTCCAAAATACATACTGATGGTCCCTCCAATGCCCTGTCATCCCAGTTCATCAACATCCTAAACTGAATGATCTACACTTTGATTCTAGGGCAGCTAGGTGGTGAGGTGGATAGAGTGCTGGGCCTAGAACAAGGAAGACTGAAGTTCAAATCCCATCTCAGACTCTTACTAGCTGTGTGACCCTAGGCAAGTCACTTAACTTTGTTTGCCTCAATTTCCTCATCTGTAAAATGAGCTGGAGAAGAAAAACGGCAAACCACTCCAGTCCCTTTGCCAAGAAAACCTCAAAATGGGGTCATGAAGAGTCAGACATGACTGAAACAACTAAATAACAACAACTAGTTAGGCACACCAAGTAGAACATAAGTGTTCCTAGCATTAACTCAGTACAATTATACCACTTTGGTTGAGGATTTCTTGCCAAGTGATAGATTGCTCCCCCAAAATCTTAGTGCCAATCATTTCCAGTATAACTATTTTTCAATTATAGATTACTAAACAAGATTGTCTCTCTCTTACAGACTCAATTTCCCCCTGCTGAAATAGTCCATCTGTTCTTGAGGAATCAAAGTTCCTTAGATTCAAGAGGAATCAGCAACTTCTGGAGAGTCATGTATAAGGAAAGCATTTGCAATATATTTTCATGATAGAATCCAACAGCAGCAGTCATAACTCACATTCAGATAGCACATATGAAGAAGCACTTTCCTACCAAGCATGCTGTGAGGTAGGTAGGACCAAGGGGTGCTAGCCCCACTTTATAGATGGTGAAATAGCGGCTCAGAGAGAGATTGAGTCTTGTTTATGTTCACTCTTGTCATGGGATGCAGAGAACCCCAGAAGTTCTCTGGGGCACATCAAGGAATCTTCTCCTTGAGAAATTAAACCAGAGGACAGATAAGCCTAGAGAAGTAAGCAGAACCAGTTTGGACTGAGCTAGCTTTGGGACCTCCACCCTTCATTCTGGTCTCCCTTACCCCTGGGGAGATAAGTTTGGGTGTGGCTGCAGCCTTTGTGTCCTGAAGAGAGATCCATAGCCACCCCTCACCCAATTCCTCTAGTCACCACCAGTGGGGGATGGTCCTCCCTCACTAAAGGAACTTTCCACAGGCAGATGGTCACACCCCCATCAGTCCTCTATAGAAGTACCTGCTGGTCTCCTGCTCCAGGATATTGGTACCTCAGAGCCATGTGCTTTGTTCCATACCTATCTCCCCATGAGAAGTCCAAGGATTTCTTCCATGGTTTCCCTTCCCTCCCCCCTTCCCTTCCCTTGCCCTTAAATAAACTACCATCCTATTCTAACTGCTTTTGAGTGCATGAGGGTGTAATTCTTTAAAGAGGAATTCCTAAGAACCCCAACCCTTAACCCAACCCCATACCCCATTTCCCCCATAACACTCTGATGTTCTCATTCCAAGCTCAGTGCTTTTTCCATTACACTATTTCACTTTTCATAGAAAACACTGGATATATTCAAAGCATTTCTCCCCAAACTTTAGGAGATTTAGCCCCACTTTGTGTCAGTGGCTTAAGCAGATCAACCACAGGAAGCAGCGAAATTGATGTAACAATAGCAGAAGCATCTATCAGCAAATGCTCAGACTGCAGTCATAGCCATGGGGCAGGAAGAGAGCCTAGTAGCAAGACCTCAGTCTGGGAAGGCTAGGGGGAGGAGAAGGAGGTAATCGTTTTATGTTCAAAGCAGAAAGGGAAAGAACAGGCATTGTGGAGGAGTGCATAGAATGCACTCTCCCTGCTTCAAGTCTCTTCCCACGCCAGTTGATCCTTCACTCAGCTTTCAAATTGAACTTCCTAAAATGCAGATCAGACCCTATCTAACACATACACACACACACACACACACACACACACACACAAACACACACACACACACGCACACACATGCCCCTCTACTAGCACCCTACTATCTGCGCTAGCTGTTCCTCTTACAAGATACTCTATCTCCAGAGGGTGTATGGGGTGTTCAGGGAGGACCAGCGCCTCTGGTATGAGGCCTTGCTGAAGCCTTTTCAGGAATGCTCATCCACCTTTAGTGTCTACCTGGCACTCAACTCTCACCTGCTATAGAAGAACCAAGAAGCTATAGCATGTGCAGCAGCCACTCCCTGGTAAAGCAGTCTCAACAGACTGGCTACATCAGGTTGAGGGTAACTGATGGGCTTCAAACCTATTAGTGAATTAGGGGGATGTCTACCCCAAACATGTGAGAACTTCCTCTGGTGGAATGGGCAGATGAAAGGAGATTGTTCCAATGACCATGAAGGTGCCTTAAGCAAGTGCTATGAAGCACTTAGAGCTTAGTCAGAAGACACCAAGGCTATCCATATATATGTATATGTATATGTGTGTATATGTGTGTGTGTATATATATGTGTGTGTATGTATATGTATATATGTGTGTATGTGTATGTGTGTGTATATATTTATATCATAAGATCCTTGAGGGCAAGGACTATATATTTTTTCTTGTATTTGTATCTCAAAGCTTAGACACTGCCTAGCACATAATAGGCTCTTCATAAATACTAGTTCTCTGACTAGACTTAGGGTCAGGAAGACCTGGATTTAGATCCTGCCTTATGCATTTACTAGCTGTGTGATCTTTGGCAAGTCACTTAACTCTACTTTGCCTCAGTTTCCTCATCTGTAAAGGAGGGGTTACCTCTTAGTGGAGGCTAGGGTATGATAGGCAAGGACAATTACTTTATATAGTAGCTATATATACTACATAGATACACTATACTATTTTTTTGTTTGTTTTTTTTTGGTGAGACTTGCCCAGGGTCACACAGCTAGTAAGTGTCAAGTGTCTGAGGCTGGATTTGAACTCAGGTCCTCCTGACTCCAGGGCTGGTGCTCTATCCACTGCGCCACCTAGCTGTCCCCACTATACTATTAAAAAAAACCACTATAGTATTTTTTTAAAAAACAGTGTAAGGAATGACTAAAGTAGGAGGCAATACATGGGTAGGTACAGTTCAGCCCATTTTCTGGACTCAGCTGCTTCCTAGAAGCAGTGTCTGAAAACAGGCCTATAGAATAAATGAAAGAATGAATGAAGCATTTATAAAATGCTTATTATGTGCAAAGTACCCTGCTAAGTGCTGGAAATACACAGTCCCTGCTCTCAAGGAGCTCACGTTTTAATGGGGGAGAAAATACACATGGCGGGGCAGCTAGGTGGCCCAGTGGATAAAGCACTGGCCCTGGAGTCAGGAGGACTTGAGTTCAAATCCAGCCTCAGACACTTAACACTTACTAGCTGTGTGACCCTAGGCAAGTCACTTAACCCCAATTGCCTCACCAAAAAAAAAACAAAAAAATCACATGAGCATTTCCTTTTAAAGTCTGATAGAAAAGTCCCATTTTCCTTGGTGTTCAGATGTTAATTTCTCTTCTTTATTATCCTCTCCACTGATAAAAGTCATATCATTTCCTGCTTTTGAACCATTTCACAGTGCCAAGGACTTTGGCATCCAGAACTCCCTTTTCTTGGACTTCTGGAGGTGAAACTGTAGTATCTATAGGGAGCAGAGTCTGTTTCTCAGAAAAGTGGTTGAGGACATTGGGATAAATAGTGCTGCTATTCCCAAGGCTCTTGGGTTCAGGGTCCTGGGCTGTCTCCATTAGGATCTGAAGGGAGATGGTGGTCAAGGTGGTAGTCAAGATGGTGATGGTAGTCTGACTTGCCTGGCACCTTTTGCCAGGCTGTTTCTCCCTCAGGGTGCTTCACCTTGCCTTCCCTGGGCTGACAATCGGTTGGCAGTCATTAGGGATAGATGATCCCTTCTGCCCAGATGATGAGAGTGAGGGCCAGGCTGAAAGCAGGACTAGTGATTTGAGAGGTGTTTCTATTTCCAGTTGGTCAGAAGTTGTCACTGATGGTGATGAGGAAGGTGGGACCCCAAAAAAAGCACAATTTTAGACTATCTTCTCATGCTATCCTTCTTGAGGCTGGCCATGTTATCTGTGAGACAGAACAAAAATGCTTTCACAATACAATAGATCATTTCTGCAACAGAGTCAGACAGGGTCATGAAGCGAAGAGTCACCTTGGGTTTCTATTTCTGCTCATCTTCATGTGTGAATTGGTAGATGTAATAGCCTGTGGTTTCCATCCTTGGTGTTCAGACCCCAGGGAAATTGTCCTCTCTGTCTCTATTTAGGCAATCAGGAATCCCAAATCAGAAACATCTTTGCCTTTACTATTTATGGTGAGTGAGAATGAGCTATGACTTGGTATTCTCTGATCACACTAGGAATCAGCCTGGTGTGAGATTTGGTCCTAGCCTCGCTGAGTCAGTACATATTTGAAACTAGTCATAATGAGTTGTTGTTGTTTTTGTCACATGAGGACAGACAGTAACAAACAAGGGAAGGAGTCCTTGACATTTCTATCACAGAACCATAAAAGGTTAGAGGTGGAAGGGACATAATTCAGTTCTATCACCTTCTCTCCTCTCCCACGGCCCCCATGTTCAGACTGGTTCAGGCTCTCATCAACCCCTAGATTATTGCAAGAGTGTCCTAATAATTGTTCTCCCTCTGATTCATTATCCACATAGCTTCCAGAGTGATACTCCTAAAGTACAGATCTGACCATGCCATGCCTTCACTCCAGAAACTCCAATGGCTCCCTCTTGCTTCTAGGATCAAATAAAAACTCCTGTGGCATTTCATTTCTTTTCTTTTCTTTTGTGGGGCAGTGAGGATTAAGTAACTTGCCCTGGGTCACACAGCTAGTAAGTGTCAAGTGTTTGAGGCTGGATTTGAACTTAGGTCCTCCTGAATCCAGGACCAGTGCTTTATCCACTGCACCAACTAGATGCCCCCTCCTCTGGCATTTAAAGCCCTTCACAATCTGACTGCATCCTACCTTTCCAGACTTTTTTTTTTTGGGGGGGGGTGAGGCAATTGGGGTTAAGTGACTTGCCCAGGGTCACACAGCTATTAAGTGTCAAGTGTCTGAGGCTGGATTCAAATTCAGGTCCTCCTGAATCCAGAGCCAGTGCTCTAGCCATTGAGCCACCTAGCTGCCCCTCCAGACTTCTTATACTCTACAGATACTCTACAGTTTAGACTGACTGTCCTACTTCCTGTCTGTCACAAATGACATTCCATCTCTCCCTCCTCTGTTCCACTTCTTAGAATCTCTAGCTTTCTCACTGAATGAATGAAGCATTTATAAAATGCTTATTATGGGCAAAGTACCATGCTAAGTGCTGAACCATTTTAATGGGGGAGAAAATACACATGGAGCATTTCCATTTAAATTCTGATGGGGGGGGAAATAAAGTCTGCTCTTATTCTTCAGGCTATCTCTAATATCAAGGAGAGATTATTATTGCTTGGTGGTTAAATAATAATGAGGAACTCAGAGTACTTCACTGGAATATGATGGTTATCCTTGGCATTTACCCTGAAAGTAAAAAATGGACCAGTGGAGGTATCAGGAGATCTATTAGGTAGTCTTGGCTCTGCTGTTTAACTAGCTATGGGAATGCCTTGGGTAAATAGTTTTGTAATTTTGGGGGGTGGGAACTTTCTTCATATAAAATATGAGACTAGAGTAGATTAAGCAAGCAATTAACAAGTATTTATTAAATGCCTACTATGTGCTCTGTGCTACGGCTTGAAGATATAAAGATAAAAATGAACAGTCCCCTTCCTCAAGGAGTCTAATGGGGGAAACAACATGTACATGTAGAAACAGATATATAATATATACAGAAAAAAATATATAAGGTAATTTTGGGGTGAGGGAGGCACTAGTATCTGGGGTGGGGTAAGGAAAAGTCTCACATAGTTGTCTCTTGATATTGTCATCACATGTTAGTTAACCACATACCTCCCAAATGGAGAGATCATTAATGCTGGAGGCTGTTCAAGGAGGAATAGTACCTGGAGTTTCTTCTTTACTGAGGCATGTAAAAGCCTCAGCTCATTGATCTTCAGTGTACAGTATCAGGCATCTTAAAAAAAAACAAACAATAAAAAAAACCCTGGCACACCCCAGTGGGGTTGGCAAGATGAAAAAGCTGTTTTAATTTGATGTTTTATTAAAATGACTTCATATTGTTTAGGGTATTTTAATGGTTTGGTACATTTTATAGTACTTATGCTCCAAGACTTTATTGAGAAGCAAAAATTTTAAAAATACTCATTAGAAAAGACCTAGCTTTCTCTATATACCTCTTCCCTATGCTGAGTTGCAATAGACTAATTTGACTGGACTACTTCCAAGTGTCTCTTAAGGTTGAACTCTTGAGAGTAGATTGGGGGGGGCGGTGTCTACTTACGCAGAAAAGACTTTATTTCCCATACCGATTTCTTTATAACATCTGTGTGACTTGTAGGTAGAATATTTGCCACATTAATGGTATTTAAATGTTGGGAAATTATTATTGCTATGTGAGCGGGATGGGCACAAAGTCAGACATATGTTTACTCTATCCTGTGGTTGACCAGACTTTAATCTTTGGGTGGATTCTGGGAAAGTATTGATTGTCCAAATGTTAGGGGAGGGGGCTAAAGTAGTGAGAAAGATGATTCTAATCTGATTTTTTGGCACTTTACTTATAGTGAATGAATGTTCTCCGCTTAGATATATTATTGATGGGCATGTTATAAATTATTAAATGAAATAAATAATTTATTTAGAACAGTGTCAGTTTTTGTCTGATTACCCTTTTTACATTTTAAAAGATGTACCAAAATTATTAGAAAATGCTTCTTTAGGATTCATTCAACAAACATTTTCCAAGGGCCTACTATGTGCAAAGCATTCTGTTAAAGATGAAAAACAACATAATTCCTGCCCTCAAGGAGCTTATACTCTATTAGAGGAGCTAAAGATTATACAAAAATAAGTTTTATCTAAGGTAAATTAGGGGTTCTTTTTTTTTGTCCTTAACTGAGGCAGTTGGGGTTAAGTGACTTGCTCAGGGTCACACAGCTAGTAAATGTTAAGTGTCTGAGGCCAGATTTGAACTCAGGTACTCTTGACTCCAGGGCCGGTGCTCTATCCACTGCTCCACCTAGCTGCCCCAAAAGTAGGGGTTCTTAACCTGGGATCTGTGAATTTTAAAAAAAATTAATAATAGTAGTTCAGTATAATTGGTTTTCTTTGTAACTCTATACATTTTATTTTATGCGTTATACATATTTTTCTGAGATGAGATCCACAGGCTTTAGGAAACAGCCAAAGGGATCCATGTCATGAAAAGGGCAAAGAAGAGAGTCAAATGAAAAATCTAGAAAAGTTTGAGGAGGGAGAACTCACTCTGCTATGGGCAACTGGGAGGGATCCATGGAGGACACAGCACTTGAAGTGGGTCTTCGAAGAATAAAATTCAGCAGGTAATAATGGGGTAGAGAATGTGTTCCTGACCCTAGCAAGAGAAAGTGTTAGACAAGGTTCAGGAGGCACAGCTAGCAAATCCTATTGGACAGGAACTAACTATAATTATAATTATTATTATCAATTTAATTTATTAATTATTTTTATCATCATAGGAAGCTAGGTGGTACAATGGATGGAGAACTGGACCTAGAGTCAGAAAGACTTTAGTTCAAATCCAGCCTTAGACACTTACTAGCTGTGTGGCCCTGGGCAAATCACAACCTCTTTCTGCCTCAGTTTCATCATCTGTAAAATGGGGTTAATAATAGCAACTACCTCCCAGAGTTGTCATGAGGGGGAAATAAACTATTTTTAAGTACTTTATAAACCTTAAATTGCTATATAAATGGTAGCTGTTGTTGCTGTTATTGGAGAGTTGTAGACAACAAACTCAAAAAGACTAAGCAAATTGAAGAAGGGAGTGGTACACAATGTAAAATGCCACAGAAAGTTCAAATAGAATGAGGACTCAAAAAAGGCAATTCAATTTAGCAATGTAAAAACTCTATCATTGGTAATTTGGGAGAGAGTAGCACTGGTCAGGAAGGAAGCCAAATTATGAGGAGTGCATAGGTTGGTAATTTGGATATTCCTTTTCTCTGCATGCCTGACTTCTCCTACCTCCTGTGGGGCTGGAAGATTTTGGTGCTGTCCTCGATGTGAATACATATTTATTAATCAAGAATATTTATGCTTTTGAAAATACTCTTCTGAGAAGGGAAGAAAGTGAAGGCAGTAAGTAAAGATGTCTTTTTCAAAAGGTGAGGAGAGAGATACTCTAGGACAGAGGTTCTTAAATTTATTTTATGTCAGGGACACTTTTTATAGTCTGGGGGAAGCTTAAGGACTGCTTCTCAATTTAACAGGCCTAGTGCATAAAGCACCTGTATCAATGTCTGCCCATGTGGAAAGCCATACTTAATGGAACATGTCATAATTAGTTTCATTCTGCCAATCACCTGATTAGGAGAAGGTTTTTTTTTTATTGGCTGCATAGCTAAAACTGGGGACATCTTAAAAAACTCCTGAGTCAGCCTCAGTTTAGTCTTTTTGGTCATTTTCTCTTTGGCTATGCTCTACAGAGACTTGTGGACACAGATTTGGGTTATTTTTCCTGCTTTGTTATATATTCTTTCATTTTAGGTGGAAAAAAAGCTGCATCTCGGTGTCCTGATTTTTGAAGCTAGATTGGCATCAATGTCCAGAGGATCAAGAGGATCGATCAGGAGTGACCTTTGAGACCCAACCCACCAGAAGTTGAGACAAGACAATTTGGCATGACATCCAGCAGTTATGCCAAATCTAGACATGAACTTGTTATGCAGGAATTGAGTTAAGTTAGATCTTATTCTCCCCATAGACCAGGTGGGTTAAGTAAGAGTATGCTCCCCAGGTGTTAGGGGGAAGTAAACACTTGTACTTTTGTCCTTCTTTGAAGTAAATATACCTTTTTGAATGCTAATTAAGTGGTAAAATGCAAATGAGGCGGGGTCACTGGCACCAGACAGTGAGGAAGAACACAACCAATGAAGACTAGAGCAAATGGCACTAACTTAAAGAAGAGATATTCCCAACACTCTCAGGGTATTCTCAGAGATGTAGTTGGCTTACCTCTGAGAAAATAAAGCAGAGTATACTTACTTCATGAGAATAATATTTATTTTTGTTTTGTCAAATATTTCCCAAGTACATGTAAATTTTTTAACATTTATTTTTTTTAAATCTGAGTACCAAAATAAATAAATAGGTAGATAAAAAATAAAAATCTGAGTACCAAATTCTCTCCTTCCCTCCCCCACTCCACCCCTTGAGAAGGCAAGCAACATGATATTGATTATACATGTGAAGTCGTGCAAAACATTATTTTCATATCAGCTATGTTGTGAAAGAAAACACACAGAAATGAAAACAAACAAGGAAAATAAGAAAGTTTAAAACTCAAGCTTCAATCTACACTCAAAATTCATCAGTTCTCTTTCTGAAGGTAGATAGGATTTTTCATTATGAGTCCTTTGAAATTGTTTTGGATCATTGTTTTGATCAGAGTAGCAAAGGTTTTCATGGTTAACCATCCTTGCAATGTTGCTGTTACTGAGTACAGTGTTCTTCTGGTTCTGCTCACTTCACTTTGCATCAGGATAATCTTTCCAAGTTTTTCTGAAACTCTTCTGTTCATCATTTCTTATAGCACAATAGTATTCAATCACAACCATATACCACAATTCATTCAGTCATTCCTCAATTGATGGATATCTTTTCAATTTCTAATTTTTTTACCGCTACAAAAAAAGCTATTATAAATATTTTCTTTTTACAAATAAGTCCTTTTCCCTTTTCTTTGATTTCTTTAGGATACAGACCTAGTGGTGGTATTGCTAGGTCAAAGTTTTATAGCCCTTTGGGCATAATTCCAATTTGCTTTCCAGAATGGTTGGATCAGTTCACAACTCTACCAACAGTACATTAGTGTCCCAATTTTCCCACATCCCCTCCAACATTTGTTATTTTCCTTTCTGTCATTTTAGCCAATCTGGTGTGAGGTGGTATCTTGGAATTGTTTTAATTTGCATTGCTCTAATCAATAGTGACAGTACATTTTTCATGTGAACAATTTTTCATAATTGCAAGAAGTGCTAAATTTTAGTTAGAGGTCAGTGAAAAGAAAGATATCATATTTTCCCATTCAAGTTCATATATCCTCTGAAATCTATCCATGGATCCACAGACCATGGGTAAGAAATTCCACCTAGCATGATAGCTTGAAAAGATGGGGCTGATTCCCCTCAAAAGAGTATTTTTAGAAAGGTGAAGACCCAAGAAAATTTACTGATTGAGTGATCGGAGAGACAATGAAAGTTAAAGAATAATAAATGTTTACTGATTGAGCGACTGATTAATTTTAATTGGCAACACCAATTCTATTGTTATTTTTATTATTTTTTTTTTAATTTTTTTTTTTATTTTTAGTGAGGCAATTGGGGTTAAGTGACTTGCCCAGGGTCACACAGCTAGTAAGTGTTAAACGTCTGAGGCCGGATTTGAACTCAGGTACTCCTGACTCCAGGGCCGGTGCTCTATCCACTGCGCCACCTAGCTGCCCCCTATTTTTATTATTATTATTATTATTTTTGCAGGGCAATGAGGGTTAAGTGACTTGCCCAGGGTCACACAGCTAGTTAAGTGTCAAGTGTCTGATGCTGGATTTGAACTCAGGTCCTCCTGAATCCAAGGCCAGTGCTTTATCCACTGCACCACTTAGCTGCCCGAGGCAATGCTATTGTAAAGTTATTTTCTACATCCCATGGAATAAGTCAACAATATTCATTGAATGCTTACTTTTCATGGATTGCTTACTGTTAGCTAATATACAAGAAACCAGAATAAACCTTATACTTAATGAGCATTTCACTGTAGTTGAGAAGATAAGATATACACATTTGAGATGACTTATGGACACTTTTCAAGTAATATATCCACAAATAGCAAGTAATAAGTAGGTAAAGTTCACTAATTTGGAATTAAATGGGACAGAAAAGTGCTAAGTCCCTTCCTAAATTCATGAAAAGAATGAAAATTATAGAAAGCAACAAAACTTTAAAAATGTATATGTTTAAACTGATATTTAGTCATTACTGCATCTGGGTTTCATACAGTGCCCTAATAAATCTGTATTTACATTCAATGACAGTACCAGAAACTTCTAAGCCGAGAGGAAGCAGAAGCCAAGAATTCGGAGAAAAGAATATCCAAATTACTAATATCTCAGAATCCACAGGGCTCAAATTTCTGGAATGTTACCATGATAAATGCCTAAGCCTATATACTCTAAATCTGCTCTTGAAACTGAACAGGATCAGTAATTAATCAGTAGTAAGGAGTATATGTAAGAACACAAGGTTTTCTCTGCCTTCTTTTATCCTTAGAACCAGAAAGATTTGAGTTTGAATATAGCTATATTCATGTAGCAACAATAACTGTCTCAGCCTAAGGATAGTGGAGCACGAAGAAAGAGATCAGATCTCACAGTTTACCAGCGGACATATAATACAGAAAAGTTAACTGAAGTAACCATATTTTCATTCAGCCATTGTAGGAAAATGGCAAACCAGGAACAGGGACAAGAGCAGGGATCCCATAGCATGGGAGAAGATGAGATGAAGGCAGGTTTTCTATTGCCCCCAGACTGAACTAGGTAATTGCAGCAGCAGCAGAAGGCCATTGGTGCTATAGACAAAGCTAAGTTAGCAATGAGAAGCCTCTTCTTTTCCTTCTATCACATCTTCCTATGGTTTAGATACCTGTCAGGGCTCAAGGCTGTAATTCAGTCCAGGGATGGACTACAGACTCCAAGCTGTAGATTAACTTCAAAGCATTTTTCATTACTATGTAAACTAATGAGTCACCCGCTTAGCTTAGATTCACAAGGTGGATTATAGAATCTTGCAATTGGAAAGCACTTTCGAGATCATGTTTTCCAACTTCTCATCCCATGAAAATATGATCAGTCGGAATAGAGTTGTAATATTATTCATCATAGAATCTTAGAATCTTGGAGGTAGAAGGGAATTCATAGGGCACCTTCCAATGGATACATGAACAAGAATCCCCCTTACATTTCTGACAAGTAGTTACTTGAAGCCAGGGATGTGCTAGTGAGTGTTTAAGCACCATTTAAGCAGAAGGATGTGTGCTGTACACACTTTTTTTTTTTTTTGAGGCAATAAGGGTTAAGTGACTTGCCCAGGATCATATAACTAGTAAGTATCTGAAGCTGGATTTTGAACTCAGGTCCTCCTGACTCCAGTGCCAGTACTCTATCCACTGTGCCACCTCGCTGCCCTGCTGGACACGCTTTTAAATTTAATCTGCATTGTTAACATAGTCTCCATCACTCTGCAAAGCCCAGGCAATCAACAAAAAAATAAATTCAGCCTTGTTTGTCAACTTCTAAAATGTATCTGTTTACATTAAAAATTTAACAGTCTCCTTTCCAAGTCTTGCATACACCTGCTTGAAGCCCTCTAGTAAGGAGAAACTAGCTATTTCCTGGGGCAATCCATACTATTTTGTGGTGGCTTTCATTATTAGGGAGTTTTTCCATACATTAAACCTTTCTGCAACTTCTACCGAATCCTCCCACTTGTGCTTCTGGAGACAAGCAGAATAAGCCTAAACATTCTTCTATAAAAGAGCCCCTCAAAAATCTAGGGGAAAGGGCAGCTAGGTGGCACAGTGGCTAAAGCATAGTGGATAAAGGAGCATCTGAATTCAAACCCGGCCTCAGACACTTGACACTTACTAGCTGAGTAACCCTGGGCAAGTCACTTAACCCTCATTGCCCTGCAAAAAAAAAAAAAATCTAGGGGGAAAAAAAGTCATTTATCTCATCTTCTTATCTCCAAGCCAAATATTTCAAGTCCTTTTAACTGATGCCAACTTGGCATCATCTGTAGGTCCGTTCTATTGGGTCTCCCCAGTAGAAAAGAAGTTTCTTCAGGTTAAGAACTGTTTTGTTTGCATCTTCAGATCCAAGCACCTCAAAGTGTCCAAAGTCATTAAGGAAGGTCCCTACATTTTTGATAGATGCCTCCTCCCCAATCAGGACACGCCCTGCCCCCCCTCCCCAGAGAGTGCCTACATTGATGAGATCACAGATAAATTAGAGTATTTTAGTCCCCAGCATATGGTTTTTCTCTGGATGTACTCTGGTTCATCAATGTCCTTCCTAAACTATGGTACCCAAGACAGAATTCAGTACTTCAGATGTGTTCTGACCAGGGCTGACTATGACCAGGAGGCAGGACTGTCACATCTTGCCTCCCGGATGCTATTTCTTTCCTAACACAGCCCAAGATTGTGTTAAATTTTTTAGCTATTTCTAAACATTGACACTATCTCGTATTGAACATACAAGTCACTAAAACGATAGCTAAATCATGCCAATAATCAGAAGGCTGCTGCTTCTTTCTGTCTTACCACCACTGCCCAACTAAGTCTGAGTATGGAGAAAACTAGCTCTTTTTCACATGAACCTAGTGTCATCTCCCACATACTATACTTATGAAGTTAATTTTTTTAATCCAAGCATTAAGACTTTTCATATATGCCTATTAAATTTAATTTTATGTCTTGCTTACTGAGAGCTTTGGAGATCTGGAATCAGTCATCTGACATCCTCTTTATTCTTCCCAGCTCTGTATCATCTGCAATTTGAGAGGATGGCATTTATGCCTTTATACAAGCCAATGATTAAAAAAATAATAATATAAATAGTACAAGGCCCAGGACATCTGTCTAGAACATTCCACTGAAGATATCCTCCCAAACTGACACTAAACCACTAATGATTATTTTTTGACTCTGGTCACTTTACCAGTTCCAAACCTACCTAATTTTACTATTGCTCAGGGCTCACTTTGTCTCTTTTATTTATGTGACATAAAATTTTATTGTATTTTAAAATATAGAAATCATTCTCAGTTCTTGGGCCCTGTGAAAAGAGGCGACAGTGCCAGATTTGGTCCTCAGGCCATAGTTTGCCTGACCCTTGGTCTAGGCCATCTCACCATCTTAGCCACAAGGATACCACAAGACTGTATCAGATGCTTTGCTATCATCTTGATTGCAAGATCTCCGCGGGTAATAACCATGTCTCTGTCTTATATATGATGCCAACAAAGCAAGAGCGATGTGTTTGATGCCTGTGTGGTGTCTGTTCTGGGACCACACAATGTAAACCCATGCCCTGGCTAGCCATGTCAGAAATACATACAAGATAGACCAAGCAAGAGTGGGTGGATATAATTCAATTACTGGGGCTGTGTGGGACAAGTCAGAGTTTATATGCCTACCTGGTCAAGAAGATTAACTCAGTTCATAAAGGAAAGCCTCATTATGCTAGTGCTCTGTATTATATTCCACATACACTTTTCATATTCTGTCCACATCTTATACACAGATTCTTTGGCACCTAGAACAAAAACCTATGTATTTGGTTTATTTCCTGGGCTGTATTGATCAAAACCTGATACTATTCCTAAGTGATATGAGGTCATCTTGAATTAAGTAGGAAATAGATAAATTTATTCCCAGCAGAGAAACTGTAGTACTGAAAGATAAAAATAATAGTAGGGGGGCAGCTATGTGGCTCAGTGGATAGAGCGCTGTCCCTGAAGTCAGGAGGACCTGAGTTCAAATCCAGCCTCAGGCACTTGACACTTACTAGCTGTGTGACCTTGGGCAAGTCACTTAACCCCAATTGCCTCACCAAAAAATATATATATATATATATATATATAAATTATAGTAGGAACTACTATTGGGTTGGTGATGGAGGTGGCCATGGAGCACTATTGCTCAATCACAATCAACCTAACTTGTAGAGGCAGGTAATGAACACAAGCCAATAATAGAAAGCAAAGCTGGTTTTATTAGTTGTATACCTCTTGGGGAAGGAGCTGGATAGGGAATGAATTTTTGTTCATGGGCTAGTAAAGGTGACTTTAATCTGTCTTGAAAGGCACACCTGTTTGGGAAGGTATTAAGACGAACATGAAATGAAGCAAACCATGATTGACTTGAGGTCATAAGATCATAGGGATTTAAAGGGAAGGGACCATAAAGATCATCCCATTTCTTTGATTTTACTTGAGGAATCCAAGGCCCCAGGAGATGATGTCACTTGCCCAAGTTGATTATCAAGGTAGTAAACAGAAGAGCCAGGATTCAAACTGAGGGCTCCTAATTCCAAACTGTCAGGTCATTTAATTAGTTTAAATATCAGACTCTCACCTATAAACCAGAGATAATATTGGTTATAGGTACCTAACAAGGTTGTTGGGAGGCTCAAATGAGATAACCTATGAAAATGATTTACTATAAAAATGTCCATTAAAAGCAAACAACAAAAATAAATTCAGAATTTTTTCCAATTAAAAAAGTAATTTAATTTGACATTTATTAAGCACCAACTCTATGCAAGATACATAGAACAGTAAGATAAAAAAATAGAAACAGTCCCTGCCTTCAAGGAGCTTACATCCTACCAAGGAAAATACAACTTGTATCCAAACAAGTACAGTCTTTGTTGTTCAGTTATTCAGTCCTATCCAACTCTTCCCAACTCCTCCAGACCAAGCCCTTCTATCCTGCACTATCTTTCTTCCTTTCTTTCTTTTGTTTTGGTGGGGCAATGAGGGTTAAGTGACTTGCCCAGGGTCACACAGCTAGTAAGTGTCAAGTGCCTGAGGCCGGATTTGAACTCAGGTCCTTCTGAATCCAGGACTGGTGCTTTATCCACTGGGCCAACGAGCTCCCCACCCCCCCCACTCCCCACTATCTTTCAAAGTCTGTCCTAGTTCATGTTCATTGTTTCCATGATGCTATTTATCCTGCTCATCTTAGGCCATCCCCTTTTCCTTTTGCCTTCAATCTTTCCAAACATCAGCCCATTTTGTCCTTAATCATAAGGGAAGGACCATGGTTTAATTAGCTGTGTGACCCTGAGCAAGTGTTTTTAGTTTTCTGAATCCCAGATTCCTTAGCTATAAAACAAAGAAGTTACAGCACCTCTTAAGCACTTCTTTCCTTCTACCCCCAACATTCCGTGAACCTTATTTCTAGTGGAAATTTCTCAAAGCAAGCTATTCCAACTGAAGAGAACAGGTTTTGAGATACCAAGTAAGTAGTCTTTTTTTTTTAAACCATTCTAATCTTTACTCACCTTTTAAGACTGAACAGAGTGTGAAAGAGAAGCTCACGGTTTTCTAAGAGTCAATCACATAGGGATTCTGTTTTGGACTTGGAACACTGAGTTCCTAGAGTTGGAAAAAAAACAAACCAAAAAACACTTTTCCACTCCCTATTTAAAGGTTTTCTTTGTATTTTAATGTGTTGTGTCCAGAGCAGTTCACTACATTCCTACTCACCTGCTTATGCTTTTTCAAAAAAAACCCTCTTTGATGTCGTAAGCTACAACATCACATAAATTATGCAATGCCATTTAGTTGGATGGATGCACATCTAAATACTAACACGAATAGAAACTTACATTAATATAGTACTTTACAATTTACAAAGGCTCCGTATCTTTAAGACCAAAGTAATCTGAGATATAATTGTTCAAATTTCATCTAGAAATTTGAAAGTTAAAGCGGCAACAAGCTTCCCTATCTCTTCTTACTTTTTTATGAGTTTCAGCTGCAACTTTGATGTTGTTTGTAGTCATGTCTAAAAAAAAAGCCTCAGGTAGGTTTTCACTCCCAATTACTAAGCTGAAGAGATTCTACTGAGTACACAATGTGCCCTGGGCCCCTGCATCGGTGTGGTTCTGTCCAGAAAGGCTTTCAGACAGCTCACAGGGAATCTGGAGCACCCTTGTTTTCCCCAGGTTTAAAGCAGCTTTGGGTGAGTGCTGGGCCTCTGCCCTCCTACCTTACAAAGAAGCCCTCACTCTGAGAAGCCTATTAAAGAGGCTTGCTTTCTCAGAACTGCTTTGACAAGGAGGGTTTATACCTCTTTAGGTCAGAGTGACTCTGAATTCCATTTGCTGAGAGTGGCTTAACCTGTTCTTCTGCTTATTAGGTTGGCTGCCAGAGAGGTTTCCTATTTGTTTATTATTTCAGTAGTAGCTGAGGTAAGAGACTGTTTGTGTCCATATACTCTGCAAGGGTCTGGTTTTGGCGGGGTTTGGTTTTGGTTTTGGTGTCAATTTGGCTATTTTTTTCACCCAACAGAGATTGTAACTCTTCTACAACTTGGTCTCTGTAAGTTGTAATGACTAAAAAATCCATCACACCGATTGCCACCAGCCTTTCCAAACCAAGGTGATTTTTGGATTAAAGGTAGAAATGTATTATTGCAAGGCCCACACTCAATATCTTTCTGGTTTAGTAAAAGCACAAAAACCTTCCTACCCTTTAAGGACTAACTCAGATGCTACCCCTTCCATGAAGTCATTCCTGAGCCTGACAGGTAGAAACAATTTGTCCTTCCCTTGTGGTTCCATACCATTTGGTTTATTTATCTCTTAAAGCACCTAGATTCTAATTTGGATTATAGTTTGTGCCCTGCTGGCATAGCCTATCCAGGGTGCCATGTCATAGAACTTGGAACTAGAAGGGACTTCAGGGATCTTGTCTAAACTCTGTCGTTTTTACAGATGAGGAAATTGAGGCCTGGAGATATGAAGTACCTGGTGGTCCAAGGTCACATAGATAGTAAGCAGAAGAGCTGGAACTTAAAAACCTTGGTCCTCTGCTCTATTCACTACCCAGTGAAGTTGAACTCAAATAGAAAGTGATCCCCGAGAGCCCCATATTGATTCAGAAAACCACAAATTAACATTATGTTGTATTGTATTTTTATTTATTTTGTTTAACATTTTCCAATTACATATTTTTCTGTTTGTTTCTTGTTTTTTTTTAGTGAGTCAATTGGGGTTAAGTGACTTGCCCAGGGTCACACAGCTAGTAAGTGTTAAATGTCTGAGGCCGGATTTGAATTCAGGTACTCCTGACTCCAGGGCCGGTGCTCTATCCACTGTGCCACCTAGCTGCCCCCCTCCAATTACATATTAATCCAGGGCCTTACAAGTTTGTAGCCCTTCTGCCACAAATTTCACACATGGCTGCCAGCTAAGTGAAATGAGTTTTGAAACTTAGGCTTCAAGTAGGAGCTTTGGGCCTGAGCAGATTATTGTATGTCAGGCCTAATTCAAGCCAGTCTGGTGCTTCAGGATGAGAACCAGAATTCATTGAGATGCTTGTAGATTATCTCATGGTTACTAAAAGAAGTTTACTTAGCCACAGCATGAAAAGGATAATTAGCAAGGATACATCATTGATTCACTTGAGTACAATTTTCCTACTTCTCTATTAGCTATACTCATCTCCCATTAAAAAGCCTGGGGATTTTTTTTTTTAAAGAACATGTAACAGAAAAAGCCCTAGGGGGAAGTTTTCTGACTTCTCTTGTGCTGGTTTTTGCACTTAGGCCACCAGGAAGTAAGGTCAGTGGTTTGATCTTCAGTCCCTTGTGTCAATAAGGTCTCAAGGATGTTTTTCAATGCCTTTCTTTCTTTCTTTTTTTTTTAGTGAGGCAATTGGGGCTAAGTGACTTGCCCAGGGTCACACAGCTAGTAAGTGTTAAGTGTCTGAGGCTGGATTTGAACTCAGGTCCTCCTGTCAATGCCTTTCTAAAGAAAAACTTGCTTAACCTTAGTAGGGTAGGCCCTCAGAATTTTGCTCCTATAACACAGGTCCTTGACATTTTCCCTGATGAAGATTTGGATTGAGGGCCCCATGATATGAAACTGTAACTGTCACAAATATTGCATCTACTTATCACACTACATAGTTCAGATTTTATTTATGGACTTCAAGGCTCAGAGTTATATATTAACAAGTAACAGAATAGATTAGTCACCAAAAAGGAAATAATTAAATCAATTGTCAACAATTAGTCTACAAACAGTTGGTTCAACAAATCGTGTAAATGTGGTCCATGTAAAGCAATATCTCCTTCAAACTAGTGGATAAGCATCCCTAAAGAAGCATTCTCTGGGCACAAAGTACCACTGACTTTTTGTTGTTGTTGTTGTTGTTGTTGTTGTTTTTATTTGTTGGGGGGTTTTTTGCAAGGCAATGAAGGTTAAGTGACTTGCCCAGGGTCACACAGCTAGTGTCAAGTGTTAAGTGTCTGAGGCCAGATTTGAACTCAGGTCCTCCTGAATCTAGGGCCAGTATTTTTTCCACTGTGCCACCTAGCTGCCCCTGTTGTTGTTGTTGTTGTTTTACCAAAGGGATCTATAATCATATTTTGACTTCAGACAACCTATAAATATGAGATCTGATGAGGATGGAAACTTCCTCCCCTCTATTTCTGCTGCAAAGGACAGGCTACCATGTGTATTGGAAAGAACATTGGATTTAGCATTAGAAGACGTGGGTTTAAAACCCACCTCCTCAATTTATTATCTTCGTAACATTTGGCAAGTAATTTTTTTCAACTGGGTCCTCAGTTTCCTCAACTATAAGATGAGGGAGGGCAGCTAGGTGGCGCAGTGAATAAAGCACCGGCCCTGGATTCAGGAGGACCTGAGTTCAAATCTGGCCTCGGACACTTGACACTTACTAGCGGTGTGACCCTGGGGCAAGTGACTTAACCCCAAATTGCCTCACCAAAAAAAAATAATAATAATAAAATGAGGGAATTGGATTAGATGACCCCTTAGTCCCTTCTAACTTGCTCTGGGGTTCTTTGATTCTCTAAACAGGAAATACGAATACCCCTCTCTTACCATTTTATTGGCTTTGATTAGAATCTTTATTTTTCTTTTTCTAGTAGCCAGACGAAAAGATGAATTTTTGAGTTGAAGAAAGTAATTATTAGAAATTTTAGCTGAAACAAACAACGGTGAGGAACTTTAATGAAAACAATTCCCAAAGAAGAAAAACTAAGCTGGAAGGCATCTGTAATTTATGAAGTAAAATATCCAAGTATAACCTTCCAATAACTTTAGCTCTTAGGGTGTTCTTACTCAATGTCTTACCAGTAGATCCCAAGCCTAATGCTAGTTCAAAAACTTTTCCATTTCTTAACTCCCATTGTTGCTACAGAATTATAGAATCCTGTATTCTTTGACCTGGAAGGAACCTCGGAAGTCATTCAGTGAATCCCACCAACACCATCCCTGAGTGGTCATCCTATGTTAATGGTAACCCCATTAGCCCTTGGTATAACCCATTCCATTTTTTTGACAGCTCTAATTATTAAGAAGTTTTTCCTTATATCCAGACAAAATCCACTTCTCTGCAATTTCCAACTTTTGGTCCTGATTGTTTCTTCTGGAGATCAGAAGAAAACATTCAATATCTCTTGTCATATCTGAGAGTAGAGAAATCAGTGACTTTTGAATCAGGGGACCTAAACTCAAATCCAATCTCTTTGTCTAATGAACATGAACATCTTGTTCCTGACTGATTCGCACAAGTGTCATAAGGATCAGTGAAATAATATCTCTGAAGCAGAATTCTTACTGCCATGAAATGCAGTTGCTATTATGGCGCATTCTTAAATTCTTAAGGGCTGATTATAGATCCAGCTCTCTTCCTTGCTATCTGTCATTTTGCCTGCCTTTGGGACATTTCCTGGCTCATTGGGACCTTCAGTAGAGTCTGAGTAAAGAAAAAGGAAAAAAATAGCCATAAATCCCTTGTAAGTGGTCCACGCAAGATAAAAATGGAAAGAAAAAGAAGAAAGTATACCCAAAAAAAGGTGAAGCAGATCTAACAAGGAAGAAATGAATCATCCTTGAAGTAATTATAATGATCAAGTTGAAAAAACGCACCAAATTTCCCCCTAAACATTTGTACATTAGTTCCCCCTTGGGCAAAGTATATATTAAATTAAAAAGTAGAAATAATCTTGATTCAAGCGCTCATTGAATTATTTGTTTGAAACTTGAAAGGGATCCAAAGTCCTTAGAACTGAAGTAGATTCAGCTTCTTTAAGAAGTAAGTATGGGGGCAGCTAGGTGGCGCAGTGGATAGAGCACTGGCCCTGGAGTCAGGAGTACCTGAGTTCAAATCCGGCCTCAGACACTTAACACTTACTATCTGTGTGACCCTGGGCAAGTCACTTAACCCCAATTGCCTCACTAAAAAAAAAAAAAAAAAAAAAAGTAAGTATGGTGTTTCAGACATTCTAGATCAAGTTTGTCACTGGCTTTTCAAAGGTCAAAATAGGTTCATGTTAAGAAAGCAAAATAACAATTTTGTGGATATCCTAACTTTCAGATGACCTTCAAACCAGGATTATTGTCCAATCCAATTATGATGATGTCGTGCTAATCATACATCTCCTTTATACCTATATTTACTACTCCAAAGAAATGCCTTTTCAGTATCTTTCAGCCAAAATCTTATCTCTTTACAAAATATTTGCTCAAACTAAGAACTGATTCTACTTAAAATAGTACATGCAAATCAAGATGAGAAGTTACTTCAGAATAATTCAAGGAATATTGATTAAGTACCTACAATGTACAAGGTATGCTGCTAACCATGGGGTCTAAGTCTGTACTTAGATCTATATCTAGATCAATTCCATTGAAAGTTACTAATATATCTAGGTCCCAATTAGTGCAAATAATGAATAACCTGAAGTGGTCATTGTATTCAAATGAGCACTATTCAAAGTTATGATTATGTAAAATATGTTCATTGGTTCTAGTCCAAAGGAAATATAAAATGTGAGTTTGAAAAATGTATCTACTTCAAGGGATTCATTATTCACACTAATAGAGAACTAGCTAGATTTTATAGTTTAATTATGATTAACATTAAAGCCTACTGTTCTTTTTTCAATTTAAATCTTATTTCATTTTCAAACAAGATCAGCCTTCTCTCCCTACCCAACTTCCCTTCCCCCTCTCACCATTGAGAATGCAAGAGAAACAAAACTCCTATTATATACAGTTATAATCAAACAAAACAAAATTTCTCATTGGCCATATTTTTATGTGTATGTATGTATGTGTGTATGTTGTGTGTATATATATATATATACATGTGTGTACATATATTTATATACATACACTGAATCCATCACCACTTTGTCAAAAGGTGGTCAGCATATTACCCTTTTTAAAAAATAAACATTTTTATTTAAGGTTTTGAGTTCCAAATTCTGTCCCTCCATCCCTCTCTTCCCTCCCCCCTCCCTAAGGCAATAAGCAGATATAGGTTATACATATGCAATTATGTAGAACATTATCATATTAGTAATTTTGTATAAGAAAACTCAAATAAAAGAAAGAAAAAAATGAAAGAAAGAAAGTGAACAATAGCATGATTCAGTCTGTGTTCAATGAATATCATTTCTTTCTTTGGGGGTGGATAATATGCTTCATCATTAGTCCTTTAGAATTAGCTTTCATATTATTGCTGAGAATAGCTGTCATTCATAATTCTTCATCAAACAATATTGCTATTACTGTGTACAATGTTCTCCTGGTTCTGTTCACTTCACTATACATCAGTTCATATAAGTCTTTTCAGGTTTTTCTGAAGTTATGCTGTTTGTCATTTCTTTTAGCACAATAATATTCCATCACCATCATATACCACAGCTTGTTTAACCATTCTCTGATTGATGAGCATTCCTTTGATTTCCAATTCTTAGCCACCATAAAAAGAGCTGCTGTAAATATTTTTGTACATGTGGGTCCTTTTCTCTTTTTTATGATCTCTTTGGTGTATAAACCTGGCAGTGCTATTTCTGGATCAAAGGGTGTGCACAGTTTTATAGCCTTTTGGGCAGAGTTCCAAATTGCACTCCAGAATGGTTAGAACCTTCCACAACTCCACCAACAGTGGGTTAGCATCCCAATTTTCCCACATCCTTTCCAACATCCAAAATTTTCCTTTTTTGTTAAATTAGCCACTCTGATAGGTGTGAGGTGGTATGATCAGCATATTTATTTTTTTGAATTTTTTTTTTTTTGCAGTGCAATGGGGGTTAAGTGACTTGCCTAGGATCACACAGCTAGTAAGTGTCGAGTGTCTGAGGCCGAATTTGAACTCAGGTACTCCTGAATCCAGGGCCGGTGCTTTATCTACTGTGCCACTTAGCTAACCCAGCATATTTCTTTATGAATCCTCAGGAACTGTGTTAATGCCGAGGACACAAAAACAACAAATGAAATAACCTTTATTCTCAAGGAACTTACATTTGAAAAGGAAAACACAAAGAACATATAAAGAGAATACATACAAATAAATATAAATAGAAGAGGGGATCTGGGAAAGCTACATGTAGGAGGTTGGTAGTTGTGCAGAGTCCTAAAGGAAGATAGGGATTTTGTGAGATAGAAGTAAGGGTGAATTTATTCCAGACATGGGGAATAGCCGGTGAAAAGGCACAGAGGCAAGAGATGGAGCATCCTGTATAAGGAAGTGAAAAAAGGCCAGTTTAGCCAGATCACAGAGTTCTGAAGGTGGAGTAATGTTCAACGAAACTGGAAATATTGGCTGGTGTAGAGATGGGGAAGGTTTTCAAAGCTAAAAAGTGGAGTTTACATCTGATCCTAGAGGCAACAGAGAGCCCCTTGGATTTATTAAATTAAGTAGTACCATAGTCAGATCTGAGCTTAAGGAAAGTCACCTTGGTAGCAGTGTATAGGATGGATTGAAGCAGGGAGAAACCTTAGGCATTGAGACCAATTGAAGGGCTGTTACAATAATCTAGGCAGGAGATGATTAAGACCTAAAGTAAGGTACTAGCTGTGTGAGTAGAGAGAAGATTCAGATGTGAGAGATATTGTGGAGGTAGAAATAGCAAGATTTGGAAAATGATTGGATGTGTGAGGTCAAAGAGATTAAGGAAATCAAGGACAATATCAAGGTTACTAACCTGGGAAACTGGGAAACTGCCATTGTCAGAAATAGGAAAGTTTAGAGAAAAGTAGAAAATTGAGAGGAAAGATAATGAGTTCTGTTTTGGACATGTTGAGTTTGAGATGTTTCTGGGACATCCTATTTGAAATGCCCAGTATTTGATTAGCAATATCCAGTTGAAGTTCAGTTGAAAGACTGTATAGGTCTAGGAATCATTGGCATAAAGGTGCTAATTAACCCATAGGACTTAATGATTTCATCAAAACTAAGAGTATAGAAACAAGAGTAGGAAAGACAGGGCAGAGGTTTTGTGATGAACTAGATGATGAACTAGAAAAAAAGGGGAAAAAAAAAACAAAACCTTTGGGAAGGAGCAGTTGAGGAGAATAAGAACCAGAAGAGAGTAATGTCATAGATGGTCAATTCCTCAGTTTCTTTAAATCCCATGACCTTCTCCTCCCTTCAACTTCATCCAGCACAACTGGATATCACCATTATCCATGTGTTCTACTTTCTCTCACATTACTTTCTATTATTCCATTTCTCCGCATGCCTCATCCCTCCTTAACTCATTCTTGGTCCTCATAGAGATCTCCATTTCCTCCAACTTCTAGTCCTACTTGTAGGTCCTTGAACATGACACTCCATCTTATATCTCTGTGCCTTCACAATGGCTCTCCTTCATACCCACATGCTCTGCTCTCTCGACTCCATCTCATAATTTCCCTAGCTTTCTTCAAGGTTTAGCACAAATTCTACTTTCCTAGGAGGTACTTCCTGGTACTCCAAATAGCTAATGTCTTCCCCTTTCAGATTACCTTCATATACTCTGTACATAGCTGCTGCATGTGTTGCATGTTATTACATGTTGTCTTCTCCATTAGCATGCATACTCTGAGAGCTGGGACTGTATAGTTTGGGTAGGTTTTTTAGTATACCCAGTGCTTAGCACAATGTTTAACACATAGTAAGTGCTTAATAAAGGCGAGTTGGCTGAGGGACCATTACCTCCACTTTGACTTTACTTCCCTCCCTCTCCAACCTTGACCTGATAGAGAGCCAGTTAAACTCTACACAGTACTCTACTAACAAGAGTACTTGGGGCAGCTAGGTGGCACAGTGGATAGAGCACCGGCCCTGGAGTCAGGAGGACCTGAGTTCAAATCCGGCCTCAGACACTTTACACTTACTAGCTATGTGACCCTAGGCAAGTCACTTAACCCCAATTGCCTCACCAAAAAAAAAAGAGTACTTGCCCTCTTCTCCTGTTGCTACTCATCCCTTGCCAAACTTAGTTTGGATTATTTCCATCATCTATTTCCTCCACTTCTACTCATATGCTGCTGAACAGATCAGGAGGAAGTCACATAGCCATCCGTCTTTACTGGGTATATTATAAATTCATGTTATATAAATTCAGGTGATCCTTCATTGCAATAAGATAATTTTATTCTTCACTAACTACTTCCTTATCTCAGTTCCCAAATTTTGTTCTTGCTTCTCTCTACTCTATTTCTTTTAGGTGAGAACTCTACCACTTAGCTTTACTTTAAAAAAAAAAAAAGATCATTTGACATGAACCTTCTCATCATCTCTTCTCTTCATCTAAAACCTCTTGGCATCATCCACTACTCTCTCCTCCTTTTCTCTTAGTCTTTAGCCATGAGGCAGTCCTTCTCCTTGCCATGTCTATCCCTTCTATGTACGCTCCTAATCCCAGCCTCTCCAGCAGATTGCAACCTCATTCCCCTTTCTCTCTCTCTAATAGTCAGTCTCTCCCATCTACTAGTTTCTTCCCTTCTTCCTCCAACCATGCTTAAATCTCTTCAATCCTTAAAAAACAAAACTATTCACTTGACCCTACCATCTTCTCAAGTTATTGTTCATTATCTCTCCTCCCTTTCTCAGCCAAATTCTTAGAGAAAACTATATACACTTTCTGCCTCTATTTCCTTTCCTTTCGGTCACTCTTCAACCCTCTACAATTTGATTTTCAACCTCATCAGTTCTAAAATGGCAAAGTTACCAATGTCTTTTAATTGCCATGTCTGATGGTCTTTTTTCAATCCTTTTCTTGATCCATCTGTTGCATTTGACCCTGTTAGTCACTTCCTCCTATTTGATGTTTTCTCTTTCCTGTGCTTTTCTGAGACTGGTCTCTTTTGGTTTAACTTCTCCTCTGACCTGTCAGGTATTTATCTCCAAGTCACTGAGAGAACTAAATTAACAAAGTGCTTTGAAATCATAGGATGAAAATCTCTGTAGGAAAGCTAACTAGTGTCATTAATCAATCACCTTGGGATGCCATTTAGAATTAAAAATACAGTACCTTTCACTGATTAATCCTCATAGCATTTTCATGTCAGCTAATGCCAATTACAGCTATATCTATTTGTGGCAATTGCATCAACCATAATGATTTATCAATTCAGTCAAACAACTGGTTGACTCAATTAGTCTAATTGATCTTTCTTAACCTAACAGACAAATTCTTCCAAATTAGTCTGCTAAAATGGCTATAGCTATATTAGGTCATGTAGACAGTAGCCTATGACAATGGTTAAATGAGGTACAAGGAAGATAAAGTGTCTTAGTGGTTAATTAATCAATCAACAAGGATTTATTTCATGACCACTATGTGCCAAGTACTGTGCAAAGTGCTGGGAATTCAAAAGACAAAATGAAACAGTCTCTTCTCTCAAGGTGTTTACATTTTACAGGGGGGGGGGAGACACACAATATGTACATATATAAATATATGCCAAATAGATAGAAGGTATTTAAATGCAAGGTAGTTAGGGAAGGAGGGCATCAGCAGTTAGGGAATCAGAGAAAGCTTCTTGTATAAAGTAATGCTCCATCTGATTCTTGAAGAAAGTGGGAGATTCTATGAGGCATCACTGAGAAAGAGTATGTTCCAGGCATGAGGAACAGCCAGTGCAGAAATAGAGAGATAGGAAATAGAATTCTATGTGTAAAAAAACAGGGAGAAGGCCTATTTGGCTAGACCACAGAGAACAAAAATGTATAATAAGTCTGAAAAGATAGGTTGGGTCTAAGCTGTGAAGGTCTTTCAAAGTTTAAAGAATGAGTTATTTTGTTCCAGAGGCTGTAGTTTCCTGACAAAGCATTTATCTGACAAATACTTGTCTGGGGCAATGCTATCTGACCGGGTAGCGAAACAACAACAGGGTCAATGCCCAAGCAAATTAGGCCTTCCCTTTATCTCTGCCCTCTAGAAATCATACTGGTTTTAGACAAGCAGGGTGGGCCTACTAGGACTGACTTTTCAGAACCTAAAGCAGACCCACATGCTCCTAGTGATTCCTCTGATAGAATCAATGTCTAATAATTCTGCTGCCTGAGCAAAGTGGAGTTGGGGGTGGGAGATACAGTGGTGCAGGAGATGGTTTCTCCACACACAGCTTGGCACATGGCTACCATATTCCTGAATTACCCATCTATTCAAATTGACTGTGATGTAGAAAAACCTTGCCTAAGCCCCTGAAATGCAGGCAGAACAGTCAGGAAACTTCTTTCAAGGTTTCCTCTTTTCCCTGACCTGCCTAAGAACTGCACAACCACTCTCCTGAGATGGCACAAAATCCAGAAGAATATACTTCCTCCCCAGAAAATCATGGTCCTTGAAGGGCCTCCTCTTCATAAGCAGAAAGTGGTTCTAGGACCCTGCCCTATGCCACCACTCATCCCTGGGCAGCCCAGGAACTGTGCCATCCTCTGGGGGATGCTATTCTTGCTGGGAGGGTCAGCTATCATCTAACCTACATAACTAAAGTCCTCTGGGCCTTACCATCTGACCCTCTGCTGTATCACTAGGCCTTTCAGACTGTTCCATCCACTTTACAGCTGATCTTTCTTTTTTGTGTTGTCTCTCCCCATTAAAGTGTGAGCTCCTTAATAGGGACTGTCTAGCAGGTTTTTTTTCTATTTTGTGCCACCAGTGTTTAACGCAGAAGAAGCATTTAATAAAGGCTGTTTCCTGCCTTCCTTTCTTCCTCCCTCCCTCCCTTCCTTCCTTCTTTCCTCCCTCCCTTCCTCCCTCCCTTCCTTCCTTCCTTCCTTCCTTCCTTCCTTCCTTCCTTCCTTCCTTCCTTCCTTCCTTCCTTCCTTCCTTCCTTCCTTCCTTCCTTCCTTCCTTCCTTCCTTCCTTCCTTCCTTCCTGCTTATTCCTTATCTCAGGACCAACTCATAAAAGATCTGGAGTCTCCCTCCCCTCCCTTCAATGGAACAAAGGGTCATCAGAAGGAAGTACCCTATGGCCCCACCCTAGTTTGGTTCCATCTCTGGAAGGGAGAAAATCCATCAACCATTCAGATTTGCCTAGTTGAGGCAAAGTTCATTTGCTTATTTACCCTATGGCTTTCAGCTAGTTGTCAGGCTTCTTTGGACTTAAAATACCCATGGCAAAGCCAGTGGAGTAGTGGGTAGAGTATCAAGCCTAAAGTCAGCAAGACTCATCTCCCTGAGTTCAATTCTGGTCTCAGATACTTATTAGCTGTGTGACTCTGGGTAAGTCACTTAACCCTTTTTGCTTTGGTTCCCCATCTGTAAAGTGAGCTGGAGAAGGAAATGGCAAACTATTCCAGTATCTTTGCCAAGAAAACCCCAAGTGCGGTCACAAAGAGTCTGAAATGTCTGAACAACAACTATATCATTTTCCCAACTCCAGACCATTTTCTTTCCAAAATGAAATTTTTACTCTGAGAAGATTTTCATTTTGAGGATATAGGTAATGGTTTCATTAACCAATTTATCTAATTCAAAAATATTTTTGAAAATATTTTCAGTATATAGTGAGGGAGGAAACGCTCTATTGATTCTAGTGTTAAGTGTCTGGTTTTGCCAGACAAGAGTATCTTCCTAAAGCCACAAACTGGATATCCTCAGGGCTATAACAACATCCAGTTATTTGTGTTTGGAAAATTAGATCTATGTTTGGAGCCTTAGCCTTCACAGTCTGAATTATATCTTACATTAGTAGTTGGTTTTCTCATGGATATTTGATCTCAGCCAAGTAGTGGGGCTGCCGCCTGTGTTGTGGGGAATAAAGGAAAATCAAGGGGCCTGGCCTGCTGCTGAGAACTTGAGCCCTTACTCATTGACTGTGTTTGCTTAGTAGGTATTCTCATCTTAAATGTGATTTTTGTTGTTGTTGTTGTTGAGGAAAAGAACTGAGCTAGAAGTAAAAAGGTAATCACTTAACATACCAAGTAAATGTTTACTCACCTACTCTGGACTATGAATGTGTACATAGTATGTTCATGCTGTGAAGTAGCCTTAGATTTATTAAATATCTGTACAAAGTTCCCTTTAAAGTTTATGCATCTGTGTGTGTGTGTCTGTGTATGTGTGTGTGTATACTCATATTATAAAATACAGGATGGGCCAAAAGTCACAAAGGGATTCCAATGTTTAATAACTCCTTTATTTTTTATTTTTTATTTACAATACCATGGCATCATATACAGTCTATATATAGGAAATGAATTTACATTATGGGTAAAGATACAATCTTGTAGATGGTGAAAAATAAAGAAAAATAATTTTTTAAAAGTTATTAAAGCATCGTGACTTTTGGTTTACCCTGTATTACTGACCTTCCTGGCTTATTTTAAACTCCAACTAAAATCCCATCTTTTATTAGAAGCCTTTCCCAACTCCTCTTAACCAAGTGTCTTCCCTTTATTTATTATTTCCTATTTATATTGTATATAGCTTGCTTTGTATATATTTATTTGCATGTTATCTCCCCGATTAGATTGTAAGCTCCTTGAGAACTGTCTTGGCACTTAAATAACTATCGGTACTTAATAAATGTTCATTCATTGATTGAAGAAGCATCATGGCATATTGGATAAAGAGAGCCTTAGAAGATGGAAGATCTGGATTCAAATCCTGTTTCTTCCACAATTTGGCTATTTCACCCAGGGCAAGTTACTTAACATCTTAATGCTTTGAAGCAACTCTTCTCTAAGACTATAAATCAAGTGCCTTGGTACAATGACAGAAGAAGTGTCCTATGCTATTGAAATCAAAGGCCTGGTCCATAATATATTTATACTTTCAAATACTAGTGACTAGTGAGAAGCTTGAAATGGTAGACTTGAAACCTGGCATTAGGAATTTGAACCAAAAGATAAAGGAAAGTTCAGGAGGTGTGCCCATGATGTAATTTTAAACACAATACTCTGCCAACTTGCTGAAGTTAAGTTGGTCAACATTTACTGAGTGCCTGCCTGTGACCAAATAGAGCAAAGACACTAATGGGACCAAGGTCATGGGTTTGATCTCTGTGTGGGCCTGTTGGTTTTACTTTATTCCCAACCACAGACTCTACTTTTAATCCTCAAAATCCTTCTTGCAAATTTATGCTGTGAGTCACAAGAGGAGTCAGCTGAGAAACATTTACTAAGTGCCTACTGTGTGCTAGGCCTGGTACTAAGGGCTAGGGATACCAATACATATAAGAACAGACAATAAAGGAGCCTGGGTAGATCATTGCAAATCTATTACCACAACTGAAAAAAACAAATTGATGATCACACCCTATTCACGGAGAGTCATACTCAACTCTAGAGGACAGCATCATTGTTACCATCATTATCATTGTCAGTCTCAACTTCCATTACGGATCTAATATGAAGAGGGGTGAAAATTGACAATGTACACAAATGAGCAACTATCAAAGGCTGTTTTTTGATAGTAAAAATTCAAACCTAAAGAAAGATCCAGTGGAAACAATTCATTGCCCATTTGTTATTGTTTTCAATGGGGCATCTAGAAGCATCAGTCCCTGACATTTGTGTGGCAGCTGTTGAGAGCTGCAGAGTAAGCTCTATGCCCGGGGAATCTTAGAAGGGACTAGGAGGGAGATTTTGTGTTTCTAGTGAAAGATTCCTCAACATCACTGCAACTGCTATGGTGATAATGTCCCTCTACTGTTTCACCCCCAGATTGGCAAGGCGGGGAGGGGAAGATGATTCATCTAGTCTTCAGAAGCTTCATCTACTTCGTTGGCCAGAAAGTTTTCAGTGACATCGACAGCAGGAGCACCTGCTTCCTCCCCTACTTCACTTTCAAAATGAAGGACCTCGGAGACTCTAGGAATATGCCATACTTTCCACATCCCCAATGTGGCTTTAGCTAATGCTGCTGCATCAGTTAATCTGAGCTGAGCAGAGCTTCATGAGACTTGTAACCCCTTCCAAGTGATGGACCACAAAGAATACCTTCCCACCTTTACCCCATAAAGCTAACATTCTGCACCAAGAGCCTAGAATCATCGGTGTAAAGCTGAAAGGGACATTGGAGGTATAGTCCAAACTCCTGGTTTTATGGATGAGGAACCCCAAGCTAGAGAGGTAAAGAGACTTGTATGAAGTCATACAAGTAGCAAGTGACAGGGGCAGGATTTGAACCCAGGTCTATAGTGCTTCTCACTGTACCATACCAACTCTCTGTCTTCATTCACACCCGGCCAATGACATTCCCCCTAAACACATAGACTATGATAGCAGCTCAGGCCAAAGCTATAAGCAGTCAGGGAAGAGAAGCTGTCTTAATGGAAAGAGAAATTATATCAGGAATCAGGAGACCTAGGCTATCCATCAGGCTGTGCCACTAATTAGCTAAGTATGTTACTGTGGGAAAGAAAGCTATCTATCTTGGTGTCTTCATCTGTAAAATGGGATTAATAACACCTGCGCTGTCTACCTCAGAGGGTTAATGTCAGGGTCAAATTGGATAATGTCTAAGAAAGTGCTTTGAAAAGTATATAGAACTGTACAAATGCAAGGTATTATTTGGTGCCACATTCCCATCATTAAAAGTGCCACATTCCTATTATAAAAAGCTATTGACTCCAACATAATCATACCATACAGAAGCCTATCTCTGTGCCTGGAATCCTTCCTCACTTTCTCAGTGGTCTTCCATCTGTTTAGCTATGGCTTCAGCTACATTTATCCCTAAACTCTAGTCCAGACACTTCCAACTGCATGTATACAGGCTGTAGGATCATAGCATTAATTTTGGAAGGAACCTTCGAAGTCATCTGGTCTCCCCATCCTCCACCCATTCATTTTACAAATCAGAAAACTCTAGCTTGGCTTTGCTCATCCGTAAAACCAGGAGTTTGGACTGGATGACCTCCAATGTCCCTTCCAGCTTTACACCGATGATTCTAGGCTCTTGGTGCAGAATGTTAGCTTTATGGAGTAAAGGTGGGAAAGTACTCTTTGTGGTCCATCACTTGGAAGAGGTTACAAGTCTCATGAGAAGTTAAGAGGTTTGTCCATTCAAGGCCCCCTAGGAGCTAAGCCCAAGCTACCTTTCCTAGTTTAGCTCACACGGCAGAGCTAGGATTCAAATCCATGTACCATGACACCAAACTCAGTTCTTTTTCAACTCTACCATGCACACGGCCTCTTCTCCAGGTTGTTGTTGTTTGTCCTTCATTTTCAAAGAGTGTTAATGATATTACAGGGTGATGTCTTGACATATGCGTGAATTGGATTTGTGCGGCAGAGTTGCACAAAGTCATCAGCCTCACTCTCTCTTCCAGAGTCATTCAAGTCCAGTGGAAAGACAAAAGTCAAGACAACTGGTGATGGCCCAGGATGCAGTGGATGGCCTTGGTGTCTGACTAAGCTCTGAGCACTCCATAGTGCCTGCTTCATGACCATTGCAATAAATTGCTCTTATCCTTCCCTCCCCCACTTTTCACTGGGGGAAGTCTTCACAGGCTTGGGATAGACATCCCCCCAACTCACAAACAGATTTGAGGCTTGTTGGTTACCCTCAACCTGGTTTAGCCCATCTGCCATGTCAGTTTACCAGGATGTGGCCACTGCACATGCTACAGCTTCTTGAGAGTTGGGTGAAAGGTGGAGACCAAAGGTGGATGAGCTGCCCTGAAAAGGGCTCAGCAAGCCCTCAAAACAAAGGTGATAGTCCTCCACGAATGCCCAACACACCCCCTTCTCCCAGTACCTGAAGTTCAATAGGTCCAAACAACAATTTATCTGAATAGCTCCCCCTGACTTTCCTATTTCTATGAATGGCTGCTTTCCCAGTTTCACCCAGGCTCAGAGCCTCTCAGAGTCATTGGCTCCTTCTAGCATTCACTCCATACTCAATCAGCCAAACTTTGTCGATTCTACCTCCACAGTATCTCTCTAATCTTTCTTTCCATTGCAATTGCCAACCCTTCTAAAGCAAGTATTCATTGTCTCTTCCCTGCATTATTCCTCACTCTAATCCAACCTTCATACACTTTTGTTTTTTTTGGTTGTTTTTTTTTTGGTGAGGCAATTGGGGCTAAGTGACTTGCCCAGGGTCACACAGCTAGTAAGTTGTCAAGTGTCTGAGGTCAGATTTGAACTCAGTTCCTCCTGACTCCAGGGCCGGCGCTCTATCCACTGTGCCACCTAGTTGCCCCCCTTCATACACTTTTACAATAATTTTTTTCAAAACCCACTTCAGATTCTATTACTCCCTTGCTCAAAAAAACTTCAGAGGCTAACCATTGACCACCAAATAAATTTACCCCTCCTTTCCCTGGCATTCAAGGTCCCCCCCCCCAATCTAGGCCCAAGCTACCTTTCCTAATTTAGCTCTCACTATTCTCTTATGCCCCAGATGTACTGAATTACCAACTGAATCAAATGGAACCAGTCACTAAATACTTCCAGAATTTTTCTCCCTTGGTACCTTTCTTTGTTCATACTCTTCTCTATTTCCTTCCCTATTTTTGCTTCCTATTAAAATCATATCTATCCCTCCAGGTCTAACTAGTGCAAATGGTTCCTCCTCCATGAAGCCATTCCTGAGATCCCCAGACAAAAATAATTTCTTTTGCTTTAAAGTCATGGAAAACTAGTTTTATGCATCTTATCACATTCTAACCTGTATTGTAATTATTTGTATATATGTAATTTCCCTTACTAGATATAGACTTCTTCAGGACAAGGACTCCATTTGACATTTATTTCATTTCTAGGGCCAGTAAATAATTAATACAGACATAGGTAGTCTACCTAACATTCATTGGTTCTATGAGCACACTATATATATATTTTATTTATTTATTTTTTGTTGCGGGGCAATTGGGATTAAGTGACTTGCCTAGGGTCACACAGCTAGTAAGTGTTAAGTGTCTGAGGTCGGATTTGAACTCAGGTCCTCCTGACTCCAGGGCCAGTGCTCTATCCACTGAGCCCACCAGCTGCCCCAAGCACACAATTTTTGATCAAACTGTCTCAGGGAACAATTAGTTCCACTTGTAAATGGAAGACGCACTTGTTAACCAAATTTCAAATACAAAAAGTTTAAAGTCAGAGTTGATAAAAACCCTATAGAATAAAAGAATTGGACTAATAGGGTCCCTGACACACCAAGTGGAAGAAAGAGAACTTTGATGTTTGTAGCGCTAGAAGGGAAGGGAAGGGGCAAGTGGACAGAAGACAAGAAGCAAAAAACCCAGGAATTTGAAGGGAGAGACAGCTAACTCTCTACTGTAAGTACAGACACAAGCATTTACTATATGCCAGGAACTGTGCATAAAAAGACAAAAATAAACCAGTCCCCATTCCACTTGGGAATGCATGATCTAATAAGACCAATCATGTCATGGGGGCAAGATAAATTGTATTTCCCCAGTACAATTCACGTTGCCCTCCATTTTTTTATTCATTTGGATTTTCCCCAGTACAATTCAAACTCCTGGAGGCCAAAGACTCTTGACCTTTTCCCAGTGCCTAGGATAGAGCCTGACACATAGAAGGTGGCTGATAATTATTTACTGATTGATAAAGTGATTTGTTATAAAATGGCTGATGCTACCCAAGAAATGACAAAAGACTAGAAGTACTCTACTATTTTGTTTAGAGGATTGATGGGAAGACAAAGTCTCACAAGATGAGAAAATGTATGGATGAGGTTCCTTCTGTTGGTGGAGAAAATGTCCTTATCACTGTGATCACTGATCCATCAAAATACCAAGGAATTTCTCTGACATCTCTGACGTCCCTGGCAGTTGGTATAACCCAAAGGGTAAATCACAGCATTGTAAGAGCACTGGCCTTGGAATTAGGAGATCTAGGTTCAAATCCTGTTTTTGATGCTTATTACAATACCCTGAATTTCCCTGGGCCTCCTTTTTCTCTTTTTAAAATGAGAGAGCTGGACTAGATGACCTCTGAGGTCCTTTATAGCTCGATAGTCTAAGAGCCTGTGATTTACCCTTTGGGCTATAGAAAGTGCCAGGGATCATTGATGTCATAGAAGTGCCTTGGTATGTTGATGGAAGATTACCAAAAGGAATACTATTTGACAAAGATGATGTTGCTCATCTCCCTTTGGACTGAAAAAGAATCCCCCACTTCCTGTGCCTTTCTCAGTGTGGGTTGATTTATTTTTTCTTTCACCTTTAATATGATTCAATGATTTTTTAAAAAAATTATCCAATCTGAAAAAACTAACTGCTTAGATTCCACGTCAGTGCTCTGCTGAATTTACCCTATAGTATCGGTTGTTTGTTGCTCTATCTACAGAGGGGTATTAGGGCTGCAAAGAGTCATGCAGTAGGTTGGAACTTTTGTTCTAACCACCAAAATCCAGAGCTCCTTTTTCCAGTTATGTCCAGTTATATCCAAATTTTAATTATCTTTATTTTATATATATATATATATATATATTTTTTAGTGAGGCAATTGGGGTTAAGTGACTTGCCCAGGATCACACAGCTAGTATGTGTCAAGTGTCTGAGGTCACATTTGAACTCAAGTCCTCCTGAATCCAGGGCCCATGCTCTATCCACTGTACTACCTAGCTGCCCCGTTCAGTTATATCCAAATTTTAAAGGCACTTCTGTGAAAAAAATGCCAAGTAGGCAGTTTATTTTGTGCGTTCCCATCTCTCCTTTTTATTATTCTTTCCTCACCTTCCCCATTCTTCCATCCTCTCACTGAGGTCTAGCATTGAATTTTGTGGTCGATTCTCCCTCTCTCCATTAATTAGTTCCCTATAAAGAAATGACATAGAAACACCCTCTCATAAGCTCCTCTCCCTTCCTTCAAGGCCCAAAGAAATACATCTCCAATGATGGAATTTCAGGTACACCAGCAACCTCAGTGGGGAGAGTTTTGGGGTCAGAAAATCTTTAATTCCTCTTCCTCCCTCCCCTCAAATTAAGCCTGTCTATTCATACAGTCACCAGTTAGTCATCAAATGGAGAATCTCTTCCTATCAGGAAGGTTATATCCAGCAGAGTTCCTTTGAAATACTTCTGGAACACATGAAGCACTACTTCACAGGATCATTCAGCTATATCCTCTAGAGAAAGTTGCCCCTTTAGGGAGTCAGTTGATTATAGGTGCTAAGAAATCCCAATAATTATATATCAAAGGAGGAGGGGGGAGGGGCAGCTAGATGGCACAGTGGATAGAGCACCGGCCCTGAAATCAGGAGTACCTGAGTTCAAATCCGGCCTCAGACACTTAACACTTACTAGCTGTGTGACCCTGGGCAAGTCACTTAACCCCAATTGCCTCATTAAAAAAAAAAAAAAAAGGAGGAGGAGGAGGAGGAGAAAATTAAATCCCTCTTCTACCCTATATGAGGAACAAGTTTCTTTCAAAGGTTGGGCTCTCTTTCCATACCTGGTTCTATTTTTAATTCACAGACTTCACACTACTCAGAGCTGTCCTCTGCCTGAGCTACTCCTGAGAGTGTCTTGCTTTTATTTATTTTATTTTTAATTCATGGAATAAAACAATCATCTCCATAACATTATATATATATATATATATATATATATATATATATATATATATATATATTTTTTTTTTTTTAGTGAGGCAATTGGGGTTAAGTGACTTGCCCAGGATCACACAGCTAGTAAGTGCTAAGTGTCTGAGGCTGGATTTGAACTCTGGTACTCCTGATTCCAGGGCCGGTGCTTTATCCACTGCGCCACCTAGCCACCTCACATTATATAATTTTTAAAAGACAATTGCTCATGAAACTGAAAATCTACTATGTACAACTTGCTGTGCCTTTTAAATATAAAGTTATTATGTAAATTTTTTCCATTTAAAAAAAGATATTCCTTTGCATATCCAGTGGCTGTCCACTTTCTATCCCATCAGACTTGACTGAAAATATTCCTCCAGCCTCATAAAGGGAAAATAGAGTGTAGATACTTCTTTGTACTTTGTTTAATAACTTACCCTATCATTGTTTCTGTTACTTGATTTTCTATGATTTCCTTAACCGGATTGAGAGAAAATCAATAATGTCCTCACCAACTCCTCCATCCATATAGAAATAGCAATAACATTATTTCTACTACCTTCCTCAGGAGATTTGTTGAGAGATTTCAATCAGACAATTTATGCTAGGTGCTTTATGATCCGTAAAGTTCTACCTTCATGTCACCTGTTATTATTCATACTCAGTCAGTGAAAAATAATGCAATGAGGCTTCTTGTCAGCAATGAAATGCCAAGACAAAAGCTGAGGAGTTATTTTGAAACCATGAAATCTGCTGGCTCTGTCATTGGCCCCTGAAACCACACTTGATGCCAGGCATCAGCTTTGATTGGATTTGATTTCTAAGCTGGGAGCAGTTTACCCCACTTCCTTGTAGTGCAGAGTGGGGTGGGGTGGGGTGGGATGGTGTACAGCTGTCCACAAATGCGGCCTGGGGAACTCTGGGGAGTTCCGTGTCTTGGGAGTTCCAGGACTTCAGTTTGCCTAAGAGCAATACATATTATTGTCTCAGGCAGGATATCAATTCGGTATCCCCTTATACTCCTTAGGTAGGAGGTATGGAGGTAGGGGTGGTAAGGAGAGGTAGGGAATAAAAACAAAAAACCACTATAACAAAACAACCTTCTATAAATTAGGTAGGAGACATGAAATAGGAGGTTGAAAAATTGTGTGACCATGGAAGGAACCTTAGTCCTATTAGATAGATGATGGATGGCTGGAGATAGATATATTTGCTTTTTTGAAAGCATATTTTACTGATACATTTTGTTGTTATATGATTTTTATTTCAGAATATATCTTTCCACCACTCCCACATTCAGTGAGTAATCCTTTGTAACAATGATTAGAAAAGACAGAAAAAAGCAATTCAGTAAAACCTGCCTATATACAAACTATGTCTTGAGCATACATGCAATATTCAACACCCTTGGGCCCCCACCTCTCTCTGCTAGAGTTTTTTAGTCCTCTATTTTATGCCCCCTTCATTCAGCCTTCCACCACCTTCTTTCCTCTTCCTATTTTTTCTAGCATGAACTGGAGTCAAGAATATTAGGGTTCAAATCCTACCAGCTATATGATTCTTGGTGGATGTAGTAGTTCATCTCTGTAGCCTCAGTTTGCCAAATGCAAAATGGAGATGATACTAATAGCACCTACCTCAAATGGTTGTTGCAAGAATCAAAGGAGGTGATGTTTATAAGCCTGTTTTGAAACTTTAAAGCTTATGTAAATGTTAAACATCCTTCTCCTCCTCATTATTATGATTATTATCCCATTCCTAGAAGAAGAGGTGACCCTTCTTGCCAACACCAACTCTTCTATTTGTATGCTTGATTCCTTCTCCAATACGTCTTCTCTTTATCCCTAATTTTTCTGACTCTCTAATGGTGCCTTCCCTACTGCATCCAATCCAGCCTTCAAAACAAAACAAGATGGGGACAGCTAGGTGGCACAGTGGATAAAGCACTGGCCTTGGATTCAGGAGGACCTGAGTTCAAATCCAGCCTCAGACACTTGACACTTAACTAGCTGTATGACCCTGGGCAAGTCACTTAACCCTCATTGCACTGCAAAAAATAAAAAAATAAAACAAAACAAGATAAAGAATCCCTTCACTTCACCCTATTATCCCCTTAAACTATCCTCTTTTATCTTTTCCTTCATTTCCAAGGAAACTACTTGAAAAAGCTACTTGTAGAAGCTAGCTGTCTCCACTTTCTCTCTATCCCCCCAATTCTCAGCTTCTAGTATTCTGGCTTCCAACCTCATCCATCACTCAACTGATAACTCCAAGGTTACCAATGATCTATTAATGGTCAAACCCAAACAGATCCGCGCCCCCCTCAATTTTCATCATTTTTTTTTTATCCTCCACAGGCATTGTGTAAAGGGTGCTGAGTACATCCAGGCACTTTCTAACGTCCCGCAGCAATGTCCCTGTGGTGGGACTAGATGAGATCTGGAGCCTGCCCTAGCTAAAACAGCATTTCTAGTCTCTCAGGACCCCTAATTCCTGCCTCCTCAGATGCTACTACTCCTGCTTTCTTCCTCTGCTACAAACTCACTTCCTTTCCCTTCTTCTGGTGTGAGAGGAAGAGGAAAGCACTAGTAGGGATGGGGTTGCCCTCACCCTCTTCACAAGCCTTCTTCCTAACCACTACTGCCCCTCCTGTTCCTATGGTGTGTCTGCTTGGCAATTCCTGTCCACTCTTCTCCTTCTCACTCCCAGGAACCCCTTCTCTCATCCTGCCCAGGGACTCCAGCCAACTATAGCCAGGTCAGGAAAAAAAATCAACTAGAAATTAGTAGACAGTTAAATGATGGCAGCTAGTGTGCTGGGCCTAGAGTTGGGATAGACCTGAGTTTAAATCCAGCCTCATACTCTTACTACATGTGTGACCCTGGGTAAGTCATAACCTAGTCATAGCCTTAGTTTTCTCAACTCTACGAGGATAACCGCACCTACTACTGAGAGCTGCGAAGATCAAATAAGATAACAAATGTAAAGTGCTTTGCAAATCTGCAACTACCAATAGCTAGGATTTCCTCCTTTGATTCCTTGGGCCTCAGTTTTCTGTGACCCCTGGGGCTGTAAGCTTGTATGGGCAAGAAGGCCAAAAAAAAGTAAAATGTTTAAAAGCTTGCACCTGTGGCTGCTGGTCCTTAAACTCCATTGCCAACTTTTCATTAACAAAGTACATCCAGGGCTGGGGGAGCAGGTTCCAGTTGGAAAGATGCCTTTTTAGTTAAGAAGATAAGGCTGAAAAGGCAGTTTGGCATTTGAGAGGACAGGGAGGGGTTTGTTTAAAAGGAACCCTAGGCCAAGTTTGTATTTCTTTTTAAAGTAACACTTAGTTCTTAACATTAAAAATTTAATTTAGATAAGTTTAGTTTTAGTTTTACAAATAAAAATATGTTCCTTGTGACTGAATAGTAAATAAATGTTCATCTTTTAAAATGTTTTTTCTTTTTCTTTTTCCCTGTAACAGATATTTTTAAAAAATGATTGCACACGAAACTGCAAATCTGTTATGTACAGCTTGAACTTTTAAACATATAATAAAGTTTTTGTGTAAATTTCTTTTTTTTCTCTTTTTTTCTTCCCCCCCAACCCAAATGGCTACCACTAGACACAAATATATATATATAAAATCATTCTATATATACTTCTATTTATCAGTTCTTTCTCAGGATGCAGATAGCATCTTCCTTCATAGGTCCCCTCTTGTTAATTTGGGTATTTATAATAGTCAAAGTGCATGCACACATGAAATGTGCTGGGCAAAGTTATTTTGATTTCTCTGAAGCATTTTGTGAGGGAAAAATCCATCCTCCTCTCAGTAATTCTCAGGAACTCAACAGGGATGTGGCAAAGGCTCTTTATTTTCTTCTCATGAGAAGGAGGCACCCTAGTGTGCAGCTAGTGGGTGCCCAGAAAGGGGGCTTGCAGGCCCTGTTTTATACCCTAGTCCCTAATGCAAATGGACCCTCCCCTTTTTCATCACTGGTCTGATTACTCAAGGGTTACAATCTACTTGAAAAAACTAGCTAATCGGAATGCAGTATTCGCACCTCTCTTCCTTGTCATGGGCATAACTCAGGAGTGGACCTTATACTTCCTTATATGGACACAACTCTGGAGCGGACCTTATTGAGACCAGGGCTCCTTGAACCATGCAATTTTGTTAACCTGAGGGGGAGGAGGGGATCTGAGACCTTTGTCCTACAAACAGGTCAGGAGGAGTATGACTGACTGTTATATCCATATTGAGAGACAACTACCCCATTTTCTCACAATTTTAATATGTTAACCTGGAAATTAATGAAACAATATAGGAGAAAATAAGGTCTTTAATCACCACTTTTCCAAGTCCTTCTCCTCAATGGATGTTCTGCTCCTGCTCTTTCCCTGGTTATGCTCCTGCTAGCCTGACCACTTGGTCTCCGGCTGCTTTGGTAGATTGACCTCCTTATCTCAACTCCTATGCATGGGTGCAGGTATCCCCAGGGCACAGTTCTAGGCCTTCTTTGTTCCTCCTCCCTTTAGATTCTCTCTTTTGATGATTTCATGAATTCTGAAGGGTTTAATTATCACCCCTATTCGGATAACTCCCAGGTCTACATATCTACCTATGGATTGGAATTCAGTGGCTCTCCACAACTCCAAGCCTGCATCACCAGCTACTTCCTAGACATCTCAGCTGCATATCTCAGACATCTGAAAGTCAACATGTGAAAACAGAACCTATCACCCCCCAAAAAAAAAACCCCTACCCTCTTATTAACAGTCCTATTTCTGTCAAAGTCACCACCATCTTCTCTATTGCACTGATTTGTGACCCCTAGAGTCATCTCCTACTCTTCTCTTTCTACCCCTTTACATCTAAGTAGAGACCAAGTCTTCTCCATTTTCCTCTACAACATCATAAATATAGACCCTTTTCTATACTCATTATCCTAGGAGGTGTCCCTCATTTCCACCTCACCTGGTGGAGGCTTCCTCTCCTCTCCTACTTATCTCCAAGTCTCCAGACTCCTCAATCCTATCTAAACTCTGCACAACTTCCATAGTGTATTCCTAAAACACGTTGGACCTTGCTACTTCCCTGTCCAATAATTTCCAGTAGCTCCCTATTGCCTCTAGGACAAAATATGAACTCCTTTCTTTGCCCCTTTGACACTTTTCTAGGCTTACTACACATTATTTTCTTCTTTCTCTTCTACACATTACTTTCTGCTGTGTACTATACATCCCATCCAAAATGGACTGCTGGCTGTTTCCCATATTAACATTCCTGTCCAGTCTCCCTGCCTTTCCACAGATAGGCTGTTCTTTCATTCCTGAAATGAACTTCCTTCTTGACTTTAGCTCCCTAGCTTTCTTCAAAACTTGGTTCAAATGCCACCTCTATAGGAAGTCTATCCTGATGTCCTTCAGTAGTTGCTTCCCTGATCCCAGAAATCATTTAGTATATTTTTATACTTAATTTTCTGTGCATGTGTTTTCCCCCAAATAAAAGTAAGCCCCCTTGAAGGACCAGTTTTTCCTTCCTTCCCTTCCTTCCTTCCTTCCTTCCTTCCTTCCTTCCTTCCTTCCTTCCTTCCTTCCTTCCTTTTTCTTTCTTTCTTTTTTCCTTCCTCTCTCTTTCTCTTTCTTCCTTTCTCTCTTTTTTCCTCTCTCTTTCTCCCTCTCTCTTTCTCTCTCTCTTTCTAGCAATGTGACTAGGACATAAATGTTTCATAAATTCTTGTCAAATGTTGAATAAAGCATTATTTTTTTTCTTCTTCCTCTCTCCAACATGTATCCATCTGAGTCTCTTCCAAGACAACATTTCTTCTCTCTGCCATTCTCTCGCTTCTCCTGCATACAAGGCCAACGACAGCATCTTTCAAGAGTAAAAAAATCTCTCCTTCATGGAAAGGAACAAAGTGGTTTCTCTGTGCTAAATTAACTAAGCCAGGGTGACACAAGCAGTTTGATTGCATTGATTAGCAAGACTACAAACTCAAAACACCTCTCCCTTCTTCCCACAGATCCCAGCAGCAGGCATGATCTGCATCAGATGAAGCTTCTGCTCCTGTAATGCAGGGTGTATCAGAAATTTAAGGATGGCTTGTCAGCTCTTTTGCAATCATGCTATCGCCAGCATAAAACTGAAAGGCAGCACATGGATGGTTGCCAGGATATAGTGTAGGCACTATTAACAGAAAGGATCCATTGTGTTTCCATACTGGTGCAAAGGGAAGAAAAGCTACTTTGGGCTAATACATGCATGCATACATAGGGGTAGGGAGGGTATGGGATTGTATGTAGCCAAAGCAAATGCATCCTATAAAGCTCACATTCATCATTCATTTCTTTTTGTAGGATTTCAATTTCAGATCTACATTGAGGTTTACATAAGCCTTAATGCTGCAGGCCAAACTTAAAGGCCAAAAAGAAAAAAAAGTCAGGTTCTTACTTTTCTCATCTTGTTTGAACAAGATGCCACTTAGCGTATCCATGGAGATGGTAAAGACAGAAGGGTCCCAGAGTGATTCTGATCTCCTCTCTCAGGTAAGAAGTGGGTTTGACTGGCTATGTATAGCACCGAAAAGGGCTTGTGTGTATGGAGTCTTTACAACACAACTCTGCCTATCTGAAGAGGTGCTTTTTACATAATGAAAACAAACAAACAAAAACAGATTCCATTCCTAGGGAGCTGAAGCATCCACAAACAATGCTGAGATGCAGTGGCTGGTTGGCTCAGTGGCCGAGAGAGAGAGAGAGAGAGAGAGAGAGAGAGAGAGAGAGGAGAGAGGAGAAGAGAGAGAGAGAGAAAGGAGAGAGAGAGAGAGAGAAGAAAGAGAAAGACAAGGGCGAGTGAAGCTGGTTCAGAAAGCTTTGTTTATGAACGATAGAGTGGAGTCACAGCTGGCTTAGTGGATAAAGAGCCAGTTTAGGAGTCTGGAAGACCTGATTTCAAGTTCTCCCTCTCCCATGATGCCCTTTTGACTCTGGGCAAGTCATGTAACTTCTCAAGTGCTTCAGATAACTCTCTGAAACTGTAAGCTACCTAGTAGCAAAGTACCTAGTAGTTGCTAATCTTTATTGGTAGTAGAGGGAGGTTTCTCCTGATGAAAGGGGACTGGTTTTCTTTGATACAGGGAACTCAAGGTGAGGGAAAAAAGGAAAACTCCTTTACCAAGCTGGTTGGTAACTTCTCTGAAATAACTCTTAATTATTATTAAGATAACAACCAATAATAGTATTACATAATATAACCAATATTAACATTAATACTATAAATATGATATATAGGTGTTATTATATCAAATATCATATATAATAATAACAATATATTAACTTGTCATCTTAAAGAGTTTCCTAGAACACTGAGATGGTAAATTATTTGCCTAGGATCACCCAACCAGGATGAATCAGAGGGAGAATTAAACCCAAGGCCTTACCTAGCTCTTAGGCTGCCCTCTCTAACCATCACACCTTGTTGCCTCTCTATCACAGTTAAAAATCAAATAAAAGCAGTAAATAGAGTTAAGGTAAGTATTTTTGGAATCCTGAAGCATACATTGTGTTGTATTACCCATCATAGGGATAGGATGGAAGTGACCCTTAGGGGCCTTCTCTAAATTAACCTCCTCATTTTACAGATAAAGAAATTGAGGCCCAGGGATGTTAAGTGACTTGCCCTAAGTCACATGGGTAATAAATGACCAAGGTAGGATTTGAACCCAAGTCCCTCTGACTCAAAATTAAACACTCTTCTCACCCTACAGGTAGCCCAGTTCGTAGCTCATTTAGTTAATTGAGTCCCAAAGAAAAGCTTAGAGATTTGCTTCTATGCCTATGCTCTTTGGCCTAGCTTACAAATGCCAGCTTGGTCAGTATGGACAAATATGGATGAACAAATCAATCACAATTATAATTGGAAGAGCAAATTTATCTCTCCTGAGAGTGAACCTAGTTAACCCGATTAACTACTATTTATTGTTTCCTTTGTGCCAGGCACTGTGCTAAGGAGCAGTAGCATGATTTTTAACAGAAGAAAAAAACCAGCCCATATTTTATTTCTTATAGTTGGGATTAGACAAGAGGCCCTTTCACTGCAAGAAGCCAACCAGAAGAGAAAAACAGACAAGTATTTGATCAATCAAAATATATATACATGAAAACAATAAATAGTTCTATCGTGAGTCAGGACACAAATGCCAATTGTAACCTGGACCCAAGTTATAGAAAATAGTCAACGAAGGGAAGATAGGCAAAAGAAATGAGATTACAAGCAGTGGCCAACCTTGAATTAAAAAAATTAGAAGTTCAGAAAAAAACATTTAATGCTTTGGCGTTGAAAGAAAAGTACCCAAACTAAAGAGGCTTCTCTTTTCCCTTCAATATTCCCCACTCTTATTGAAAATAGAGGCTCCAGGGGCAGCTAAGTGGACACAGTGGATAGAGCACAGGCCCCCGGAGTCCGGAAGTACCTGAGTTCAAATCAGGCCTCAGACACTTAACACTTACTAGTGTGTGACCCTGGGCAAGTCACCTTAACCCCCAATTGCCTCACAAAAAAATAAATAAATAAATAATTAGAGGCTCCAATCTCTGGTCCCCATGATTAATCTCTCCGCTTCCCTTTCACAAATAACTAAGGCTAAAGTAGCATATACATTTTAATTTTTTAGGCATTTTATTTACCTGGTCTATTTCTTGGAAAGAAGAAATCACGCAATGCCGCAAACAACTACATAGGGCGTCTCTTACTGACATCTTCCCCCTACCTTTTCCTAGCTTGTGAGGGATGGTAGGTCTTTGGTAACAAGAAGCACATCAAGGAAGAGACCCAAGTTCAATTTCAGAGAAATGATCAAGTAATAAACATCGGCGCAGAGTTTTTCTTGATAGGACCAGCCCACCATAGCTACTCATCCTGCTCGATAATACATTAGTTGCAGTGAGAAAGAGCTCATTTTCAGTGACAAGGACAGAATTTTGTGCTGGTAGCATTAATTTTAAGATTTAATATAATCTTTTTTTTATTAATTATAATCTTAAAAAGGCAGGCCTATACCTCAAGGTATGCATATTCCAACGGAAACAATAATACATAAAAGGGAAATCGAAAAGGAGTTGTGTGTTGGGAGGGGCAGGGTGGAGCAGCTAGGTGTCCATGTGGATAGAGTACTGAGCCCTGGAGTCAGGAGGAGTTGAGTTTGAATCTTTCCTCAGACACTTACTAGTTATGATGACCCTGGGCAAAGTCACAACCCCCAATTGCCTCCATAAACAAAACAACAAACAAACAAACAAACAAATAAATAAATAAGAAAGTGAGTTGGGGGAGATGGAGAAAAAGGAAGGTATCTATCTGGGGCGCCCAAGCTGAAAAAAGCGATCCAGAGAAGCAGGATTTGAGCAGACTTAGATGTGTGTGTGATTGGTATGGGTACTTCCTAAAATGGAGGTTGTGTAGCGGAAAGTCCACCGCAGTTTAGATGGGAAAAATATCCCAGATGGTTTAAGAAGTGAAGAAGCTATGGATAAGTAACTATTGTAAAATAAAAGTCACTATGGAATGACCTGTGAGACCCATTTGGTTCCAATACTGAACCTAGACTCATAGGGGACCAGTCAGGCAGACCAATTGTAGGAGGCACTTAGAAAAAATAGTTTCAGCAGCAGTGGGGATGGGGAGCAAGAGGGAGGGTGTGGATCAGATTGCAGGAAGTTAGCAACATAATGAATGGAAAGGAAGTGGAATCAGTTGAGTGACAAAATGCAGCATTTTAAAGGTGGCAGAGGCTATAGAGATCAGCCCCATTATTTTGGTGGTAGTGATGGTGCTTGGTTGCTCCTTTTCATCACAGGACCAAAGATATCCCAGGATGATGTCTTAATTTGTACATGAATTGGATTTAAGTGAGGCAGCCCTGAAAGGACTTGGCAAGCCCTCACACCAGAGGTACTAGTCCTCTCCGAACACGCCATATCCTCCATTATTCCTACCATAATTTTAGTAGGAAGCTAAGGTCTACTGAGATCAAGAAACTTTTCTAAGATATAACTCTAGTTAATGGCATATCTAAAACTAAGTACTAGGTCTCCTCACTTGCCATCAAGATCTCTCTCTGCTCTATTATTTTGTCAAGTTGTTATTGTTATTTGTCCTTCATTTTCAAAGAGGACCATGACATCAGGGTGAGTTATGACTTGCACTGAATTGGATTTTTTAAGTGAGAAAGGGTCACCAACCTCACTTTCTTCTCCAGAACCATCTGGTTCCAGTGGCAAGATATATATCTGGATGACCGGAGATGGCCCTGGATGTTTTTAAGGCAATTGGGGTTAAGTGACTTGCCCAGGGTCACACAGCTAGAAAATGTCTGAGGTAAGATTTTAAGTCAGGTCCCCTCAACTTCAGGGCCTATGCTCTACCCACTGGGCTACCTACAACAGAATGAGGAGGTTAGACTAACCATCCTCTGTCACTAGATTGTAACTTGCTCATAGTTGAATATCTTGTGTCAGAGGAAGAATTTAAACCCATTTCTTTCCTGACTCCAGTTTCTACACATTCCTAGACTTCAGCTAGGAAAAAAAGCAACATGATTATTAAATCAATGTGGAACACCACTAGCTTTGGGGAGAGAGGACTTGAGTTCACCTCTAATGTTTTCTGCCTGGGTGACCTTGGGCATATCACTTAAGTTCCTTAGTTTCTTCATCTATAAAATGAAGAATTTAGATGAGAAAATCTTTAAGGTTCCTTTGAGCACTAACATTCTGTGAGCCCATGATTATCTTATTCAAGTAACTCAATGAGTGACCTATTTGCATATTAAAAGATGAATTTGTTAATACAGATGGATCTCTAATTGGTGAAATGTATAGGCTGAACTTTTTTTGTGCAGAAGGCCTTCCTGATGTCCTTTTTCTCCTTCAGGCTGTCTCTACACTTCCCCTACACAGCTGAAGACAGCTAGGATGGTTCCCAAGCTGAAAGTATCATTGTATTTCATACAACACACATGTAGTCATATACTAAAACCCATTCCAACAGCCCCTTATAGAATATCTTGGGCAAGGATTCTCTGGGCAAGAGGCAGAGAAAAAGGAAAGTTCCCTGATTTTAAAGAGAAATTCTTGTTGTGTTGTTGTTGTTGTTGTTGTTTGGTGAGGCAATTGGGGTTAAGTGACTTGCCCAGGGTCACACAGCTAGTAAGTGCTAAGTGTCTGAGGCCAGATCTGAACTCAGGTCCTCTGAATCAGGGCCAGTGCTCTATCCACTGCACCACCCTAGCTACCCCCAAATTCTTGTTTTTTGTTTTTGTTTTTGTTTTTTGCCAGGGCAATGAGGGTTAAGTGACTTGCCAGGGTCACACAGATAGTGTCAAGAGTCTGAGGCCAGATTTTAACTCAGGTCGTCCTGAATCCAGGGCCAGTGCTTTATTCACTGTGCACCTAGCTGCTCCCTAAAGAGAAATTCTTAACCAAGTTCTTCATCAGGCATACCCTGTCCCAAACCTACCCTTCACCTACCACATGCCCAATCAAAAACCTGAAGAAAAACATCTTGCCAGCAATTTAAAAGGAGATATGAATGTGATAGGGCTTTAATACATGCCCAGATAAATCAGTCAGGGCTCCCATGTGGGAGATTCCAGAGACTTGCTTACAAAAGAAGATGGGTAGGAGCTTCTTTCTCCATTGGCTATGTAGTGTAAACAGGCTGCATCTTTAAATCTACCAGACTGGGCCAGTTTCTCCCTCTGGCAGTGTCCAGAGAGGTAAAGGTCCTGTTACTCACCATATGCTGCCATGAACTCATCTGGGTGGGAGAAAAAGGCAGCTTTCTCCACCTTTCCCTTTTAAGGCCTTTGGGCCTGAGAAATAGGCTTGGAATTTGGGGCCTGTTTCATTTGTCCTTTTCTGTTCTAGGCACAAGCAGTGCAGTCACTGGACCAGGGATCTCAAGCCATGGTGACCTTGTTGACAGGATTCCAGGCCAAAAGTCATTGCCAGCCCAGCAGGGAAAGTCTGAGTAGCCAGGGTGGTGGGTTCAAACCCAAGGGGGTTTGAGCTTAGAACTTGGTGGGACCATGCTATAGCAGCACTGAGTTAAGCTTGTAAACCTAATTACTCTCCCCTCCCCACAGCTTGAAATGGGGTAAGAGGCTAAGGCTAGTCGATCTCTTGATCTCAGCAGTTTTGATCTTCAGTGGGCTGTGGGGTTTCCTCACTAAATTCAACCTTAATATGGTGAATCCAAGAGGTGGAGGGAAGGTACCAGGTTCCCTAATGAGGAGTGAATCAGCTCAGTTCTGAAATGGAGCAGGTCATAAAGCTCCCATAAGCCAATCATTCCAGAGCCAATAATCTAATCAGAGAAATGAGCCCAAAAAGACATTAAAAATAGATCACAGATCTACAGTTGGGAGAAGCCTTACCAATCATCTTGTCCAACCTGGAAAATGAGCAGAAAATAGTCCTATTGTTACATAAGGAAGAATCGGTCCCAGGGAACTGAAGTGGCTTCTTTAAGGTCAAAGACATGTCAGAGCCAAGATTCGGACAGGTTTTCTGACTCTAAATCCCAGGCTCTTTCTATACCTGGATGCCTCCCATAGTTTATTTGAACTTGAATTATGAAGTGATATGAAGAGACAATTTGGTGACAAGGAAAGATTGCTCGACTGTGGATTAGAAAACATGGATCCAAGTCCTGGCTCTGATATTTCCCATCTGTATTTATTTAAATTACCTGAGCCATCGTTTGTTTTTTTTAATTTATTTGTAAAATTGGGAATTATATCACATATACAAAATCATTTAGAGAGTTGTGAGAAAATGGGATTGCACAGAATAAAAGAACTGGAATCTCAGTCCTAGTCTTCTAAGAGCTGATAATCTAATCAGAGAGATGGACCAAATGCGCATGAAATACTCTTTGTAAATTAAAAAAATGCTCTATAAATATTATTGCTAGTTGTTTTTGTTAATGATAATGATAGATGTTTTTAACAGCTGTCACCATTCCAAATATTCATAATCTCAAAGCTATAAATAAATAGACTAAAATGTCTTCAAGTTACAGAGACCTTAAAGGGAAAATTAAAATCATGTGGGAAAAGGACTTAGTGCACATCATCCCTATTTTCCTACTAGAGTTGTCTGTAGGCTTTCAGTGAGCCTAGCTATCTTATATTCAACAGCTTTTCTACAACTACAAAAAGTAGTTACTTTATCTACCTGTACAAAGATCTACAGACCATTAAATGTAACAATGAGAGCAAGATACCATTTTTTTCTGAATTTCATCAATAAAAGATGTCAAAAATGAGTTGAGAAGGAGGAGGAAGATAATAAGCCATATGCATAATAACTGCTTAACCAACCCCCACACTCCACTGATTGTAGCTGGGATTACCACCATACCCACCACCATACCCAACTCAAGATTCTGATGATTTTGCTTAATGAAATTCAATTCAGGCATGTAGCATCTTATGTAAGGAAAAGGAGGTTAGGTGCAATCATGTTAAAGGGTGAGAGTAATTAGAAGATTGGGTACTAGCAGAGTGTTCTCCATGCAGAAATGTGCCTAATAAATGTGTATTGTTTTATATTAGGGCATTGAGGTGGCATAGTGGATAGAGTGCTGGGGCTGAAGTCAGGAAGACTGATCTTCACAAATTCAAATCCGGCCTCAGACACTTACTAGTTGTGTGACCCTGAGCAAGTCACTTGACCTTATTTGTCTCAGTTTCCTCTTCTGTAAAATGAACTGGAGAAGGAAATGGCAATCCATGCCAGTATCTCTGCCAAGAAAAACCCAAAATGGGGTCATGAAGATTCAGACATGAATCGAACAACTGAACAACAACATTATATTATATTATATTATATCTGATGATGTGGAATAATGTTATAAATGGAATACCTATCCCTAGACAGGGGAATGTCGAAGGAGAAGGTAAGAATTAGTGAGATTTAAGAAAAGTAGCAGGTTCTAGGTCCTTAGAGCTAAACTGGCCAGTGTGGGGAGAGTCATAAAGGTAGAGCGGAACTGAGGCAGACAGTGGCGATGGCAGTGGCAGAAATTAGGATGGCCCTGAAGTAGCCAGACAATGGATGATATTACATTGAAGTTTTGAAGAATTAAGGTGATATTTGATAATAATGAATTAATGAAGTTATTATAAGACAATATTATTACAATCTTAGGATATGCCTGTACATTGCTCCATATTTAGTGGATACTTCACACACATTATTGAATGACATACTCTTAAGATGGAAAGTCTGTGAGACTAGGAAAGGGAATGACCTAGTTGTACTAGGCAATGCATCCATATTTCTGCCCAGGTTTGACTTATAGGTATTCAGTGCACTCAAGTGCCAAAGACCAAAAGGGTTGTTCTCATGTTTCCTTTCTACTGGCCCTCATATATCTGCTGATGTAAGAAGAATGAGTACACACAGTAGAGTAATGGGGTAAGATGAAGAAGGACCTTCTCAGTGAAAGAGAGCTGCCTGAGTAAACTGTAGCCCACAAATTCCTTCCCTTATATATGCATCTTTGTGCTTTATGAAGGGTCCCATGTGAGTTCCCTTAGGTGCCTCTTGTTTGTCAATATCTACATGGATTTTGAAGGGCTCACCACTTAAAATTCCTCTAAGGGTGGGGCAGCTAGATGGCACAGTGGTTAAAGCGCTGGCCCTGGATTCAGGAGGACCTGGGTTTGAATCTGCAGACACTTGACACTTACTAGCTGTGTGACCCTGGGCAAGTCACTTAACCCCCATTGCCCCACCCCCTCAAAAAAAATTCCTCTAAGGAATCAAAGGATGATTATGCATCAGGCTCAGCTCTTTTGCCATCCTGAGATTAGGGTTAGGGTTAGGGTTTAGGATTATTCTTTCCCTCAGGATATGCTCATTCAAGGGAATAGCAGGAGACTTTACCACTGACCTGGAATCAGGAAGAGCAGAGTTTAAACCTGGCCTCAGACACTTGCTAGAAGTGTGATCCCAGGCAAGTCATTTAACCCTATTTGCCTCAGTTTTCTCATCTGTAAAATGTACTGCTGAAGGAAATGGCAAACCACTGAATTATCTTTGCCAAAAACAACCCCAAAAACAAATCCTAAATGGAGTCATAAAGAGTCAGATGCAACTGAACAATAACAGATTGTCAATTTTAGTCTTTGTTTATCTTGTTTGGAAAATCTAGTCAAATGTTCAGCAGACATATTGTCCATACCCCAAAGTTATGTCTATTTGTTCTGTGACAGGTTATTTTCTCTTTAATTCAGTTCAATTTTTTCCCCAAGCTCTCACATTTCCTTTCTAGAATAATTTTGCTTTTGCTGCTATGAAATGACCTTTTAATTATTACCTTAAGTTCATTTTATGCAATCCTTTTGCCAATTTCACTTTCTGTAAAATAGCAATTAATAGACAAAATGTTTCAACACTCAATCCTATTTGAATAGCAAAGAGAGTATTCCAGGATATCCCTTATTTATTTTTGTATAGAGACCAAGTTTGAGGTAAACAAACAGCCATGTATTTTATTTAAGATCCATGATTTTGTCACTGGAGTTATTCTCTTCACCAACTCTTGGCAATACCCCTCTAACTTTAGCAGATGGTAGGAGAAAACTGCTATGGTTAAAAAATGTATATTTGTTGTTGTTCAGTCATGTCCGACTCTTCATGATCCCATTGGAGTTTCTTGGCAAAAGATAGTAGAGTGGTTTGTCATTTCCTTCTCAACTCATTTTACAGATGAGGAATTGAGGCAAAAAGGGTTAAGTGACTTGACCAGGGTAACAAGCTAGTAAGTGTCTGAGGCCAGATTAGAATTTGGAAGATGAGTCTTCCTGATGCCAAGGCCCAGTAAGCAATCCACTGTGCCAACTAGCTACACAATACATACAACATATACATATACATATATACACACATTATTAAATGTTATATATAACATTACATATTGTATATGTTATTAAATACTAGAATTATATTAATATTATTACATGTATATATATATATATGTGTTGTGTGTGCAACTCTCATTTTTTGGAGCTATTATCCCAACCACAACTAATGAAATTGTATCTCTAGAGCTAGGGCCTTCTTAAACTTTTCTGCTCACAACCCCTTTTTACCCCCCCCAAATTTAATTTATTTATCTATTCATTTTATTCCTTCCTTCCTTCATTTATTTACTTACTTCATTCATTTATTTGCTAATTCATTCATTCATTCATTTATTTTTGGCAGGGCAAATGAGGGTTAAGTGACTTGTCATGATCACACAGCTAGTAAGTGTCAGTGTCTGAGGCTTGATTTGAACTCAGGTCCTCCTGAATCCAGAGCCGGGTCCTCTATTCACTGTGCCACCTAGCCTGCCCCCCCACCCCAAAATTTTTTTACTTGAGCCCAGGTCTATAGGTATATAAAATAGGTATATATAACCTTTTACTGTGGCCAAATTTTTCACAACCCCCCACACACAGTTATGCAACCACATATGGGGCCACAACCCACAGTTTAAGAAGCTAGGCTCTAGAGCATTGCTCCCTACATCACCACAGGGCTCTAGGTTTAGCCCTGAGGAGTTGGGGGTGGCTTTTCTAATATGATATAGTTCACGGGTTCCCAATTGTATGCTTCCCACCACGAATACCAATTGATATCAGTTAGTCAGCCAGATAATTAGTTTTTAGAAAGAGGTATTTACCAAAATTATATAGTAATAACAGTTTATACAAACATCCCCTCAAATGTCCTTGATATACTCTTCCACAAATATACAGAGTCCAGGGGAAAGTGACCCCAAGCTTAGAAAGTGACCACATGTGGCAAAAGGAGAACTCACAGCTCCTGGAAGTACTTTTGCTACAATTCTCAAGATGTTCCCTTTTGTTGGGCATGGTTGGTTTCTGCTGGACTCTCTGTTAAGCCTTGAATCTGTATCTATTCTGTTGTTAGCTCCCCTGGCAGGCATTGCCATTGACTGTTTTAGAGATGCTGCTGAGACAATGATGTGAAGATGAGAAGTCCAAAATCATGTGAATTCCTTAGAAGTTCACAATCTTCCTCCAACCATGGGGAGTATGTTGGGGAGAGGAGAGCACACCTTGACCTCAGCCATTACTCCTGCCCCTCAAGTGGTTCCTGAACAAACTCTTCCCCTTGGGAACAACACTTTCTAGAACCTATCTATTAAGAAGACTATCTAGGGGCAGCTAGGTGGCGCAGTGGATAGAGCACCGGCCCTGGATTCAGGAGTACCTGAGTTCAAATCCACTTATTAGCTGTGTGACCCCGGGCAAGTCACTTAACCCCAATTGCCTCACTAAAAAAAAAAAGAAGAAGACTATCTAGCTTCCAAACAAAAATTTTGAAATTAACCAGCAACTTAAATTTAAAAGCTTCATCTCCTTGCAATCCCATGGTCAATGCTTTACTATTTTATAACAGCTTCAAAGAAAGCTTGGAGTCTTTACACTGCCTAATTAACCTAAATTATAGCAGACCCCAAGGAACACTGACAACCTCGTGACAAGAGTTGTAGAGTGCCAAGATAACTAGTAGACCCCTGAAGAGACATGATTTTTTATCCTAATTCTACCATAGAGGCAGAATAATCACCCTGTTCAAAGACAGAGAAACAGAGAGACAATGATCTTAGTAATGCTCTTACCTTTCCAGGCCTACCCAGTCTTGTGACTCTTTCAACATCCTCGTTGCTATTCCTGACAATTTTTCCGTCTATATTGGGGGAGGCCCAGAAAGGTATAGCATGTCCTAGTGGAAAGGGCATAGGACATGGAGTCAGAAAGGCCTGAGATATCAACTAGTTATGCGACCCTGGGCAAACATTTAGCTTTTTCCAGCCTCAGTTTCCTCATATGTAAAATGAAGGTAGTCATATCTCTAGCACTTATGTTATGGGGTTAATATGAGGATCAAATGGAATAATGAATATAAAGTGCTTTGAAAACTCTAAAGCTCAATGTGAATGCTAACTTGTGTTATTGTTGTTGTTATATCTATTCCAATATTCTCTTACTACTGGTCTTAGCCCCAAAGAGATGGAAGGTCATGATTATAGCTATAGATGTCAACCTCAGACACTACTACCACCACTGTCCTCTCCATGGAGGCCGCCATATTAGTTCTGGAGCCCTACTGCAGCTCAGAACTCCAGAGCTCAAGAAATCCATCGGTCCAATCTCAGCCTTCCCAGTAGCAGGGATTATAGACCTCTGCCACCACATTCAGAAAGATGTTTAAAATATTCCTAGTTTCACTTAATGTTAAAATATAACATATGTTACATTGAATTTAAATTTTTTTATCTTTTTTTATGGTTTTTTTTTTTTGTGTGTGTGGGACAATGAAGGTTAAGTGAGTTGCCCAGGGTCACCCAGCTAGTAAGTGTCAAGTGTCTGAGGCCGGATTTGAACTCAGGTCCTCCTGAATCCAGGGCTGGTTCTTTATCCACTGTGCCACCTAGCTGCCCCCTATCTTTTATTTTAATCCCTTTAATTTATGATTATACTTCCAGACCTCTTTCCATACCCTTGTAACAAAAAATAAAAAAGAAAGAATAAGGCAGTTCAGTAAAATTAATCAACATATCAACTGTATCTCACAGTATATATATATATACATACATGTTCTTCCTCAATATATATATTATATATATTGTGTATATATATACAATCAATATATATATACATATATATACACATATATACATATATACATATATATACATACATATATACATATATATATATATATATATATATATATATACACACACACACATACATGTTCTTCCTCAATAGTCCCCCAGCTCTGTAAAAAGGGAAGGAGATACGTTTCCTCATGTCTTCTTAAGGGCGAGCTTGGTCATTACAGCTACATAGCAAGGTTTCTTTTCTGGTCATTATTGTTCTTTACACTATTGTCATATACATTATTTTTTTGGCTCCACTTCACTCTGTATCAGTTCATGCAAGTCTTCCACAATTTTCTGAATTCTTCATATTCATAATTTCTTACCCCATGGTATATTCTATTTTGTTTAGCTGCTGCCTAATCAATGGGCATCTGTTTATAGTTCTTAGCTATTATATTTACTGAAAATGACACTGAATATTTTGGTAAACATGGAAACTTTCTTTCTAGTTTTGACGTCCTTTGTGTTGCTATTGTTCAGTCACGTCCAACCCTTCATGAATCCATTTGGGGTTTTCTTGGCAAAGATACTGGAGTGCTTTTCCATTTTCTTCTCCAACTCATTTTTACAGATGAGAGAATTGAGGCAAACAGGGTTAAGTGACTTACCCAGGGTCTTATAGCAATTAAGTATATCCTTGAGGCCAGATTTTAACACAGGTCTTTCTTTCTTTCTTTCTTTCTTTTCTTTCTTTCTTTCTTTCTTTCTTTCTTTCTTTCTTTCTTTCTTTCTTCTTCTTTCTTTCTTTCTTTCTTTCTTTCTTTCTTTCTTTCTTTCTTTCTTTCTTTCTTTCTTTCTTTTTTTTTTGGTGAGGCAATTGGGTTAAGTGATTTGCCCAGGGTCACACAGCCAGTAAGTATTAAGTGTCTGAGGCTGGATTTGAACTCAGGTCCTCCTGACTCCAGGGTCGGTGCTCTAACCACTTGAGCCATCTAGCTGCCCAACACAGGTCTTTCTGATTCCAAGTCCAGTGCTCTATCTACTGTTGCACCCTTGGGGCACATAAATGCCCAGCACTGAGCTCTCTAGATCAAAAAGAATGAAGTTTAGTCAAGTTCTTAGCATAATTTCAAAGTTCTTTCCAGAATGACTGGATCAATTCACAGCTCTTCCAGCAGTGTATTAGATGTGTATTAAGCCCCTCCAACACTATCATTGTGCTCCCTGAATTTTCTATTGCAGACTGTTTTCAACCTTTAAATGCTATCACCTTGTTTTATTATACCAAGGTAAAATTAGTAAGTCTATTTTCACTTAGTCCCTGTCCTTCATAATATTCTAAACTTTCACAGTCAACAGAATCTCAGAATTGGAAGAGGCCTCAAGGGGCTCCAGTCTGACTGGTCCTTGATTGAGAATTTTCTTTACAGTAGTCCTCAATATTCCTAACAAGTTGACTCATCCATTCTACATTGAAGACCTCTACTGCCTGAAACAGCCAGTTACACTAATTGTTAGGAAATTTTTGGGGTTGTTTTTCCCCTCCATATATCAAGCTTAAATTTGTCTTTTTGTAACTTTCACCAAATGATCCTAGTTCTTGGCCCTCTGGTGCCAAGCAGTAAAGTCTAATTCTTTTGTCATAACATGGTCTTCCAAGTACATACTGTTTATCAACTTTCTCCTAACCCCACCTACAGAAAAAAAAACAAAAAACAAAAAACAAAAAAACTAACCCCATCTTAAAACTTCCCTTTTTTTTTCTTGAGGACATCGCTATTCTTCTACTTATCCGGGAATGTATCTTCAGAGTCTTCCTTAATATTTCCTATGACCTCATACTGCATATAATTGGCAATTATTATTGATTCTGCCTTCACAAAATCTCCCCAAGACTCTCATTCTCAACATCCAATGGGCCTTTGATTATCTCTCTCCTTTCAGCCTTCACATTTTTTAGTTTGCTCTACCAGAGCAGGTCTTATATCCTTTTGATAGGGTTCAGTCCTTGGCTCCTCTTTCTCTCCTTTGGGTAAGAGAATACTTTCAGTCCAGTATTTACTGACCCTGGGTGTATGCCCTTTAGACAACAAGGTTTTAACAAAGAGTCCAGCATCCTCTAAGTATAGTTTGTTTGCTTTTCCTTAATGCATTACTTTATATTTTCCCCAATTATTTCTTATCTGCCATGTATTTTGGAGTTTTGGGTCCACTTGAAAACATTCAGTGACCTGCAGTAGTTTATCTTTACATGGAGTTTCACTCTCTGATTACTTAGTTTAATTTGCAAACCTAGAGACTTCACTCTTCATTTGTTTAAACAGTCCTCTCCTCCCAAAAGCAATTCAATCAATTCTCTTCTACCCCAGGGTTGATTATCCAGTTTAAGTATTAACTAAAGCTTACGTGTCTCTGCTTTCTCCCAGTGGTTGTCTACCTTTGGGCCATTTCACTCCTCATTAGCAGCTCTAACTATTTAGGAAGAAATGGGAAGAAAGGAGAGTTTAGGGAGAAATGGAAAGAAAAAGTCTAAAAAAGCTAAGGGAAAGGAAATTGAGTGGGTTGGTGATAGTCATGGTGTAAGCTTTGTTAACAGAGGTACTGCAAGAGGTCCAGTGATGGTTGAATTCCTGTGGTAAAATTGCCTCGTAGACTGTACAGAAGTTTTAGACCCATTGCTTTCTTGGTTATTCTCTTTCTCAGACTTTCTTTCAATCACCACATGTATTTCACAGGTCCAAAAACATACACCTAGAATAAATATTTTTGCTCAGAATGGACAGGGGGAGTAAAAAAACAAAATAGTTGTACTTTTCTTCCTCATCAGGCTAAAATAAAAGTGGGGAGAGGAGAGTGACCTCCAAATGAAGTATGCATCTCACCTTTTGGCAGACAGGTGGTAGACTAGAAATACAGATTGTGACATTCATCTTCAGAACCAGCCAGAGCATGAATTTGTTTTGCTTGGTTATATTAATTTTTTTACAAAAGGTTGAAGGGAAATTGAGGTGAGTGGGTGATACTGATGCCAAATTTAAAAAAGAGAAAAGAACAGAAAGGAAGCATTAAAAAAAATACAGAGAGAACAGAAGAAAGCTCAGGAAGGGACACATGCACGACAGCATTGTGTTAAATTAATATACACTTCAAAACAAACTATGTTCTAGAAGTTCAAATAGTCATATATAGTCAATCAGTTAACCAGCATTTATTAAGCACTTACTATATGCCAGACTCTGTGCTACCAAGGAGAATATAAATACAATCAAAAAAGAAGATAGCCCCCACCTTCAAGGAGTTTATTTTCTAATGGGGAAAGACAACACACGAAAGGAAGCTGAAAGGAGTAAAGAAAAGTTCAGAGTGATTTTCCTAATAGTAAGGCTGGCAGTCACTCTCCTGCTGACTAAACTCCCAGGGCTCACCTATCACCTCCAGGATCAAATACACAATATTCTGCTAGGCATTCAAAGCCCTTCATAACCTAGTCCCCTCCTACTTTTCCAGTTTTCTTCCCCACACATAATCTTCAATCCAGTGACACTGGCCTCTTTGCTGTTCTATAAGTAAGACATTCAGCACTGGGCTTTTTCTTTGGCTGTCTGTCCTCCGTGCCTAGAACACTCTCCCTCTTCATCTCCACAACTGACTTCCTTGGCTTCCTATAAGTCCCAATTAAAACCTTGTCTTCTACAGGAAGCCTTTCCCAACCGCTCAGTTCTAGTGCCTCCCTTCTGTTGAGTATTTCCCATTTATCCTGTATATAGTTTGTTTGTACATATATTTGTTTGCTTGTTGTCTCCCCCATTAGATTGTGAGCAACTTGAGGCCCAGGACTGTCTTTACCTCTCTTTGTATTCCTAGTGTTTAGCAAACTGACAAGCACATAGTAGGTGCTTAAATATTTAACTGAGTGAAGCCAGTAAAGGAATGAAGACATGGGCCAGCTAGATATCCCACCTTCCTTAAAGTAGGTTCTGGGGGGCCTGCTAGGTGGTGCAGTGATAAACACGGCCTGGATTCAGGAGTACCTGAGTCAAATCCAAGCCTCAGACATTTGACATTTACTAGCAGTGTGACCCTGGGCAAGTCACTTAACCCCCATTGCCCTGCAAAAAAAAAAAAAAAAAGTAGGTATGGGAGGAGCCACCAATCAGAGAGAAGAGCTACAAAGACAGCCAGAGGATCCTTCCCATGTGTGAAGCTTTCTTATGAGAGCTTCCAGAATGATGAGGTTTCTGGGGCATACTGAGAAAGTCCAGTATGAAGCCCTGGAGAGGAATGAAGACATATATTCTTCCTCTGCCCACTCCCCATTTTTCTTCGGATGTTAAGAGTAAGGTTGGTGTAGTCGATTAAGCCTTGTTTCTGGAATGAGGAAGATCTGAGTAGAACTCCCATACAGTAGACACTTAGTAACTATGTAACCCTATACAAATCATATGTCCTCTCCCTCAAGCACAGTTTCTTCATCTGTAAAACGGGGACAAGACCCCTACCTCCTAAGGTTGCTAACTAAAGAGAGAGCATATGTAATAGAGCCCTATAAATGTTAACCAATTCCTACTGAAATGGTCCGTGTTTGTTAAAGTTTAAGTTCATACTTTTTTAAAAAGGGAAGGGGGGGTAGCTAGGTGGCTCAGTGGATAGAGCAGTGGCCCTGGATTCAGAAGGATCTGAGTTCAGATTCCAGACTCACACACTTGACCTAGCTGTATAGCCCTGGGCAAGTCACTTAACCCCCATTGACGGGCAAAAGAAAGGAAGGAAGGAAGGAATAGGAAGGAAGGAGACAGGAAGGAAGGAAGGAAGGAAGGAACGAAAGAAAGAAAGAACAGAAAGAAAGAAAGAAAGAAAGGAAAGAAAGAAAAGAAGAAAGAAAGAAAGAAAGAAAGAAAGAGAAAGAAAGAAAGAAAAGAAAGAAAGAAAAGGGAGGGAGGGAGGAAGGAAGGAAGGAAGAAAGAAAAGGAAAAACATTTTGAAATGAGGGATGGGGAGGGAAAGGGTTAGGATTTTCTAAACTGGGTGGGTTTGTTTGCAGAATCCATTCAAGTGTTATATGCAGGAGTAGACTGTTTGAAGAACCAGAGCAAGAATGCTGTCAGCTTACCGCATGTTTATAATGTTAAGCCTCAGAGATCTGGGATGCACAGCTCAGACACACCCACACTGTGACATTTTAAAAATAGTATTGCTGCATCTGGTATGACTCAATATATAGGGTACCTTGACCATCCAGTTCCCCAGGAATCTGTTTCACTCTTCTTTTAACTTTAATAAATGCTTGTTGACTGACTGACTAACCATACCTCATATCAACTCCACCTCTCCCTATCTAACAGAGAAACCTATTTTCATCTGGTTATAGCTAAGTGGATGGCCTTCTTTTTACAAGTCCTTTGAAGGGACCATATTTTCTGAGCAGAGTAATTTTCCCTTGATCACAAAGCCATGTTGCATTTCAGAAAAGGTTATTAAAAAACTATATTCTCCTAATGTCTTAACTAGTCATTTCACACTAAACAAATATGCTAGGAAGAGAAAGTCTGCCCTTACCATCTGGGCTGTGCATTTGTATTATTCTCCATGAAGGGATATGATCATTTTGAAACCGGTTTCTTTAATTTGGATGTCCTACCATATTGGCTTTCAAGTCCATAGAGCTGACCAAGCTTCAAAGCCTTACCTCTCTCTTGCCCTATCTTCTCCCCTAATCATTCTTTCTGAACACTTCTCTGGAAACTGGTCTGTAGGTTTGATTTAATTTTGGTTCTAATTCAGTTCAATAAACAAACTCAAGACCATTCCCAGTGAGGAACAGTGGCCCTGAATGGAAATCATACCATTCTTACGCAAGTGGGAATCTGATTTCACTTTTTTTTTTTTTTTGGCGCAGGGCAATGGGGGTTAAGTGACTTGCCCAGGGTCACACAGCTAGTCAGTGTCAAGTGTCTGAGGTCAGATTTGAACTCAGGTCCTTCTGAATCCAGGGCCGGTGCTCTATTCACTGTGCCACCTAGCTGACCCCTGATTTTAACATTTTAAGGGGGGAAAAAAAGAAAATCATCAAGAGCAGCCTTCAATAGGAAAATGACTCAGAAAAGAAAAACAGCCTGGGAAGTGGGAAAGGGGTAGGTAGGATGGGAGGGGTAGGAGAATGCTTGAAGGGGTTGAATCAATATATGAAAAGAGGGACTGGTAATCCCAGTCAGTTTGCCTTTTTTGTAGTTCATGGTGCAAAAATATGCAGGCAAAGGTAACCTCAAAAGTCCTGTGCAACCCCTTAATTTTACAGCTCAGGAAACTGAGGCCCAAACAGCAAGCAAGCATTATTTATTAAATGCTCGCTCTGTGGAGCTAAGGATACAAAACCAAAAGCAACCACAGACCCTGTCCCTCCAGTAGTTTATCTTCTAACTAGGGAGACCAATTTGCATAAATGTGGATTTATGCAAGACATATGGGTACTAATATCTAGGGGACCTAGAAAGGGTAGTGCTTGAGCTGAGTCCTGAAGGAAATCAGGGATTCAGGAGTGAGAAGGGAGAGAATTCTAGGCTTGGGGTTGGGGGAGTGGAAGTTTATGGGCTGATTGTGGGAATCCCAGCCATCCATCATTTTTCTTTTTGCAATAGCTACCATTTTGTTTTTTCCTCCAGGTTGTGTGTCCTCCTGAGGCAATTAAGAGGGGAAGGTAGGAATATCAGTTTTAGACCAGAGTCTGTGGGCTTAGTATTCTACAGCTGATTATAATTTCTAGCTAGACCTACTCATTAGCATTAAAGTAAAATAGAATCATATGTAACTCAACTAAAATCTTCCCCTGTGCTTAGGAGGCCACAACATTAGTAGAACACTGCCACACTCACCGCCACCCTTTCCCCAAGCTATATGCAGTGGTATTTCTGAAGCTGGTGAACTGGAAGTGAGAGAAGGGGTTGTATTATTCTCAGTAAGAACGCCAAATTAAAATTTTATTATCACTCCAATAATTGACAACCCATTCTGTTTTACCTTCACCCTCAATGTGATTTCTTTCATTGGTATCTATTTGCAGGAAGAACATAGGCCTAACTATTCCAGACAGATAAATATCTACCCACGTCTGAACCAAATCTAGATAAAGACATTCCCCAAGGCTTCCTTGGCCATGTGGAAGCTTTCTTTACAGTGTCTCACAATCCTTAGACCTGACCTAAATCCCTGTCTGCCAATTTAGATCCTTGAGTCCAGATGAATGGAACCTGGATTTACAGTCAGAGGAACAAACAAAGGAAAAGGTCCCCAGTAAAAATTGTCTAAACCAGCTTTCATCATAAATATATAGCATAAATAAAATATATGATTGTGTGATACAGCATAATTTTTTTTTTACTGTGCTTACTTTGGATGACAGACAATTCACTTTGGCTGAGGCACAGGTGAGTAATGAGGCTGTCCCCAGTTCTGCCAATAACAACTTCGTACTACATCTCATAGCCTCTTGCTGCAGACAAATATGCTGCATAGATGGATGGCATTTGTAATAAACCTAGTGATACCCCTCACTTCAGAAACACCTTTTTATTTGTGGATTTCAAAGCACTTGACAAAGAATAATTAGCCTTCATAACACCTCCATGAGTTTTTATTATCCTTTTAACAAAGGAGGTGAGAGATGAAGTTAATTTCTCCATGCCACACAACTCTTTGTGTCAGAGCCAACTTTTTACCATCTTATTCCCCATTCTAGGTCCAATTTTATTACTTTGAGTTATCTCCTTAAAGCCCAGAACTTTAAGATTTTGAAAAGACTCCAAAAGACGCAGAATTCCCCCACCCTACCACCTCCTCAGGAAAAAATGCAGACAGTAAAACTGTTTGAAGCAAAACAAAACCATTCTCCTTCTTTTTCAGACACCAATTTCTGACTAGTCTTTCTGGTAAATGCCTTTTTGATTTGACCTTCCTCCATTCCCACAGCCACTCCCCTAAACCACATCTTTACACTAAGGTCTGGGCTACTTAAGTGCCCTTTTTAATGGACTTTCTAACACTGGTCTTAGCAAGCAAGTCACATAACTTCTCTAGGCTTCACTTTCCTCCTCTGTGATCTGAGGGTGTTAGACTAAGATGACCTCTATGGTCCCTTTAACTCCAAAACTACATAATTTTATGACTTCTTTACAAGAGATCAGAACATTGACATCCTAATAGTCTCCAAATATCATTCATCATGCCACTCCTATGTTCAGGAATGAACAGAGGTTCCCATCACCCACCCCTTGACCACAACATTAAGTCCAAACTCTACAGGCTTGCCTTTCCAAATCCTCCCTAATGTCCCCACCCTACTTATTCAACTTTCTCACTATTTCCTTACATGGACCAGTCAACATGGTCTCACTGTCACCCTGCCTCCACCAGGCATACAAATACTCATACCTACCTCCATGTTTTTCCTCAGCCTGAAATGCCCCCCACACCCCCTCTTAGCCTATTCAAATCTTACCCATTCTCTTAGGTTTAAGCTCAAACCCCTTTTTTCTAATGAATAAATCAATGATTTATTCTATTTAAATACTTATTGACTTTCTAGTCCTCACAAAAGAGAGCAAGAGAGCCAGCCTTGCCCCTTCTTTTCTTTGGCATCGCTTCCTGACGCCAAAGAAAAGCCACATGGCTTGCCCTCAGATGCCTTCTCCTCATGGCGGAGCTTTCCTACAGTAAGTCTCCAGCAGGTGGTGTCATTCCAATCGTTACACAAATGTGGCTTCATAAACTTACTAGCTATGTGGCACTGGGCAATTCACTTAAACCAATGTTTGCCTCAGTTTCTTCAACTGTTAAATGGAGCTAATAATAGTATTTACCTAATATTTATCTAAAACCATCAGCAACCATTATCTATAATGGGGATAAGGTAGAAGCCTTTCCAATACAATCAGGGGTGAAGCAAGGATGTCCATTATCACCTCTATTGTTTAATATTGTACTAGAAATGTTAGCTATAGCAATGAGAGAAGAAAAAGAGATGAAAGGAATTAGAATAGGGAATGAGGAAACAAAACTATTACTCTTTGCAGGTGACATGTTATACTTAGAAAATCATAGAGTATCAACCAAAAATTACTTGAAATTATTAACAGTTTTTATCAAAGTTGCAGTATACAAGATAAATCCACGTAAATCATCAGCATTTCTATATATTACCAACAAAGCGCAGCAACAACAGATAGAAAGAGAAATTCCATTTAAAATAACTGTGGACAATATAAAATACTTGGGAGTATACCTGCCAAGGCAAACCCAGGAGCTATATGACCAGAACTATAAAACACTTTTCAACAAATAAGTCAGATCTAAACAATTGGAAAAATAGTAATTACTTATGGGTAGACCAAGTCAATATAATAAAAATGACAATCTTATCTAATTTATTTAGTGCTATACCCATCAAACTATCAAAAATATTTTCTAGATCTAGAAAAAATAATAAAATTCATCTGGAAGAACAAAAGCTCAAGGATATTGAGAAAATAAATGAAAAAAAATATGAAAGAAGGTAGTCTAGCAGTACTGTCAGATTTATGGACAGAGGAAGAATTTAGGACCAAAGAAGATATGGAGAGCAAAACAAAATGTTAAATAAATAATTTTGATTATATAAAAAGTTTTTTGCACAAACAAAATCAATTTAACCAAGATTATAAGGGAAGCAGAAAACTGAGAAAGAATTTTTGAAACAGGTATCTCTGACAATACATATCTCTCAAATACATAGAGAATTGAGTCAAATTTATAAAAATACAAAGCACTCCCCCAGTTGATAAGTGGTCAAAGGATCTGAACAGGCAGTTTTCAGACAAAGAAATCAAAGCTATCTATAACCACATGAAAAAATGCTCTAGATCACTATTGATCAGAGAAATGCAAGTTAAAATAACTCTGAGACATCATGTCACACTTATCAGAGTAGTAAATGTAACAAAAAAGGAAAATATTGGATGTTGGAGGAAATGTAGGAAAACTGGGACACTAATCCACTTTTGGAGGAGTTGTGAATGAACCATTACGTAGAGCAATTCAGAACTATTCCCAAAGGGCTTATAGAACTGTTGCATACCCTTTGATTCAACAATACCACTGCTAAGGTTTACATCCCAAAGACATCTCCCAAAAAAAGAAAAAGACCTATTTGTACAAAAATATTTATAGCACTCTTTTTGTGGTGGCTAAGAATTGGAAATCAAAGGAATGCCTGAAAATGACTAAACAAGCTGTGGTTTATGATGGTGATGGAACATACCATATATACTATAAGATGATTTCAGAAAGGCCTGGAAAGACTTGTATGAACTGATATATAGTGAAGTGAGCAGAACTAAGGAACTTTGTGCGCAGTGACAGCAATATTGTTTGATGAAGAACTATGAATGACAACTATTCTCAGCAATACAATGATACAAGACAATCCCAAAGGACTAATGATGAAACATACTATTCACCTCCAAAGAAAGAACTGATATTGATTGAATGCAGACTGAAGCATGGTATTTTTCAGTTTCTTTCATTTTTTTTCTTGTATTCAAGTTTTCTTATACAAAATGACTAATGTGGTAATGTTTTACATAATTTCACATATATAACCCACATCTGATTGCTTACTGCCTCAGGGAGTGGGGAGGGGAGGAAGGGAAGGAGGGATTAAATTTGGAACTCAAAATTTTAAATAAAAATATTTATTATCTGTGAAAAAAATAGCACTTCCCTCACAGGTTGTTGTAAGGATCAAAGGAGTTAATATTTGTAAAAGTGCTTAACACAGTGCCCAACATATAAGTGCTATCTAAATGCTTTTCTCCCTTTTCTCTGTATTTCTAGTTCAGATAGAAACAAATTAGTACTTGATTATATACTGGTTTGCTGATATTTGTTTTATGTAAGTAGATCTTGTTTCACTCAATAGATTGTAAGGTCCTTGAAGGCAGACAACTTTGCCATTGATAAGGTCTCCATACCTCACTAAGCACACATAAGGACCTTAATTAATGCTTAACAATATAAACATAGAATCATAGAGCAGAAAGGAAATTTAAAGATCTTTAGTTAAACATTTTACAAATGAAAAGACAGATCCAAGGCAGGGGAATAGATTTGCCTAAGTTATTGAACCTTGTCTTTTTTCCAATATCTGTGACATTTGTAGCAATAGTTTTACTAATATGATAGTTTATCAAATGGCAATGAAAACCACATTTGATATAGTAGTTCAAAATATGAAAAAAGTCTAGTCACTTAGGTTTTTAAACAGCACAATTTGCAGTATATTTGACAGTCTTTAGCAAAACTAACTACTAAAGGGTGGCATGGAAGACCTGCCTCCCTTACCTGCCTGCCTCAGGTTCCTTATCAGCCCCCTGATTAGTTCCCACAATGTTCTCCTTATTCGTAGTCATCAATTCTCTGGCGTCTCTGCCACTCCCTTCCCATTTGCTCTACCAAACTCAGCCTTCCCCATGTCTTTGCAGAGTTGTCAGGGGTAGAAAGAGAGGTATATCCAATGCCCGGTTGCTTTTACCATCTTGGTTCACTCTACCTTAACCTGGACAATGGTGAGAAAACACTGATAACATCCTGACCCTGGACAATATTACACACACACAAATGCACATACACACACAAAATGAAATCATATTCAGTTCCTATTTAGTCAGGTTTCCTTTTCATATCCACTGCCAGTACATGTTTTTCCCTTTTCCCTCCTACTCCTAAATAATGCACAACCCACTTTTAAGGTATTATCAGGAGTTTTGTTCATAACAACAGGGAAACATACAGACAGGCAGCAAACAAATAAACATGATGATGTTTGTTTTAAGATGTTATAACTTCTTAAAAGCCTATAGTCATAATTTTAATAATAATAGCTACCATTTATAGAGCCCTTTAAAATTTCCAAAGCATTTTAGATATGGTAACTCATTTGATCTTCAGTTGATTAATTATCCATGGATCTAGGCCAGATGCTTTAGTCTTATAGCCTTTCCTTGTCCATCTCTGGTTTCTTCTCACAGTCACTCTAACACTAACCCCTTCCTGCTTTTATGCCCAAAGGCTTATCCTGAGTCTCCCCTACCCTAGATAATAATCACAAAAAATAATATTTATGCAGCACTTTAAGGTTTGCAACGTATTTTACAAATAGTATTACATTGATCCTTACAACAACCCTGGGAGTTAAGTTCTAATATTATGTCCATTTTACAGATGAAAGAATTGTAGCAGACAAGGTTAAGTGACTTGCCCAGGGTCACATAGTAATGAGTATTCAAGCCCTGATTTGAACTGAAGTCTTTTGTACTCCAGGTCCAATACTCTATCTACTTTACCACCTAGCTGGACTCTAAATAATAAAACCCTCATCTTAAGTTGTCTCTAACCTGTTCTTCCTTTCCCCAACCCAGCACCACATCTGGACCTGTAGTGGAGAGGTCAACAAGTTTTGAAAGGTCAGACTTCCTAATATCGTCATTCATCTTCTTGAAAAGTCATCTATAGTCATGTCCTAATATCCAATTAGGTTACACATTGGAAAGATAAAGTAATGCCATTAAAGGCAATCAGATGTGTCCAAATTCTAGAACCACGTAATCTGTGAGTTGGAGCAAACTTCAACATCCAGTTCACCTATATCTTATCCAAGAACCTTTCTGCAGCATTCCCAGTGAAAGATCACCTGGCCTTCACTTGAAGAGCCCTCACGGTGGAGAACTCAGCACCTTTCAAGGCAGCCCATGATATTTTTTAATAACTCTAATTATTAGGAAGTTTCTCCTTATAGTGATGCTGAATAAGTCTCTATGCAGTTTTGAAAGGCAGCATGATATGCTGGACGGAAAACTCAACTTGTGTTCAGGATAAACATGGTTTGGACTACTGCCTCCTATACTTACAAATTGTGTAACTATGGACAGGTCATGAGTAATACTTATCTCTTGAGGTCCTTTGTGAGGATCAAATGAGAAAATATTTGTAAACAGTTTATAAAACTTAAAGCCATATATAAATGTCAGCTATTAATATCTCATCCATTGTTCCTAGTTCTGCCCTCTGGAGTCAAACAGAACAATTTTATCCCTGTTCCATGATTGTCCTTCAAATACTTGAATATTGTTGACTCCTGATGCTCTCCACCTCACTTAATATGTCCACTTCCACTAGCTATCATTACATATTTCTCCTCATGCTCTCTTACCTTCCCCCCCTCCCCCATCCCCTATCCAACTGGTTGTCATAATACTGTCTACCTTTGGTGAAAGTTGGGGGGGGGTGGGGCTTATGGATCTTGGACCTGAAGACCTTGACCTTAGAAATCTTGATGCTCAAGTACTGATGGTTTTATCATGATTATCTGCATCTTCTTAAGTACCTTCTTGCTATGCTTCTTAGCAAAACGTCTGTCCCTCAGAAATTTGGGTTTAATTCCTTTCAGCAACATAGTGCTGGGACCTGGCTTTCTGGATGCCATTGCTTGGATGGACTATGGTTCTTAGGTGTGGTTCTTAGGTGTGGCTTTTTATATGCCAAGACCCCAACCTCTGGGGACTCCACAAACTGGAAGTGATAGAGATTGAGACACAAAAACAGTCAATTTCATGTTTCAGGATCGAGATACTTTTGTTATTTGTATGATTGTATTCAAAGTCAAAATTCATAATTAACTGTTGATTATTATTCTTTCTTAGAGTTCTTTAAACAGTTCCTAAAATGCAATAAATGAATATAAATTGTTTAGAACTCACAAAAATTGTGAATGCACAGGAACAAATAAGCATCTCTCTTCAAATAATACATGTCTAATTGTTTATGTAGGTTATGAAAGGCTTAGCATTTTCCTAATGAGTACATGACTCACAAACCTTTCAGCTCATTACCTCACTCCCACCTGAACTTTTCTTTCTCCATGTCTTTAAAAGTAAGGGGAGTTGTATCCAGAAATAGACCTGACCAGCCACCTACCTTCCCTGAAATGAATATGGAAGAAATAGAAATCTCGCCTACCGTAGCTGAAGTTCACAAAATGAATTCTGCAATACAAGGAATTACTGATATTCACAGAGTCCCATTCTCTTTGATGGTCTTAGATAAAAGTCAAAGACTGTTCCATAGAAACCTAGGCAGCTAAGAGAATCAGAATCCCTTTTGGAAGATTCATGTATAATATAGGTGCAATCTTACCTTCTGGGCCAAAGAGATAAAGCTATTAGTCATCACTATTCAATAAGGGAAATCAAAGGCCACATGCACATAAAATGAAAGCTTTCAATCACTTTTGAATTTTTTCCTTTCCATTCTCAATGAAGGCCAATAATCTTCATGCCCAAATATTAGGCTGATTAATCTAATCTATGTATAAGACCTAAGAATAGTTATATGACATTACCTTCATGATTGGACTACTTCAATTGATGAGATCAGGAAAATCCCCATGATGCCAGCATTTCCCACTGTGCAGTTTATGATACGAAGTTGGCAGCCCATTGACTTATTCCATTAGTTAGTCCATATGGGAATATGGACTATAGGGAATATGTATGTATGTGTGTGTGTGTGTGTGTGTGTGTGTATGCATTACCCATAGGGAATATATAAATATGTGCATTTACACACATATAGACATAGCTATATATCTTGAACAGACACAGAAGACAATAATTTGGGACAAAAATTAAATAGGAGGAAGAGATTGAACTGGGTTGCATTAAAAGCACAGTCCTCCTGACTGGATCAAAGTACTTTCTTTGATCCCAAACTGCTGAATGCCACAGGGTTTATCCTTTTAGCACCAGATTCCTCTAGGTGTTTCTCATGCTTATGTTAAGGATCATAAAAGATTCCTTGGTAAATGCAACCATAGAGATAACTTTGTCCAAAGGTCTTCTGATTATCAATATCAAGTGATGCATAAAACAGAGAAATATATACTCACCAAAGGTGTTAGGATTTGGAGTGAGAGGAACTTGTTTCTTTTTTCTTTCTTTTTTTTTTTTTTGCGGGGCAATGGGGGTTAAGTGAGTTGCCCAGGGTCACACAGCTAGTTGGTGTCAAGTGTCTGAGGCTGGCTTTGAACTCAGGTCCTCCTGAATCTAGGGCCGGTGCTTTATCCACTGCACCGCCTAGCTGCCCCTGAGGAACTTGTTTCTAATCCTGCCTCATTTGTAGATTACACTGGATTCATTACATCAATCCCTGAATACTACAACCACTCCAAAAAGTTCAACCTAACAGGAATAACAACAAAAACAAGTGAAGAATGCCTACCATCCAGATTATGTCTTATAGCTAAGTAAACAGCCTGTTCAGATGGTCCAAGCAAAACTGAACTAAATCTTCTCCTCTGTTTCTTCTTCCACTAAAGTTCAGACATCTGGAACTTCTTCGAGAATTTGTTTTCCTCTGTAGGAAGCATCAAATGGGATAATGTACAGATAGCACTTTAATCGCTTTAAAACAATGTAACTGTGGCCTAGAAAGTGGTATAGAAGTGTGAATTACCATTATTTATTACCCATCACTTGTGAACTCTTCAGGGTCCAGCACAAAGTGGAACACATTATAAGGTCTTGATGAATTCTTCTTCTTCTTTTTTTTTTTTTAGTGAGGCAATTGGGGTTAAGTGACTTGCCCAGGGTCACACAGCTAGTAAGTGTTAAGTGTCTGAGGCCAGATTTGAACTCAGGTCCTCCTGACTCTAGGGCCAGTGCTCTATCCACTGTGCCATCTAGCTGCCCTGATGAATTCTTTTTGAATGAATGAATTTGGTTGCTGTTAAAAGAGAGCCATGGATTGATCCCATCACAAAGAAACGGTTAAAAATCATTCTCAAGGGATCTAAGAGCTTTGCTAGCTGTTGTGATTGCTCCAGGAGGCTGTTGGAAATCTGCAGATCACATTTGTTCATGCTAAGTATCTGGCTTCATTTGAATGTTCTGTTTCATATAATCTTTGCTGCATAAGGAATGTGACCTTTATTCCTTCTCATCAGCTCCCATGGCTTTAATTACCATCGCTATGCTGATGAATCTCAAATCTACCCATCCTGCCCCAATCTCTCTGCTGACCTCCAAACTCACATCTCCCACTGCCTTTCAGACATCTGGAACTGGATGTCCAGTAGACATCTTCTTCTTCTTTTTTTTTTTTTTGGTAAGGCAGTTGGGGTTAAGTGACTTGCCCAGGGTCACACAACTAGTAAGTGTTAAGTGTCTGAGTCTGGATTTGAACTCAGGTACTCCTGACTCCAGGGCTGGTGTTCTATCCACTGGGCCACCTAGCTGCCCCATCCAGTAGACCCAGTCTTAAAGTTGGTATGTACAAAACAGAACTCATTATCTTTCCCCTAAACCTTGTTCCCCCCCCACCCCCAGCTTCCGTATTATTATAGAGAACATCTTCCTCCCAGTTTCTCAGGCTCACATCCTAGGAGTCATCCTAAATTCCTCAATATCTCCCCCCACCCCTATATCCAATCTATTGCCAAAGCCTAACAACTTTCTTTTTTCTGCCCTTTCTCTCCTCTTACACTGTCACCACTTGAGTGCAGGCCCAAATCACCTCAGATTTGGACTACTTCAATAGCCTGCTGGTAGGTCTGTCTGCTTCAAGCCTCTCTTCACTTCGATCCATCCTCCATTCAGCCACTAATAGGATTTTCCTAAGATGACAGTATGATCGTTTCACACACACACACACACACACACACACCCCGCCCCCACTCAGTAAATTCCAATTGCTACCTCCAGAAGCAAATACACAACGCTCTGTTTGGCATTCAAAGACCTTCATAACCTAATTCCCTCCTCCCTCTGTGGTCTTCTTACACTCGACACCCCAGCAAACACTCTTCAATCTATTCCTGGCTTTTCCACAAACAATACACTGTCTCTCAGCTCCCGGCATTTTTTCTGGTTGTCTTCCCTGTCTGAGATACTCTCCCTCTTCTGCTCCAACTACTGACCTCCCTGCCTTCCTTTAAGTCCCAACTAAAATCTCACTTTCTACAGGAAGCCTTCCCCATCCCCGTTTAATTCCAGTGCCTTTGTTAATTATTTCCTATTTATCTTGTATATAGCTTGCTTTGTTTGCATGTTGTCTCCACCCTCCTCCCCCATTAAATTGTAAGCTCCTGGAGGACAGGGACTGTCTTTTGCCTCTTTCTCTATCCCCAGCCCTTAACATAATGCCCAACACATAGTAGGTTACTTAATAAATGTTTGTTGATTAATTGATTGATTCTATACAAACAAGGATTCTGGCTCTTTTAAGAGAAATAGTTTAGGGGCAGCTAGGTGGTGCAGTGGATAGAGCACTGACTGGCTCTGGAGTCAGGAGGACCTGAGTTCAAATCCGGCCTCAGACACTTAACACTTACTAGCTGTGTGACCCTGGGCAAATCACTTAACCCCAAATGCCTCACTAAAAAAAGAGAGAGAGAGAGAAATAGTTCACATATATCTATATCTGTGAGAAACCCCATTTAAAAATTTCTGGGACTCAGTGTTGGAGAAGTATCAAAGGTCTTTATTTACATTCTCGAGAGCGAAATGTGGGCCGTGGGCCCTGGGCCCTTTTATCCTTTAACAGGCTAGCCCCTCCATTCTTCCCCAGTTACAATCTGAGTGCAAAGGCACTGGCGCCAAAAACTAGCCAATCAGAATGCAGTGTAGCCAGTAAAGGGGGGGGGGGGGTGACACAGAGACAGCCCTCTAAACTCCTCCCCTATGTGACCAGCCTTGGGTCTCCCTCATCATGTGATTCGGTTCAATGGGGAGGGGGAGGGGAGGCAGCCCTTTCTTAGACTGGGAGGAGCCTGGCCCCAGTTTGTGGACATTAGCATTTTCAGCTTTTGGGGGGGGGGCCCACATTTTCCCACAATATCTATCACTCTTCTATTATCCCATTAAAGCATAATGAAAAGAACAACAGATATTCTTGGTTCTTGGATAAGATACAGGTGAACTAGGTGTTGAGGTTTCTCCCAACCCAGAGATTATGGGGTTCTAGAATTTGGACATATCTGATATCCTAAAATGCAAAAGCTGAATCAATGAGAAAAGATGAGACTGTATATTACATTTTCCATCTTTGAATATTTGATGTATCAGAGTTAGATTCAGTACAATTCCACAAATATTTATGGAGTGCCTATTGTGTTTCAGGTACATTATTAACAAACTTTCTTATACCCTTGAATTTTTTAACCAACATTCTTTCTACCTCCTCAGCCTTAACCAAAATGGAACCTCCCTAACAATACCATATCCCTTGGAAATGCCTCCACTAAAAGTCTCCCTACTCTCCATACCCTACTACCTTAGTGCACAATAAGGAGAGGCCATATTCCTTGCTCCTTACTACCACTTTTAGAACATTACCATACTACCATCTGTTAATGATTTGTTAATCTTTCCTATTCTGGCATTCTTGTAATCTCTTTGTACCTACCTCTTCCCATCCTCTTTGGTGCCATTATCTTCCCAACTTTTTCAATAAATGTCATACTTGACTTCAAGTTTTTCTCTCTACTTCTCCTGCCATCATCAACCAGTCTTCTTTATTCACATTGGTAAACCCATCACAGTTTGATCACATAATTTTCTCAACCCCTTCAACTCAAAAGAATTTGTATAAAAATCTTCCGTTATAAGGATTTTACAGGAACTTATTATCTGGGCTTTCTAAGTGCTGATAAATAACTTGTCTTCAGGTGGCTTCTTGTTCATTTTCTTGTTTTGTTCTTTTTATATATACCAGCAGTTGATTGTTGATCAGTTAATTAAATAAGAGTCATCAATTTGATTTGGTCATTTAGCCAGAACTTCACAGTTGTGGTACAGGTAGTTATGTTGGCTATGGTACAGTTTTTTTCAGATGCCCTAACAACCTAAGTGAATTGACCTCACAGAGATCTGAACACTTGATTTTATCATTATAAATCTATATGCCATCCCTATGACTCAATATAATCCTGATTGTCTTCTGGCTTGCCTTATCTCTTTCCCATAATGGTATTTCCATCATCATTCCATCTGGCTCAATCTGCTTCTCTCATCATGTTTAGGTCACTTCTCTGGCCTGCTCCTTAGCATTTCTTGGTTCCCTTTCCCCTCTTTCTTGTCAATCAATCAATCCACATGTATTTTATTTTATTTTATTTTTTTGGCAGCGCAATAAGGGTTAAGTGACTTGCCCAGGATCACACAGCTAGTAAGTGTCAAGTGTCTGAGGCTGGATTTGAACTCAGGTCCTCCCAAATCCAGGGCTGGTGCTTTATCCACTACACCATCTGGCTGTCCCCCCACAAGTATTTTTAAGGTCCTACAATGTGCCAGGCACTGTACTAGGCTTGGAGACACAAATACAAAGAATAAACAGTCCCTAGACTCAAGAAACTTACATTCTAATGGGGAGACAATAGGTACATATATGAACATATATGACAATTATAAAGTGAACAAATACAAATATATACAGAGTGCTTGAATACAAGGGAATGTGAAAGGGAGGGCTCTGGTAAATCAAGAAAGATGATGATGGCACTTGAGTTGCATATTGAAGAAAGAGGCAGAGGTAAGGAGGCAGGGTGAAGGCAGATTGAGTGCTATATGGGATAAAGTGAGAGAAGGCCAGTTTGGCTGGAGTATAGGATGTGGGAGAGGGAGTGATATCCATTGAGGTTGGAAGGATGGGTTGGTCCTAGAGTGGAATGGGCTTTAAAAGCTAAATGGAGAAGTTTATGTTGTTTTCCTAAAGGCAATAGGAAGCCATTGGAATCAATTAAGTAGGGGAGTGATGTGATCAGATCCCTGCTTAAGGAAAATTCTTTTGGCAGCAGTGTGTAAGACATACTTGGAGTGATGAGAAACTTGAAGAAGGGAGACTAATTAGGAGACTGTTGCAATAATCAAGGCAAGAGATGAGAAGGGCCTGAATAATGTGTGAAGCCAAAAAAAAGGGGGGTTTAGATACAACAGATGTAGAGATAAAAGCAGCAAGATTTGACAACTGATTAGATATATGGGGTGAGAGAGAAGTGAGGTGTCAAGGAAAATACTAAGTTTATGAACCTCAGACACTAGAAGGATAGTGATGCATTCAACAGAAAAAAGGAAATTTGAAAGAAGAGAGAGATTAGGGGGGAAAATAATGAATTCTGTTTTGGATATGTTCAATTTGAGATGACTCCAGTATAACCAGTTAGAAATGTCCAATAAGGGGCAGCTAGGTGGCACAGTGGATAGAGCACCAGCCCTGGAGTCAGGAGGACCTGAGTTCAAATCCAGCCTCAGACACTTGACACTTAGTAGCTGTGTGACCCTGGGCAAGTCACTTAACCCCAATTGCTTGGGGGTGTGGGGGGGAGATGAAGAAATGTCCAATAGGCAGTTGGCAATGTGGGACTATCAGAGGACAAAATGATGGAGATATTTAAACCCTCAAATGTCCACCAGGACAATATGACTTAAGTAAGATGGATCATTGGAGCCTTGAAAGATAAAACCTTCCTTTAACATAAAGTTTTTAATCTAACATTATTTAGATATTTTGATAATTATTTAGATAATTGCCTTCTTCTACACTGATCACATGCCTTTATCAATGTGAACCATCCAGAGAGAAAAATGACATTAGTACTGATGTTTAATTTTTCACAGGAACCATAAACATTTTAAAACACATTTTTTTTACTCTTCAAATATTTTAAGCAAAATGTATTGCTTATTAAGAAAATTTTGATCCATTATCACAAAATGCTATGAAAGTGAAATGTAAATAAAATATGTAAATAAAAGCAACAGTAAAAGGTAGCCAAAATCAGATTAATTGAAAGGATCAGTCTTGGTTCCAGAAAACAAATTATTAAGCATATGCAGATGTAGAAGGTTGCATATACTGTCAGATAGTTGGGGGTGGGGGGGCGCAGTTTTGCTCTACTATTTTTCATTATTATAAGAGGTCAGTATATATTTGGCAAGGGATAGACTGGAAAATACCTAGTGTTAAAAAAAAGACATCAATGAAAATTTAAAAGCTACTATTTAAGTGCAAAGACATATTATAGAAATTGATTACCTTAAACATTTTTACCAACATATAAACAATTATCTTCTTGAAATACTGACTGAAAATTTGAAATGACTTCTTTTAACTTGTCCCTGTATTGTCCCCTTGTAATATAATGCCAGGTATATCAACAATTTCTGGAGACCCTTGAATGGGAAGAAAACAGAGAATTTGCAAAACACTTGGATGTACTTAACATTGAGTATGCATGCATAACTCATATTAACATTACTGAAGCTGATATATGTACTGTACTACATCTCTACAGAACCTGTATCACTTAGTTTCATTACTTAGCAAACACACCAGCCATTCAAAGAGTTTTTCAGAAAGAATTTCATTTTTATGAATAACTTTGAAGAGATTATATAGATAACATATAATATCTATTATTTATATTGTATTATATATCATATATAATATACACATGTATACATGTGTGTTTGTGTGTGTATAATCTCCAATCTGATGGATAATAATACAATTATTTTTTCTTACCTTCAGATCTGATTTTTTTAAGTGAATTTCTTTGAGAAAATTTCCTTTTATATGCGCATCAATGTGATGTATCCTGGGATTGCCTAAGGTCATTAAATCTTTGCTGATTCATAGTTTCTACATAATTTAATAAATAGACTTGCTCATAATGAAAATTGGAATTTACATTGAATTTAGTTTTTCCACATCACTTTAATACTTTTTTTTAACTTTTTTTTTTTTTGGTGAGGCAATTGGGGTTAAGTGACTTGCCTAGGGTCACACAGCTAGTGTCAAATGTCTGAGGTCGAATTTGAACTCAGGTCCTCCTGAATCCAGGGTCAGTGCTCTATCTACTGCGCCACCTAGCTGCCCCCACTTTAATACTTTAAAAAAAGTTTTATTGAAGTTTTGTTTTATACTGCTCTCATTTCTCTACATCATCTTATCCCCAAATGAAATCTCACTTAAAACAAGGAAGAATTAAGCAACTTTGATTCATAACCATTCTTGGTACCATATGCCTAATTCTACATTTGTAGTCTACCACCTCTTTTCTCAGCAGAGCTAGCTATATTTCATCTTAAGGTTATGTTTGATTGGGCAGATAGGTAGAACAATGGAGAAACTGTTGCACTTAGAGTCAAAACGACCTCAGTCACTTGTCACCAGTCACTGTTACACTGTTAGTCTCTGTCTGCCTCAGTTTCTTCATCTGTAAAATGGGGATAATAATAGCACTTACTTCCCAGAATTGTTATGAGGATCAAATGAGATAATATTTGTAACTCGTTTTGCAAACCTTAAAGTGCTATGTAAATTTTAGCTATTCATCATCAGTCTTATAGTCAAGAATAATCATTGGAATGACCTGAGTAGAGCTATATTTTAGTGTTTTCCTTTAAATAATTATTCATGATCCATGTGTTGTTGGGTTTTTTTTTTGTTTTGCTTGATTTGTTCTGAATTCAATCATAAAAATCTTTCCATGTTTCCATGATTTTCATATTAATTATTTTTATTCATCATTTTTTCCAATATTATACTAATCTATCACACACATATACCACCATTTGGTCAGTCATTTCCCCCATCTCCAATATTTCTTCATGAAAGGATACAACTTCAAAAAACTGCCAGATCACCAACACAGACTACCCTCACTTTCCAATTTAAAAGAATCATTTTAGACCAAAAAAAATTCATCTCTCCATGAACAACCTAGTAATAATCTTCTGCAAAGTTAGATATCCATGGACAACAGACTATTACTTGACTGCTTTTTTTTTTTTTTTTGCTTTGAAGGATCTCTTCTCTTAATGCTAAGGATATTTGCATCAGTGATGAATATCATAGTCCATCCATGTCTAATTATCCAGTACAACTCACTGACATTAGCCCATAAATCCTCTACAAAAAGTCCACCCAACATGCCAAAAGGCTTCCTCTAATTCTTTTGACACTGTGCAAATGCCAATGAAGCATACATTTAGCCATTAGGCTTGCCTAGTCCTTCATTTTGTGACTGACCCATTTTTTTTTTTCAGTTATACATCTTTCTGATGACCTTTGACCCCAATTTTGGGGTGGTATTGTGTTGTAAAGTACTCACATCTCTCCAGTGCTCTTTAGATCACTGTCAACTTAAATTTTTCAAAGAGCATAGTAATGAATGGTTCACAATCATACAGATATCATCACAAAAAACATATCATAATGCTCTCATGAGTTTTTTTTAACCATGATAAGGTTTAAAATTAATTCCCAGCAATAAATAATATCAGCTTTCCAAGAATTACTCTAAGTTCCCAGAAGTTCATCAAATTGGTCATTCATTCTTTGGCCATGACCACCAATAAAGCTTTTCTTACTCAGGAAAAGTAAAGATATATTTGATACAAAGCAATATTCTACTGAGTCTTTCAACACACTGAAAACACACCAGGACTCTAATTTGTTTTTTGTTGTGTTTTTTTTTTTACATTGAGAAGTGTAACTTGTTTTTAAACATCTAATGCTAACAATTCTTCTCTTTATACTTCAAAAGGCTAAATGTTAGTTTGTACAAGTCTTTCTTCATTCTTTGATCACAGGTATTTTCACATGAAAGTATTGACTGAGCTTGGGTCCCTAGTTTGAAATTCAAACATGGTTATGAAATGCAAGTGTGCTTACTTTTTTATTAATTGTTACTATTAGCTTATACTAAAGGCGCAGCCTGTTAAGTAAACTATTAAATTATAGCAGACATTTTTCTGAGCCCATTCCAAATCCTTCTCTAGTCATCTTTGCCCACAGTGATGTCTCTTACCTATGAACTCCTACAGGCAATTACTGTCTCAGCTACCTATTTGGCATGGATCCATAGAGGCAGTGGGTATAATGGAAAGAAAACTACACTTGGAATAAGGAAGACTAAATCTAGCCACTGACACTATCTATGTGATCGTAATCAAATCACTTCACCTCTATATAATGAATGAATAAATGAATGAATCAATGAGCACATATCCAACACTTAACTATGAACTAAGCAGGGCAATTAGGTGGCACAGTGGATTGAACACTGGCTCTGAAGTTGGGAAAATATGAGTTCAAATCTCACCTCAGATACTTACTAGCTGGGTGACCCTGGGCAAGTCACTTAACTCCAATTGCCTTAAACATCCTGGGCTATCTCCAGTCATGCTGATATATATCTTACCACTGGACCCAGATGGCTCTGGAGGAGAGAGTGAAGTTGGTGACTTTACACAGCCCTCCTTCACTTAAATCCAATTCAGTTCAAATCATGACATCAGGGTGATGTCATATTCCTCTTCCAGAACGAAAAGTACTGATGATACCAATACAAAAGGAAGACAGTCCTAGCCCTCAAGAAGCTTATATTCTAATAGGGTGAGACAACAATATAGATGTATAATAGCCAGGGGAGGTTTTGTTGGCCTGGGAAGTCATAGGAATGAAAAGTGGAATAGCAGAAATCTTTCTAGGAGAAAAAAAATTTTGATTTTTATTACAGACACAAAAACAGTAAGTAAAAAGTTACCTGGGGATAGAAAGATAGGTATAAAAATTTTGTATATACTAATAAAAACACTACCTAGCATTTAGATGATGCTTTAAGGCTTACAAAACACTTTACACATCATATCTCATTTTATCTTCACAACATCCCAGAAAGACAGGTTTTGTTTTTATTCCCATTTTATAGATGAGGAAACTGAGATAGAAATGATGTGGCTTGCTCAAGGTCATACAGTAGTTAAGCCCACAATAGCAGGACAGAACATAGCCAATGTGGAAAAAAACAAAACAAAACAAAACAAAACCATGGTTGAGAATAGGGTCTATTCGATATCAGATTCTTACCAATCAAGACAGTAGGACCCCAGGACAAGAGTTCTAGTTTTGATGGTACACCAGCAGTAGTATCCCCATTAGGGAATATGATTGGAGTAAAGATGTGTGGTCAGTCTTGAGGCTAGCTAGACTCCAGCTCAATGGGAGATTAGTCAGTAAATATACTATAAATAATAGGAAGTTAGCAAACACTTGTTAAGTGCCTACTCTGTGCCAAACACTGTGCTAAGTGCTTTATAAATCTTAACTCATTTGTTCCTCACAACAACCCTAGGTGGTGGGTACGATTATTATCCCCATTTTACAGTTAAAGAAAATGGGTCAGGCAGAAGTTAAATGACTTACCCAGGGTCACACAGCTCATACATGTCAGAGGCCAGATTGGATCTGAGGTCTTCCTGACTCCAGGCTCAGAACTCTATTCACTTCCCCATCTATTTGTGGATCATTCAAGTGCACTTCAGCAAGGCTTTATTACATGAACTATTTTCATCTTAACAGGGACATTTATTTTAACATCATGGACTTCATTTGGAGAGGCACTGTGGTACAATGGGTAGAGTGTTGGGCTCACAATAAGGAAGACCTAGGTTCAAATCACTCAGACACTTACCAGCTCAGTGACCTTTGGTCAAGTGGCTTAACCTTTCAAAATCTGTTTCCTCCTCTGTAAAATGTTTTTAACAACCACACCTACTTCAAGGTGTTGTTCAGAGTCTCAAAAGAGATAATGTATCTATGGCCCTTTGAAACTTTAATGAGCTACAAATATCAGCTGTTACTAATCTTTCGGAAATAACAACTGTTTCAAATGTTTAAAGGGCTATAAACTAGGAGTTCTGCTGTCAAACAATCAAGCCTTCAGAAAGACTTTCTTTTAAAAGTGTAATTGTTCACATCTCACCGCAGAAACAGTATGGAAATCTAAATTTTGACAAGAGCCTAAAGCATTTTCTGATCTGAATCTCTGATAACTAGGAAAGCTAAATATGCAATGAAGGATCTTGACAAAATACTGACCAATAGATATGAACAAGGGCACATCTTCACATTCTAGAATAACCCATCCAGCCTCAGTTTGTTATACCATACACTGGCCCTCAAACATAACGATCAATCTCCTTTCTCGTTGCTTTTTGGAGGTGATCTGGTTAAGTGACTTGCCCAGGGTCACACAGTTAATAAGTGTGTGAGGCTGAATTTGAACTTAGGTTCACCTGACTTCAGGGCCTGTGCTCTATCCACTGCGGCAGCTGGCTGCCCCTCTCATTGCTTCTGCAGGGGCTGCCCCCTCCCTTCCCCCATGTCTACACGTTCTGCTCCCTCACCTCAGTTTCCCTGGCTTTCTTCAAGACTCAGCTCAAAGCCCACCTTCTATAGGAGGCTTGTCCAGGTCCCCTTGGCTGCTAATGTCTTCCCATTTCAGATTCCCTTCTACCTACTTTCTACATATCTTGTGTGCATCTAGTTATTTACATGTTGTCTCCCATATTAGAATATAAGCTCCTTCAGGCCAAGGACTATTTTTTTTCTTTTTGGCATTTCTTTGTCTCCTCAGTGCTGAACACAAGGCCTGCCACATAGGAAGCACTTATTAAATGCTTGTTGACTAATCCATTTAAACTACCCAAGGTTCCAGGTACCAGCCATCAGCACTCACTCAAAGTCATAGCTAATGATGCTTCCCCACCTCTATGTTGATCAGTAAGCCAAAAACCAATTAATTCAAAATAATGACATTTAATAAAATATCATAGTAAAGAAAAGTAGCAAAGGAAGCTTTCTACCCTAAATGTGGGACGCCCTCTACCACAGCTATTCATAATATAAGTAGGAGGAGTGGAGCCAAGCAAAATGAATAAGATCAGGAACAATGCACAGCATGATAACAATAATATGAAGAAAAACAACTTAGAAAACCATGGAACTCTGATCAAAGGAGTGAGTAATAATAACTTCAAAAGGCTGATGATAAAGCACACTCCCATCTGTGGATAGAAAGGTAATGGACTTAAGATGAAGAATGACATATGCATTCTCAGATATAGCCAATGTTTGCTGTGTTTTATATATTTGTTTTAAAGGGAAGGATTCCACTAAGGGAGAGAGAGGGGGAGTAGGAGGTTAGTGAGTAGGGATAAATGTGGGGGGGGGGTGGAGAGAAAGCACAAATAAACATTTTTAAATGCATAGAAAATAAAAAATAAAGTATGGAAGGGACCATAAAACTAGGATAATTTTGTTACCACTCTATAAAATTATATATATACTTATTTGCATAACATATTTCTTTTTACAACTATATATAAAACAAGTTGTTTCTTATACTAGCTTCTTTCTTATTCTTTTTTGTATCTTGAAATTTTTTGTATTTGTTGGTCATTATTAAAAGTTCACAATAAAAGGGAAATTATTTTAAAAAGCGAGAGTAAATATTGTAGGGAAGATTTGTGACTGAGGCATTGGCATGGAGGGACAGGGTTCATATATCTCTGGGGCAATACATACCTGTATTCGACAACACATAGCTGCGATCAACAATCCCATAGTCAGGCATTATGCTAGGCCCTGAAGATACAAAGACAAAAAGAAAAACTGTGCCTGACCTTTGAGAGCTTACATTCTATGAGCAGAGACAGCATATACACATATAAGTATATATATAAATGAGATACAAAGTAGAAACAAGGTGAGGGGGGGAGAGCCCTAGTGGTTGCTAGCTAGGAAAGACTTCATGTAGTATGTGTGGGGCTTTGGCTGGGTTTTAAAGGAAACAAGAATTCTGAGAGGAGCAGGAGAAAAGAGAACACATTCTATGCATGGGGTACAGCCAATGCAAATGCATGGAGATAGAAGACGCAGTATTGTGTGTGAGGAACAAGAAGAAGGTAAATATGATTGAACCACAGAGTGCAGAAAGGGGCCAATGTATAATAAAGCCAGAAAGGTAAGTTGTGTCCAGATTATGAAGGGATTTAAAAGCCAAACAGAAGGGTTCATATTTAATTCTAGAGGCTGATAGAAAGCCACCTGAATATAATGAGTAGAGGACTGACAAGTCAGACCTGTGCTTTAGAAAAATCACGTTCATATCTTCATGGAGAATGGAATGGCATAGGGAAAGAATTGAGCCAAGGAAACCAATTAGGTTATCACAAAATTCCAGTTGAGAAATGATAAGAAGAATTAGGTAATTAGGTTGGCAACCATGCAGAATGAGCGAAGCAGAGTATGTAAGAGATGCTTCGGAAGTACAAATTTTGATAAGATTTGGCAACAGATGGAATCTGTGTGATGAGGAAAGGCAAAGAATACAAGATAACACCAACTTTGTGAACCTAGGTGAATGGCAGCATATTGGCACCCTCAATAGAAATAGGAAAGTTTGGGAGATGATCTTTGATGTTTGAAATCGGTTGCTTTTTTCTGGTGAAGCCAACAAAACTGCTTTCTGATGGGTCTCATGTTTTTGTAAGGCATCTTGGGTTTTGTTGGGAAGAGTACGAAACAACATTTAATGAGTATCTATTATGTGCCAGGCACCATGTGAAGTACTTTTACAAAAATTATCTTATTTGATCCTCACAACCACCTTGGGAGGTAGGTAATGTTATTATCCACATTTTATATTGAAGAAATGGAGACAGAGGGTGAATGACCTAGCCAGGGTCACACAGCTAGTGAAGTATCTAAGGTCAAATTGGAATTCAGGTCTTTCTGAGAAGCCCAGGTCCAGCACTCTATCCCTTGGACCACCCTAAAGATTGATAACCAATATATAGATTTCCTTTAGCCAACCCTTCAGCTGACTAATATACTCGTTACAAGTTTCTCTGTCTTCTACATCACCCAAGATATAGAAATCAATATGTAAACATGGAGGAGAGGAAATAATGTGGTCAGAAAAAGAAAATCACATTGACAGCTCTATGAAGTGGCTGGAGAGAGATCAGGGAGACCAACCTGAAGCTTTTTTAAATATTCCAGGTGAGAGGTGATGAGGCACAAACTAAAAGGGGTGGCTGTGTTAATAAATAGAAAGATACATGTTCAAGAAATATAACGGATGTAGAAACAACAATATTTGACAAAAGATTAAATATGTGAATGCCAGTAGGGAGTCAAGATAACTTTGGAGGATGGTGGTATCCTCCACAATAATAAGAAAACTAGGAGGAGGAGAGGGTTTGGAAAAAGAAGGGAGATCTGTTTTTGGACATATAAAGCTTGAGATGCCTATAGGACATTCAGTTTGAGATACCAAAAGGTAGTTCTTGTGAGACTGTAGCTCAGAAGACCAACCAGGACTTTCATATACAGAAGTTGTTGTTGGGTCATTTTTCAGTCATGTTCACCTCTTTGTGGCCCCATTTGGGATGTTCTTGGCAGTGGAGTAGTTTGCCATTTTCTTCTCCACCCTATTTTGCAGATGAGAAAACTGAGGCAAACAGGGTTAGGTGCCCAGGGTCAGACAGCTAGGAACTGCCTGAGGCCAGATTTGAACTCAGGTTTTCCTTACTCCATGCCCAGCACTCTATCTGGCCACCTAGCTGCCCCAGATGCATAGAAACGATCATTCAACCCACAGGAGCTGACAAGATCACTATGTAAGATAATAAAGAGGGAGAAGACAAGAAGGCTCTGGACAAAGCTTTGGTGGACAACCAGTTAGTTGTTGTTCATCCTTCATTTTTGAATTGAACCAATCACCTCATAGGGTGATGTTTTGACTTGTGCATAAATTGGATTGAAGTGAGGCAGAGTTGTTTAAAGTTGTCAGCCTCACTCCTTATTCCAGAGTCACCAAAGTGGAATGACAGGACAAAAGTGAAGATGACATGATGGCCCAAAAGTGAAGATGCATGGATGACCTTGGCATCTTTGATGTCTGACCAAGCTCTAAGCACTCCATAGTCCCTGTTTCAGCTTCCTTCGTGGTGTAAGGGGCTAAAATTCTAGCTATACTATCTAAAAACTAATGAGTGGTCGCCAATAAATTATAAGCTTTAGCAAGAGTATTTAAGTGTTTAAGTATTTATTAAAGAGCATTAGGATCAGAGAGAAAGGTAAAAATCTAACTATTTCTAAAAGACCCCATCATCCCACCAGCCATGGCGAGGTCAGGAACAAAAAGAGGAAGAACCCCTCTGCCAGCATCCACATCCTTCTTCATGTTCTCCTCCCAGAAATGGGAGGTTCCTCAAGTTGAATGGCTGGTAGTTTTGATAGACAGTACCCACGAGCAAACATCACTTCCTGACACCAAGGACCTGACCGCATGGCTTGCCCTCAGAGGCCTTCTCCTCATGGTAGAGCTTTCCTACAGTACCTCTCCAGAAGGTGGCATTCTGATCGTTACAATGGCCATAGGAACAAATTGTTCTCACCTGGCCATTCTATCAGAAGAAGTATTCACATGCTTGGTGTAGCCGTCCCCTTACTTCACCTATGGGTTTAGCCCATCTGCCAATATGGTTTTACTAGAGTATAGCTGCTGCACAAGAAGCTACCACTTCTTGGAGCCACAGGTCAGTGTTGGGTGAGAGGTGGACACCAAAGATGGATGAGCAGCCCTGAAAAGGGCTCGGCAAGCCTTCACACCAGAGGTTCAAGTCCTCCCTGAACACCTCATACACCCCACCACAATTAGTAGGTACAGCTTGAATGAAGATCCACAAAAGAAGGTTAGAAAGGGCACTCAGAGAGGTAGGAGAACCAAAAAAGAGCAGTGTCATGAAATCCTAGAGAGGAGAGAATATCCAGGAGAAGAGGGTGATCAGCATGGTCAAAGGCTGCAGACAAATCAAGGATAAGGTTTTAGGAAAGGCCATTAGAGTTGGTGGTCTTATGAGGTTATTGGTAACTTTAGAGAGAACAGTTTCATTTGAATAATGGTGATGGAAGTGAGATCACAGAAGGTTTAGAAGAGAACGAGAAGGGTGAAATTGAAGAAACAGAGGGGAAAAGAAAGAGCAGACAGTATTGTTATTCATAAGTTCTGAGACCATGTACATGGAATTCAATTTCAAATATGAACAGACACATTTGGACTTGACTTTGGTTTTGACAAGTGTCAAGCTGGTTCCTGCCAGCCCTAGATAGTGTAGCCAATCAGGTACAGGAAATACCTAGAGTTGCTGAGTTGTTATTATTATTATTTTTTTTTTTGCAGGGCGATGAGGGTTAAGTGACTTGCCCAGGGTCACACAGCTAGTACATGTCAAGTGTCTGAGGTCAGATTTGAACTTATGTCCTCCTGAATCCAGGGCCGGTGTTTTATCCACTGTGCACCTAGCTGCCTCAATGCCACCTAGCTGCCCCTGCTGAGTTGTTAAGGAAGAAATATTCTTTGTATATGGTTTCATTGACATGGTTCGCTCTGACAAAAGGTGAGACTTTGAGATCAAACTACTCTAAGGTGGTTTTGGCAGGTATCAAGAAGTCTCAAGTTTCATTTTACTACCTTCAGAGACAACCAGAGCTGGAATGTTTTTAACCATACATACCAAGGAACCTGAAGACTGAGCAGAAGACTCAGTGAAGTCGACAAGAAATCTTTGGCTACATTAAGAGAGGTATACCTTCTCTGCCCAAAATGAGGTGATAACCCTCTCTGGCATGGTTACAACATATCTATTATATTCCTGCCAGTATAAATAGACCATAAATGATAACAAATATGAGAATATTGTATGTATCTCATTATATACCCCAAATATATCTCATTAAATTCATAGCACTCTATAGCAGGATTTTATGCAGTGATCAAATAGATATCTCACACTTAACATGTACACAAATATACATACATGCACAAATTTACATATATGCACACACATATATAACATTAGTATATTAGCAGAGCAAGAAAAGAATACATAGAAATATATGTATACCACATAAGAGAATACATTTCAGTTACATACAAAACATAGACAATAAGCTCTCCAGCCACCAGTGGTAGCATCTGCCTACATAAGTGATTGCTTTTCTCATTGCTCCCAAAGCAACCTAAGTGTATCTTGGCCACTGACCAATTACATTGGCTTTTTTGGCTGCCACATCAGCTATTGATTCATATTGACCTTGCAGTCCACCAAAGCTCCTTGTACCCAAAGAGTAGGTACTATAAACTATGAGGGTAGAATATCTCAACTGTCTTATTGAACAATATTCAAACAAGATGGCTCACAAAAATTCCTTTCACAACATACAAATCAGAAGTCTCAAGGGGAACATCCTATTCAGTTGTTAACATACTGCAGGGAACTGTGTACAATATTGTATTCCCATATGAAACATTTGTTTTCTGCAGACACTAAGTTAGTTCTGTCTGAATTGAGTAGAGAAGGATTCACTGGGTTTTTGTCTTGGTTCCTTGACTAAAATTATGTATCCCTGGATATTTCAAACCTTTTCCTCTTTCCTCAAAATTCTTATGCCACATTTTTTTTTTTTTGGCTTTTGGAATTGTATCTTGTCTATATTGATCAACTTTGGTTTAACATAGAAGACAAAAATAAACACACAAAGCATAACTCCCTGAAAACAATTAAGCAAAATAACACTAATGAGTAACTATAACTGATGATCCATGAAATTGTTGAAAGAAAGGAAGAGTGGGCTTTAACCTTAAAAGCATAGTACCGTTGTGTTACCTATTGTATTTCATATGAGTTTTGTTGCTGTTTAATGTTACCTTTTTCAATTTAGGTTTTATTTTTTGATTAAAAGAAATCTATTTTCTCTCTTTTCCACTCTCTACCACACTGAGTTGGAGAAAACAGAAAAAGGAAAAACAAATTCCCTGCAACAAATAGTCAAGCAAAATAAATTCCCCCTTTACCTGTGCTATTTGTCTTTTTTCTTTTTCTTTGATCTCCTTTGGGTAAATAAAAGTCTAGCCATGAAATAGATGGGTCGAAGGGCATGTACCATTTAATAACTTTTTATGTATAATTCTAAATTGTTTACCAGAAAGGTTGTACAGGTCCACCAAGAAAGTGCATCAATGTTCCTCTTTTCCCACAGCTCCGTTAACATTTGTCATTTCCCCTTTATGTCATCTTTATGGCACGGTCTGTAACTATTTCACAAAAGTTACTAAGTTGCATATACCCTTTGACCCAGTGATACCACTACTTGGCCTATACCCCCAAAGAAACCAAGGAGGAAATGGATCTATATTTATAGGAGCTCCTTTTGTGATGCCAAAGAATTGGAAACTAAAGGACCAAAAATCAATCAAGGAATGTCTGAAAAATTGTAGTGTACGAATGATCCATATAAGGTGGTACATATAATGGAATACTATTGTGCTATAAAGAATGACAAAAATGGACTTTCGGAGAAACTGGGAAGACTCCTCTAAATTGATTCAGAGAGAAGTAAGCAGAACCAGGACAACAATTTATACTATAACAACAACATTGTAAAATAAAAAATTCTTTTGAGAAAGTCTTAAGAGCTCTCCCGTGAGCCAATGATGAAGCATGCTACCCACCTCCTGACAGAGAGGTGGTAAGCTATATATGCAGAATGAGGCATATATTTTGAGACATAGACAATATAGAAATGTGTTTTTCTTGAATATGCATACTTGTTAGAAGTGTTGGGTTTTTCTTTTTTTCCCAGTGTTGGGGAAAGGGTGGGAGGGAGAGAAAAATAAGTGCTTGTTAATTGAAAAAATAATATTTTTAAAAGATGCCAATGGCCTCTCTAATCCTCCTCTTTTGGCCGGTGACTTCCCCTTCTATTTTTCTAAAAAAAGAATGGGATCATCTGTCAGGATCCTCCCTCATGTAAGCCTTCTATTCCATCCCTATTTACATTTTCAGAATCATAAAATCAAAGGGTTGGAAAGAGCAACCAAGACCATAACTTTTCTCATCTCTAGTACTTTCAGTGGTGACAGAATTTTCTTTTGGGTATGGAATTTGTACACTGATTCATTTTAACTTTGGAGGTCTGGTAAAAAGAAAGCAAAATATATACATATTCACATATTCAGTTTCTAACTACTGCCAGTTCATAACTACTACTTCCGGACCTTTTAGGATTTGTAACAGACTGTTTGCTTTTTTAAAATATTTTTTTTGAATTCTGAACTTAAACCAACAAAAAGAACATTTCCATATACATAGCAGAATACAAAAAGAGGATTGTATACGGACACGAATCTCCATATCATACCTCTTCCTTTAAAAAAAAAGTATAGCATAAATTCCACATATTACTTTTAAAATCATCACTACTTTTTTGTGTTTCTTCCTGAACTTCTGTCTGTTTTTTTTTTTGTATGTGTGTATTTTAAAAATGTTTCAATGAGCCTCTTTTTTTGGCATCAATATTGCTAATTCTTCCTCCCCTCTTCCCCCAAACTCCTCTCCCAATAAAAAACAAGAGAAAGAGAGAAAATTTTTGTAACAAATAAGCACAGTCAAGCAAAGTGAATCCACACAGTTGTGGGGATTAAAATTGTCCAACCTGCAATAACCTGTTGTAAAAGAGACAGAGGCAGAGCTCTGAGCCAAAGACACTTTATTGAAGGGTCCCCTCTAATGAAGTGGATCTCAGATCTTTTTCACAATCTGAGATGCCCCCTTCTTCCAGGGCCTTACCTTTATAAAGTTGTTTTGTTGTTGTTGTTTGGTTGGGTTTTTTTTGTTTGTGTTTGTTTTTGTGTTTTTGTGTTGTTGTTGTTGTTGTTGTTGTTGTTGTTGTTTTATGGGGCAATGAGGGTTAAGTGACTTGGCCAGGGTCACACAGCTAGTAAGTGTCAAGTGTCTGAGGCCAGATTTGAACTCAGGTCCTCCTGAATCTAGGGCTGATACTTTATTTATAAGGTTTTTATACCAGATTTGATACCGGAATATTCTAAAGAGTATATACAAAGTACAGAATCCCATTGGATGATGATAGATCTTGCTTTGTGAGCCAAAAAATGATTCATCAGCTAGAAATGGTATGTCAGTTGGTTGGATGAAGCATGGTCACCTGCTCATATTGGACAAGAGAGCTACAAAAATAAGTTGGGGGACTTTCCATGTAATTGAGTCACCTCTACCATGCTGGGCTTGGTCACCATGACAAGGGAAACCAAGGGTAGAAGGTTTCTGGTTAGCTTCCTTTGATTAAGCAAGGGAACTTACAACCTGTAGTTCACAGAACTGGGGCTTAATATACAGAACTTATAACTACTACCCCTATAGAATCATATCAAGGTGATTAATACTGATTGGAATAGAGGAGGGGTCCAAATGAATCATTTCTCATGCAGTCTCTATGTTAAAAAATGCATGTCTCTTTCTGTGCTTTGAGTCCATTACCTCTTCATCCAGAGCATAGCACAGTGTGTGGCACATTGTAAGTGCTTAATATTTAATTAATGTTTATTGATCAATTAAATGGTCAACATGCTTCATCATAGGTCTTCTAGAGACACTGTTGGTCATTGCATTGATCAAAGATCTTAAGTCTTTCAAAGTTGTTTTTCCATACAACACTATTGACTTTTTATGACTTGATCTCCTGGTTCTGCCCACTGTATTCTACATCTATTTATACTATCCATAATTCTCTGAAATCATTTCATGCCATTTCTTATGGTCCAATAACATTCTATTACATTTATGTAACAAAATTGGTTCAGTCAGTCTCCAATCGATGCATACCTCTTTTGATAATTTAGTTGGTTTGTTTTCCACAATACACTATCCTCTTTGCTAGTTCTTCATTACCTCTTTTTCTCCATCTTGCTTCCAACCTTCCCCATAATTACCTCTGAATCCACCAAGTGACTTCCAGTCCAGGTTTCCAGTCTCCCCACTCCCACACCTTTCAGTCTTCCATCTTCCCATCTCTGACGCTATTCTTTGGATAGGTGTTCAGCTCATTTTCAGAAACGCAATAACCCTATAAACATATCTCAAATTTTCCAGTACATTCTCTTACTCCTTTGGAAAATTTTCAGCTCAAGCACTCATTCAATCAGTGATATCTTGGATGTTAGGCAACTGCCATTTTGCAACAATCCTTGAGATAATTGGTAACACCCTTTGGTGTCACAAATGCAAGGCTTGCTAACTACTAAGTCATAGAATGAAATGAAGTTATTCTTGTAAGTGTTATAATTCCCACAGAATGGAGGAAAAAACCCTTTGGCAGTTAGATTTAAAACTGTTTTTGTTTAGGATGATGTTGAGGTTTGGGAGATCCAAGGTGAATCAGGGTTTTATTGAAGAAACTGCAGCCATTATATTGGCCCAGCTTGAAGAAGTAATTTAAAAATATTATGGTGGAAATGAGAGTCCAAGAATGTCCACAGATCAATGGCAAGACAATTTTGTAGAACTGAAGCATTTGTTGTCAGATGTAATCTCCCTCATTTTCTCTTTATGTTTGGTAGTTGCTTGTTTGGGCACATTGACTATTTGAAAGAAGGGTTTTGTGGTTTCCTTGGCTGTGCTTTTTCTCTCATTTCTCTTTCTGAGAATATGTCAGGGCATGTTATCCCATTTGTATAATTTTCCTAAATTTATCCTGTCAAGACTTTCAGAGGCCTCTAGGCAGGGATGTTGATAAACGAGAGCAACACTTAGCAATATAAACATACTGACAACAATGGGCCCTGTCCCTATTATTGGCAGATGCCATGAAAATGACAGTTACAAAAGTTAAACATGACTTCTTATTAGAATGGGAGCACCTGTGGTTTGGTGCCTCAACTGAGGCTAAAATAAGTCTTTTATAAAACCACTGAAAGATAATAAATGTTTGAGAAGCTGTGGGAAAATTGGAACACTAATTCATTGTTGGTGGAGCTGTGAACTGATCCAACCATTCTGGAGAGCAATTTGGAATTATGCCCAAAGGGTGATAAAGCTGTGCATACCCTTTGACCCAGCAATTCCACTTTTAGGTCCTTTTCCCAAAGAAATCATGGAAAGGGGAAAGGGACCCACATGTACAAAAATATTTATAGCTGCTCTTTACGTGGTAGCAAGGAATTGGAAGTTGAGGGGGTGCCCATCAATTGGGGAATGGCTGGACAAGTTGTGGTATATGAATACAATGGAATACTATTGTGCTGTAAGAAATGATGAGCAGGAGGAGTTCAGAGAAACCTGGAGGGTCTTAAGTGAGCTGATGATGAGTGAGATGAGCAGAACCAGAAGAACATTGTACACAGTATCATCAACATTGAGTGTTGACCTACTGTGATGGACTATATTCTTCTCACCAATGCAATGGTACAGAAGAGTTCCAGGGAACTCATAATAGAAGAGGATCTCCAAATCCAAGGAAAAAAAAAAAGAACTGTGGAGTATAGATGCTGATTGAACCATACTATTTCTTTTGTTTTGAGTGCTGGTTTTTTTTTTTCCTATTTTGAGGTTTTGCATTACTGCCCTGATTTTTTCTCTTATAACAGGATTAATGCAGAAATAGGATTAATGTTATTATGTATATATATATGTATATAGATATATAGATATAACCTATATCAGATCACCTGCTGTCTAAGGGAGGGGAGAGGGAGGGGAGGGAGGGAGAAAAATCTGAAATTGTAAAGCTTGTATAAACAAAAGTTGAGAACTATCTTTACATTTAATGGAAAAAATAAAATACCTTATATAAAACCACTGAAACTGTTGTATAAGTAAATACCTAGACTAATTCTCAAACTCCGTCTTAAATGCTGAGAATTTCAAGGATTAATTGTTATTCGGGTTTGCGATGACATGCCTAGGTCTCAGAACCTCAGAAACTTTGGTCATACCATCCCCTCAAGCTACTATCTCATATCTCTCCTCTCTTTCATAGCTAAACTTCTAGAAAAAGTTTGGTCTCCCAGATATCTGTTTTCTCACCTCAGTCTCTCCCTTTTCAACCTCTGACCTCATAACTCAACTGAAACTGCTCTCTCCAAGGTTGACAATAACATTTTAACTTCCATACCTTTTCATACTACTTCTCTCTTCTATTTCTCTTCTTGTCTGTCTGGCCCCCTTTTTACAGTCTCCTTTGCAGGAACATCAAATTTGTTCAATATACTAGAAGTGGGTGTGCCTCAGGGCTTTGTCTTGGTTCCTTTTCTCATTTCTCTCTGGGCCATCTCATCAACTCACCTAAATTCTATTACCTCTACGTAAATGAGTCCCAAATCTATATGTACCAGTAGGAGTAGACTTGTCTCTTTCCTAAACTCCACTCCCCCATCACCAGCTACCTTTTGGTCATTTCCAAGTAGATGGTCCATAGGCATGTCAAACTTAAGATTTCTAAAATAGAACTCATCACCCCCCACCCCTTTATCTCCTCCCAAAGTATTTCTTCCTTTTAATTTCTCTATTTCTGTCAAGGAATCCTTCTAATCTCATAGGTTTGCTACCTCAAAGTCATCCTTAACTTTACCTTTTCTTTCACTTCTTATACCCAATCAGTCACAAACATTTTTAGAATCTACCTCCACAATCTACCTTCTTTCCATTCATATCACTATGACTTTAGTTGAAATCTTCATTACCTCTTTCTCAGACAGTTGCAAAGCCTTCTCATTGATTTCCCCACCTCCCATCTCTCCCTTCTCCAATACATCTTCCACATAGCTATCATTACTCTTCCCGTATCACTTACTTGCTCAATATGTTCCAGTGGCTTCATTTTTAATTCTAGAACAAAATTTTAAAAAAAATCTTTCCTTTGGCTTTTAAAGCCCTTCACAGTCTGGTTTCAGACTACCTCTCCAGGATTATTGTACATTGCTCTCCTCCATATTCTCTGTGTTCCTGTCAAACTGATCTATTTTCTGTCTTCTGTGTATAACATAGGCTGTCTGCCATACCTACTCACAGCTACCACATGGATCCCTAGCTTCCTTAGAAAGCTCAGATTATGTACCACATACTGGCAGAAGTCTCTCTTGATTCCCATTCCCTACTCAGTTGCTAGTGTCCTTCCCAAGAAATTAAGGACAGGGACTATTTTATTTTTGTCTTTCTATACCTAGAGCAGTTCCTGGCACACAGAAGGTACTTATAAATGCTTGTTAAGTCATCCAAGAGTGATGCCATTCAAAGTTAGGTTGTAACTACTCTGTATGTGTCTAGATATGTAGATATACCTAGATATGTAAGTATTGTCTCCCCTATCAGAATGGAAACTCTTTGATGGTAGGGACTGCCATTTTGTTTTTGTCTTTGTGCCTCACTACTTAGTACAGTGTCTGGTACATAGTAAGGGTTTAATAAACAAAGGCAGTAGTAGCAGAGGAGGAAATTAATTTCATTCTCTAACTCCCCAATATGGACTTGTAAAATAGTCAACCAACAAGCATTTATTAAGTGCTTACTATATGCATTGTGCTAAGAGCTGAGGATACAAAGAAAGACAAAAACAATTCCCACTTTCAAGGAACTCACTTTCTAAACAGAATTTATCAGGCAATCTATGTAATACAACATATAATGTATATATATAAACATACACCATACATACACAACACACATGTGTGTATATACATACACATATACATAATATATTTATATGTTTGTATATATGTACACACACATATGTATATTAGTGTAAATGGGAGGTAACCCCAGAAGAAGATCTCCAGCATTGGAGAAGACTGGGAAACTAAGGGGGTTCCCATCAACACAAATGATTAAAATTCCAAATTGTTCAAAATTAGAAAATGTTTATTACTATTATTGTTATTATTATTTTTTGCCAACTTTTTTCACCAGTTAAAGGGTAAAATGGTGGATATTCAAGAACCAAAGACAGGAAGAAGTCCTCCACATCCTTCTTGTATTCTCCACTTAAAGTAGGGTTATGCCAAGTTTGAGCAAAGAAGCATTGACAGCATTTAACAGTCTCTATAGCTGCCTAAGGAAATGTCATTTCAGGTGCAGAGGTGCCAATATATATAGCAGGATGACATAGGAGCCATGTGGCTAAGCCACCACCTTTCTCCATTGTCTCACCAATATTGGGCTCCTTTGTGGTACCATTCTGTAACAATATTAAACATAACTAAAAGGTAGAGAAATTATGCTTTATGTATATAGGATAGATATCTCCCTAGAAAGAGCATAAGTTTCCTGGGGACAGGGTTTTTCTAGAATATAGTGACTGTTCAGTAAATTTTTTAAAAACATACTTTTTTGCTATTTCCTGCCACCTCTCACCCCCAGATCAAACCTTCCTTGTGACAAAGAAAAAAAAACAAGCAAAAATATCCTGTATAAGCCAGGTAGTAGTGAAGAGGGAGAATATTCCAGACCACCAACCTATGTTGTAATGGGGAAAGCATTGTACAACATGCTGAATATTGAATGAATGGACTGGGAATCAGTCAGTTTCAAGTTCTGGGTTTTAATCTTCATCCTATCACTTGCTAGCTTTGGAGAATTACATAATTTTTCTTGTCATTTTCCTTATCTATAAATGGGGGATTTCAGGGATGGTCAGTGGTATCAAACTCAAATGAAAATGGGGGCCACTGAACCATACATAAGGCTCCCTAGGACATTGACAGAAAACCACAAATTGGTGGCTAAGAATTGAAAATCGAAGGGATGCCCATCAATTGAGGAATGGCTAAACAAGCTGTGGTGTATGATTTTAATGAAATATTATTTTTCTATAAGAAATGACAAGCAGGGTGACTTCAGAAAGGCCTGAAAAGGCATGTATGAACTGATGTATAGTGAAATGAACAGAACCAGGAAAATGTATATAGTAACAGCAATTTTGTTTGATGAAGAACTGTAAATGATAACTATTCTCAGAAATACAATGATCCAAGACAATCCTAAAGGACTAATGAAGAAGAATACTATCCACCACCAGAGAAAGAACTGATATTGATTGAATACAGACTGAAGCATGCTATTTTTCACTCTTTCTTTCTTCTTTTTCTTCTTTTATTTGAGTCATATACAAAATGACTAATATGGAAATGTTTTCTATAGTTGCACATGTATAACCCATATCTGATTACTTATTGCCTCAGGATGGGGAGAGGAATGGAATTTGGAATTCAAAACTTTAAAAAAAAAAGGTTTTGGGGCAGCTAGGTGGTACAGTGGATAGAGCACTGGCCCTGGAGTCAGGAGTACCTGAGTTCAAATCTGGCCTCAGACACTTAATACTTACTAGCTATGTGACCCTGGGCAAGTCACTTAACCCCAATTGTCTCACTAAAAAAAAAAAAAGGCTTTGATTTCCTAGTGCACTTAAAGTTATGTATACACTATACTGTAGTCTATTAAATGTTCAATGGCATTATATAAAAAACAAACCAGCAATGTCTATACCTTAATTTTTAAAAAATACCTTATTGCTTAAAAAAATGTAACTATCATCTGAGCCTTCAGTGAGTCATACATAATCTTTTTGGTAATGGAGGGTCTTGCCTTGATGTTGATGGCTGCTGAGGGATCAGGGTAGTGGTTGCTGAAGACTGGGGTGACTGTAGCAATTTTTTCAAACAATACTATTGTTGCTGTAATGATTGGAATGACGTCACCTGTTGGAGAGGTACTGTAGGAAAGCTCCACCATGAGGAGAAGGCGTCTGAGGGCAAACCATGTGGTTAGGTCCTTGGCGTCAGGAAGTGATGTTTGCTCGTGGGTACTGTCTATCAAAACTACCAGCCAATCAGCTTGAAGAGCCTCCCATTTCTGGGAGGAGAACATGAAATAGGAAGTGGACGCTGGTGGAGAGGTTTTTCCTTTTTTGGTTCCTGACCTCGTCGTGGTGGGTTGGATGATGGGATCTCTTAGAAATAGTTAGATTTTTACCTTTCTCTCTGATCCTAATGCTCTTTAATAAATACTTAAACACTTAAATACTCTTGCTAAAGCTTATAATTTATTGGTAACCACTCATATAGCTAGAATTTTAGCCCCTTACATGCCTCATTGACTGTATCTTTCACTTGAACACTTACAGGCGATTGTAAGGTTATCAATTGGCCTAATTTCAATATTGTTGTGTGTCTCAGAATAGGGAGGCCCAAGGAGAAAGAGAGAGACAGGGGGATGGCCTGTCAGTGGAATAGTCAGAACACATAGAACATTTATCAATTAAGTTTGTCATCTTCTATGGGCACAGTTTGTGATGTTTCAAAACAATTACAATAGTAACATCAAAGATCACTGGTCACAGATCACCATAATATACGTAATGTTGAAAGAAATACCAAAATGTGACACGGAGACATGGTCTGAGCACATGCTATTGGGAAAATGATGCCAATAGACTTGCTCAACACAGGGTTGCTACAAACCTTCAATTCGTAAAAATGCAGTATCTGGGAAGCACAATAAAACCAGTGATGCCTGTATTGTGCACCTCTAAGGGAAAACTAGAGTTGCTAGAGAACAAGGGTTCTTAATGGGGTTTTTTTGTGTCATGGACCCCTTTGGCAGTCTGGTGAAGCCTATGGACAGTTTCTCAGAATGTTTTTGAATGCTTAAACTGGTGCTTTATCCACTGCTCCACCTAGCTGCCCCTTGTTTTGTTTTGTAAACTAAAATACACATGTTTTGTTTTGTTTTGTTTTTAACAACAGGTACTCATATAAAGCCTGTACCTTCTATATAAAATGTCAAAAGGCATGAATAACAAAGAAGCGATGTCCATAGACATGTTTGATTGGGATCTCTTGCAATCAAACCGAATGCAGGACTCAAATCCAGCCAGAAGGAAATGTGTAAATTTGTCTCCAAAGATGGATGGGCAAAGAGACCAAGAATAACCTAGTGCTAATGACTGTGGGCCCACTACCCTTCCCCATGTGCTAAAGGCAGTGGAAGAGAGGCACAGCGCCAATCTGATCATGTTCTACATTTGTCTGTTTGGGGAAGCCTAGTCATAACTGAATTCAGGAGAGAGTTCATGCGTCTCCCCACCTGTAGTCAAGTGGTAAGTAGAAGTACACCAGCAACACAGCTGGGAAGTCACCATCGGGAGTCTGAGCTTGTTTCTTGTTATCAGAGGCTAGCCAAGCCCCAGCCTGGATGGCTCATAGACCATAGAGCTGCTAGTTGGCTCCCTTTGAGTGTTCTTGCCTCTACACACTGTATGCAAAGAGAAGACTGTGGATCATTTCCAGGCAGGGATTTTCATTGCAGGGAACATCATCTCATATATTTCTGCAGTAACTGAGCAATCCCAAACTGGGGCAGGAATGAGTACAGACAGCAGGAAAGAGGCACTCACCACTTCCACTTTGTCTCCACCTGGGAAGCTCCAGCTAATTGAATGATGTCTGCAGCCACTGGAGTTGGGTTGCTGTTTCCCATGATCTGTACTTTGGCATCAAGCTGTTCTTTGCTGCTGAGTTAAGATTCCACCATAGGGATTTTTCATAGGTCAATGGAGTTTTTATCAGTGCTTGTGCCCATCTAAATGTCAGTGCTTATTTTCAGAAATGAAATGGCAGATTGACTGCTAAAAGAGTAGAAAAGCCTTAACAAATGATTAAGTTGCCTAAGGCTAAATACTGCATTTCATGTTCCCCCATATAAACACTTAAGCATATCAAAAGAATAAAGAGATATAGAAAGGTGCCAGGGGACAGTCGGTCAATTGGTCAGTATGCAAGCATTTATTAAGCTTTTATTATGTGCCAGATACTATGCTGAGCTCTGGGGAAGCTATGTGCTGCTGTGGATATAGAGTCTGAAGTCAGGAAGACTCATCTTCCTGAGTTCAAATATAGCCTCAGACACATACCAACTGTGTAACCCTGGGCCAGTCACCCAACCCTATTTGCCTCAGTTTCCTCATCTGTAAAGTGAGATGGAAATGGAAATGCCAAACCACTCTAGTATCTCTGCCAAGAAAACCCCAAATGGGATCACAAAGAGTCAGACACAACTGAAACAACTGAAGAACAATTATGCTTAGCTATAGGGATAGAGAGAAGGAGAGGGCAAATACAAGAGTACATTCTAATGGAAAGTACAACATGTAGATCACTAGGTACATATAACATAATACAGAGTAAATGAAGATAATCTGAAAGATATAAAAATCATCATGCTTTTTTTTAACTTCAATTTAGCTTGGCACAGGAGTTTCTCTTATCCTTTACTTGAATATTAATGTGGAACTGCTCTCATGACCAACAAAGTCCAGCAGAAAGAGATAGAAAGAGAAATTCCATTTAAAGTAACAGTAGACAATATAAAATACTTGGGAGTCTACTTGCCAAGACAAACCCAGGAACTCTATGAACACAATTACAAAATACTTTTCACACAAATCAAATCAGATCTAAATAATAGGAAAAATATCAATTGCTCATGGATAGGCTGAGCTAATATAATAAAAATGACAATTCTACCTAAATTAATTTACTTATTCAGTGCCATACCAATCAGACTACCTAAAATTATTTTATAGAGCTAGAAAAAATAATAACAAAATTAATCTGGGAAAACAAAAGGTCATGAATATCAAGGGAACTAATGAAAAAATGCACAGGAAGGCAGGCTAGCTGTACCAAATCTGAAGCTTTACTATAAAACAGCAGTCATCAAAACTATTTGGTCCTGGCTAAGAAATAGAGTGATGGATCAATGGAATAGGTTAGGCACAGGAGATACAGTAGTAAATGACTTTAGTAATGTACTGTTTGATAAACCCAAAGACTTCAGCTTCTGGGATAGGAAAAATTGCTGGGAAAACTGGAAGAGTGTATGGCAGAAACTAGGCATAGACCAACATCTTACACTTTATACTAAAATAAGGCCAAAAGGGGTACATGATTTAGACATAAAAGGTGATACCACAGGTAAATTAGGAGAAGAAGGAATAGTTTACCTCTCAGATCTTTGGAAAGGAGAACAATTTATGGCCAAACAAGAGACAGAAGATATTATGAAATGCAAAATGGATGATTTTGATTACATTAAATTAAAAAGGTTTTGTACAAACAGAAGCAATGCATCCAAAATTAGAAGGGAGACAGAAAGCTGGGAAACAATTTTTATAGCCAGTACTTCTGATAAAGGCCTCATTTCTAAAATATATAGGGAACTAAATCAAATTTATAAGAATCCAAGTCATTCCCCAATTGAGAAATGGCCAAAGGATATGAACAGGCAATTTTCTGATGAAGAAATCAAAGCCATATTGCCATATGAAAAAATGCTCTAAATCAGTATTGATTAGAGAAATGCAAATTAAAACAACTCTGAGATACCACCTGACACCTATCAGATTGGCAAATATGACAAAAAAGGAAGAAGCTGTGGAAAAATTGGAACACTGATGCATTGTTGGTGGAGTTTTGAACTGATACAACCATTCTGGAGAGCATTTTGGAACTATGCCCAAAGGGCTATAAAGCTGTGCATACCCTTTGACCCAGCAACATTACTATTAGGTCTTTTCCCCGAAGAGATCATAAAAAAGGGAAAAGGATCCACATGTACAAAAATATTTATAGCTGCTCTTTTTTGGAATTGGAATTGGAAGAAATTGGAAATTGAGGGGTTGCCCATCAATTGGGGAATGGCTGAACAAGTTGTGGTATATGAATGTAATGGAACACTATTGTGCTGTAAGAAACGATGAGCAGGCAGATTTCAAAGAAACCTGGAATGACTTGCATGAACTGAAGATGAGTGAGATGAGCAGAACCAGGAGAACATTCTACACAATATCATTAACATTATGTGTTGATCAACTGTGATAGACTTGATTCTTCTCAACAATACAATTGTCCAAGATAGTTCCAAAGGACTCATGATGAAAAATGCTCTCAAAATCCAGAAAAAAAAAACAAAAACTGTGGAATATGGTTGTTGTTTTTCTTTTTTGAGGTTTTTCCTTTTTATTCTGATTCTTTTCTCATAACATGACTAATGCAGAAATATGTTGTGGGGACCAATTTTTAATTGGGGAGTGTTAGCTAAGTGGCTCACCGCAATACTGGGGCAAGAAAGGAGACAGACAGCCTCCCTCAAAACAGAGCAGGATTTATTTAACAAGAATGAACTTAAAAAAACACAAACAGAATCAGTAGGATTAAGGGAAAGGAAATAAAATGGGGAAAGGGAAATTATACAACCTGAACAACACCACTGCCCAGGAATCAGCTGAGAACACACAGTAGCATCCTGTCACCTTTCAGCTTCAAGCTAGAATGGCAGAAATCCTCCCTTCTTCCCAGCAGACCCCAAGCTGACCACATACAGCCCCCAGCCAATTGGCTGGCCACTCTGATAGTCACATGACTGCCCTCACTAGGCTTCCAATCATTATAATTTTGCCAGGTCCATGTAGGCGTCTGCAAGTGGTGATAATGTGAGCTGCCAGTGCCATGGTGATGGCTACAACCAGTGGGTAGAGCACTGTGCCACCCGCAGAGCCCCTAGGCCAGTGTGCATGCCAAGGTCTCCTCAAACTCCAGCCAAAAGATGGGGCCATAAAAACCTCAAATAACAATTAATTCTTTACACTGTTTAATGTGACTGTACACATATAACCTATATCAGATTACTTGCTGTCTTGGGGAGGGGAGAGGGAAGGGAGTGGGGAGAAAAATTTGAAACTAGAAATCTTATAAAAACAAATGTTGAAAACTATCTCTAAATGTAACTGGAAATAATAAAATATTTATATGGAAAAAAATCAATAAACTATAAACTCAGTAGGAAAAAAAAAGAACTGCTCTCTCGGAGTAAAAGTACTATAGCCTATGTAAGTTCTGATGTATCTTCTCCAGAACTTTTACTCTCCTAAATGAAATAGGTTGCCAGATCTTGGCTAGCTACATCTTATCTTCAGGGTTCTGGGGGCATCCATAAGTAATGTAAAGTGGTAATTTGCTAATTCCATTTTCTTAAACCCCCACTTTTTTGTCTCCCTCTCCACCAGATGATCAGTTGAGAGTCATGTGGTCAGCCAGCTTTTAGCTATGTAGAAGATGGAGTGGGAAGAAGCTTAGGGAGTTAGATTCAGTAGTTCTATGACTCCTTCCAGTACAAAATCTATGACCCATTGTTTCTATGATCTATGACAAGATTTGGCAATATTTTGGTTATGAGGAATTGAAGACAAGTCTCTCCATACCTATGGAGGAATCTGAAATGTAGGAGTGAGAGTCCTCATCATTAATCTAGGGAGGACAAGAATTCGTGGAATCCCAAGTAGGTCATGACATTGGAAACAGATGTGAAAGGTACCTCACAAAATGTCTCTCTTGTTCCTCTGACCTAGCAAAGACATACAGCTAATTGAGGATATTACACAGTCTGATTCATTTAAAGTCAGCCTTTATCATCACCCTATATATCACACCAAATAAACATAGAAACAGATAAGACACTTCAAGTAGAATCATCTAAATCTTAAAGACTTTGAGAGAATATGGATATTTGAAGTGATTCTACCAAAATCTAGTCTCCTAGACCTGCTCATTACTAATTACTAAGAATGCATCATTGAGGGGCAGCTAGGTGGCGTACTGGATAAAGCACCGGCCCTGGATTCAGGAGTACCTGAGTTCAACTCCAGCCTCAGATACTTGACACTTACTAGCTGTGTGACCCTGGGCAAGTCACTTAACCCCCATTGCCTGCAAAAAAAAAAAAAAGAAAAACCAAAAACAAGAATGCATCATTGATTCATGATCAGCCAAATAGTGCTCACATCGATTCAATTAGGCAACAAGAGCTGGAGATACAGAGATAGATATGACCTAGATAGTGTTCTCAAAGTACCTAGCATCAAGACTGGGTAGGAAGAAAAGTGAGACCAGAAAGGTATTTATGGACTGGAAGAACAGGGGGGAGTCAAGGAATCAGAGATCATGAAGAGAGTGAAGAATAGACATGGGAGGAGTAAAGGAGTGGGAAAGGTGGAAGGAGAGAAGATTGCAATCAGAGAGGGGAATTTCAGAGTACAGAGTTTTGTCAATAAAACAATCTCAAGCGATGGGATGGTTTAGAGTCTTAATGAGCAGGTAGGTAGATTATTAACTGTTTTAACAACCATACCAAAAGTGTTGATTAATGGACTGATTTCGTTGTATTTAAAGCCAGAAAGGATCTTAGAGATCATCTAGTCCAACCTCTTCATTTTACATATGAGCATCTTGAGGCACACAGAGGTAACACAGCTTACCTTCTATGTAGCACACAGGTAGGAGGGGGTGTTCTGATCAATAAGGAAGGAGGGTGTATTAAGATACTATCTATATGCCCATCAATTGAGGAATGGCTAAACAAACTGTGTTATATGGTTGTAATGGAAAATTATTGTGTTATTAGAAATGGCAAACAGGATGATTTCAGAAAAACCTGGAAAGACTTACAAGAACTGATGCATAATGAAGTAAACAGAAGCAGGAGAATGTTGTACACAGTAACAGCAATATTGTATGATGAACTCTGAATGACTTAACTATTCTCAGCAATACAATGATCCAAGACAATCCCAAAAGACTAATGATGAAACTTACTATCCACCTCCAGAGAAAGAATGGATATTGTTTGAATACAGATTGAAGCATGCTATTTTTTTACTTTCTCTCATTCTTTTTCTTTTGAGTCTTCTTGTACAAAATAACTAATATGGACATTTTTTTTTAATTTTTATTTTTTTTGCGGGGCAATGGGGGTTAAGTGACTTGCCCAGGGTCACACAGCTAGTAAGTGTCAAGTGTCTGAGGCCGGATTTGAACCCAGGTCCTCCTGAATCTAGGGCTGGTGCTTTATCCACTGCACCACCTAGCTGCCCCCTGGAAATGTTTTAGAAAATTGCACATGCATAACCTATATCTTACTGCTTACCATCTCAGGGAGGGGGGATGGGAGGGAGGGAGGAAGGGTACCTCACTTCACTCCTTGGACCCAAGTTGTACCCAAAGTATCATATGGTGACTGAAAACTTGTTTCCATGTGTCTTTAGTTAATATTTATAAGACACTTGAGGTTCCCCCCGTTAAAGAACTGTATCAAAACTCAGCTTCTCTAAAAAGTTTAGTTGTAACTGAAACACTTTCCCCAATCTAAACTATTCTTTTCCACTCACTGCCTTTGCTTTTGTATTTAATCCCTAGTGTTTAGCACAGTGTTTGGCACAAGGTAAGTAACCAAAACTTTTTTGCTTACTTGCTTCCTTTCTTCCTTCCTTCCTTTCTTCATACCTTCTTTCCTCCCTTCTTTCTTTCTTCTATCCCTCCCTTCTTTCTTATTCCCTTTCTTTCTTCTTTCCTTCCTTCCTTGGTCTCTCCCTCCCTCTTTCGCTCTCTCTCTCTCTCTCTCTTTCTCTCATCACCTCCTCCTTCCCTCTGTCTTCATCTGTCTGTCTCTCCTCTGTGAATCTTCTTGCATTTAAATATGCAATTTGTCCTATCACTCTGTGTTTATTGATATGTTGCTTTGTAATTAGTCTCATGTTGCATCATATATATTTATTTTACCAAATAGATTATGTACTTCTTTGGTGTAGGGACTATGTTTCTTACTTTTAAATTCTTATCTCTTTTCCCCTCCTACTCTCCAGAAGAAGTAGACATTCAATAAATGCTAGTTAACCACCTATATCAGTAAGGTGTGTCTTAAATTCCAGGCAAGTTGCCAGGATAAAGTTCCTTGAAGAGTTAAGGCAGGCCCTAAGTAGGTCACTGAAATGTCTATAAACATTTACTAAAGAGTGATCCAAGATTATAAGGTCAAGAAAGAGAAAAGACAAGTGAAGTACACATATAAATCAATGCATTTTTTCTTGCTATTGAGGAAAATCAAAAAATTTTCTTAATAATAGTGGCCAGAGGGAGGAGGGCAAAGTGGACAGATTTTAAAGGTTGGCCTTGGAGTCAGGAGGACCAGAGTTCGAGTTCTGCTTCTAGTACAAATTAGCTGTGTAACCAATGGACAAATCACTTGAACCACTTGGCAACCCCAGAGGACTCTTCAAGATCATATGTTTTACAAAAGTTGCTGATCTTCAACTAGAAAGAGTTTTCCCACCAGGAGTCCCTCCTCAAAATTAAGGAAGTGGATTAACAATGATCAAAGCCCTGTTTGTAGCAGTTATTTCTGCTAGTCACTGTAATGGGGTGTTAGAATTACATAAAAACCCATCACCATACAACATTCGGTCCCCCACAAAGAGCAATTTGTCACTCAAAAAAACTGGCATAGGATATTTCAAGCTTTGGAAGAAGGTGTATTGAAATAAAGGATTACTGCCAATTACAAGTTGGAAAAGAAACCACTAACAAGCATCAGACTGTGGAGAGCTGCTGCACAGAGCTATTTCTTTAAACATTCTTTAGGATAAGTGAAACCACACAAGTAATTGGAGACTTGAAAAATTTCACATGAGGTGAAAATGGTATATTTCCCCCCCTAAAATTGCACCCTTTAAAAGACACAGTTTTGCCTTTAGACATAATATACTGGAGGTTTTGAAGGTCATATATTTAAAAGACTTCCAAGAGCCCTACATTATATTTCCTTCATGTTTTAATTCTATCTCATTTTTAATGCTCAAGCCTTCTACTTTTGTAATACAATGACACGCCTTCCAAAAACTAGATAGCTAAAGAAAGAATGAAAGGAAGGAAGGAAGGAAGGAAGGAAGGAAGGAAGGAAGGAAGGAAGGAAGGAAGGAAGGAAGGAAGGAAGGAAAGCAGTGTTTGTTTTTTTGTTTCTTTCTCTTCCTCTGCTGGCTAATAAATTCAACTGGTTATGAAGCAATGTGCTATATGGTTAGAGAGCTGACCTCAGAACCCAGAAGGTCAGGTATTAAGTCCTTCCTCTGACATGTACAAGCCACAGGACTCTAGGCAAGTGACTATTTCTGAGCCACCTAGGGTGGTGTCAAACTCAAATAGAAATATGGGCCACTAAACCATACATAAAGATCCCTGTGGGCCACATATTGGCTTAATTTAAAATGTAATATTATCCATGTTTTATTGTATTTGTATTTATTTTTAGAAATATTTCCCAATTACATTTTTTTTTAGTGAGGCAATTGGGGTTAAGTGACTTGCCCAGGGTCACACGGCTAGTAAGTGTTAAGTGTCTGAGGCCAGATTTGAACTCAGTTTCTTCTGAATCCAGGGCTGGTGCTCTATCCACTGTGCCACCTAGCTGCCCCCCAATTACATTTTAAGCTGGTTCAAGCCACACTCAGTAGTTCTGGGGGCCCCATGTGGTCCAAGGACTGGTTGTTTGATACCTCTGTTCTAGGTCACTCTCTAAGATAATAAGTTGCAAAGAAGGTTCTGGACTATATTGGTACAGGGAATTTTCCTCTTCCAAGAATTCCTCATAGAAATGGAATCCCAGGTCCAGTTCCTATCCCATAATTATTTGATATAAAGTACATAGAATCCCCAAATATCATGGTGGTCCTCATGGAAGTCAGACAGGAGGACTAAAAGAAAATGAATGTATTCTTTTTAGTCTATTCCCCTTTTGTTTGTTTGTTTTTGTCACTTTCTTAATGATGGAACTCTTGGGCTATGTCCACACTATGCTAACACATGTGGTCCATCTGGTTATTTCAGTCTTTTAGAAGGTACTTAGGTTAGTCTTTTGGCATTATTTAGGCCACAGTTGTTTTTCCTGAATTCCACTGCTTGTTTGTATTTCATATGGGTAGCTGAATTCCACCTGGTCTCTCTCTGTGTGTAAAGAAATTAAAAGTTTCCATGCTTGAGCTTATGCAACCTAATGATAAAGAAAGCTATGGAAAGGGTGGGGGGAATAGGTAGAAAATGAAACCTGTGGCTTTAGTAGAGAAGTAGAGTCAAATTTCTGGAATCAGATATAATTTTCATGATCCTAATGACTTTTTGAAATTATTTTCAAGGCTCATATTTGACATAAAAGAAAAGCAAAATGTAAATAAATATTTGTAGTACTGAAAACAACATATAATGTAGGATTTTTAACTGAATTAATTTGTATATGGGTGCTGCTGGGATAGAATTCTTTGATACTCACCCTCCACTTGTGTAAATTGGCAAGGGTGTGAATTTGTTAATGAGAATAATGACTCAAATTAATAATAAGATTTTTTTTTTAATCTTTGAAACACATCATTATCCAGTGCATGAGTCCTGGTTTATATCCTGATGATTCAAAGTCATAATCATCACCCTCATTTTTTAAAACTTCCTTTTTTGTGAAGTGCCTAAAGATTTTTCAACTGGGCCCAAGAAACCAGAGAAACCTGTCTCAGACATGTAATGATAGTTCTCTTCAGATAATTACATTGCCACCATATACTTAAAGAGCATCTCTCTCTGAGTGGACCACAAAGCACATTCCTGACCTCATCTAATTCACCCTCCCAGCAACCCAATGAAATAGGAAGAGCTATAGTTTAAATAAGCTACTAGCTGCAAAGGCCTTAAACCAGTAGATTGGGGATTTTTCAACAGATCTCAAAGCCTCGCCTGAAATGTCCCCTTCTTCAGAGTTTGCTGAGATTTCCAAAAAGGAAAGAAAAAAAGTCTTAAATAATGCCAGGCTCTCTTACTCCATGTGGGGACTTTAGTGCTATCTTCATATAAATCTCCCTGTTCCTTCCTGCCACACATACCTCATACCAGATGTATATACATTTACAAAGTAAAAAACTAAAACAAAGGAAGGGACTTAGTGAAGGTCACACATGAAGTAACGACTAAAATTGGACCGACTTTCTTGACTTTCCAATCCTGCCAAATGAATTATTTCTACCCTTTAACCTGGCAATGTCACTACTATATCTATACCCCAAAGAGTTCAAAGAAAGAGGGAAAAGACTCATATGTAAAAAACATATTTATATCAGCTTTTCTTTTTATAGTGACAAAGAACTGGAAACTAAGGTGGTGCCCATCAACTGAGGAATGGCTTGATGGTATTGTATCTGTGAATTTAATAATAATATATTGTTCTATGAAAAATTCCGAAATCAGTTTTAGAGAAACCTGAAAAGACTTGTATGAACTGATACGAAGTGAATTGAACAGAAATAAGGGAACAATTTATACAATAGCAACATTCTAAAGACAAATAATTTTGAAGGACTTAAGAACTCTGATCAATGAAATGACAAACTACAGTTTCAGAGGACCTCTGAAGCACAATGCTACCCACTACCCAAAAGAGAGATTGAGGGACTTAAGATGCACAATGAGATAGAATTTTTTTTTTACAGAGCCACTGTGGCAACTTGTTTTGCTTGACTGTGCTTGTTAATTTTTCAAAGTGATTTAAAAGATAAAAACAAATTTAATCTCATAAGCATTTGCTAAATACTTACTATTTGCCTAATTCCATATTAAATTCTAAATAAGAAATAGAAAAGAAGACTATTTTGGACGTAATTTATGAAAGCAAAAAGAGCAAATGTAAGACAAAAATAGATATATAGGAAATGATATATTACAAATAATTTTTATTAAAAATTAGAAAAGATAAAATTATGGTGTGTGGTAAAAGCAATATCCCAACTCCCAACCCTAATGCAAGTTAGGGTACTTTTCCCTTAAAAAGTATTGAAACTGTCCTTGAGATTTGATTCACTCAGGGGACTAAAGTCTCAGGTTGTTGGCATCACTATTTTTAAAAATTGATAGTTGTATTTCAATATAATTGATTTACTTTGTAAATGTATTTTATTCTATGTATTTAAAAACATTTATAGAGAAGGCTATATGCTTCAACAGACAGCCAAAATGGTTCATGACATAAAAAAAGTTAAGAACCCCAGTTCTAAATCTATTGCTGATACTTCTATATCAGGGCCAAGGAAGAGATACAATACTGGTCAAACCCCTTGATTTAGAGGAAGAAGCCATTACCCTTTCATCTTACAAATGAGGAAATTGAGACAGAAAGAGATTAAGTGACCAGAACTCTACTCAGACCAGAGCTCTACAATTACTAAGTTCCTTAGACACAATTTGGACCAAGGACCTCCTGACTCAGCATCTCACTCCCTGTCCATTACACCACACTTCCTCTCTATACACTAATGTCCTGGAAGTATGTCTGCTATCCCAATTGTATTCTTTCTTACTGCTCCCCATGCCTACATCCTCCACATATAGACCTTAGCTTGTTTGAATTTACAAGTCTGTCTGATTCTTTTGTGAACCCCCTTAAATCCCAAAGAGTTATAATGGCCAGGGAAACCAGTTGTTCACACAGAAATATCCAAAGGCAAACCAAAGCCAAATGAGCATGATTTACACAATCATGCCATTTATTAGCGATCAAATCAATGAGATTTAAAGCTTTTGAGCATTTGGTTTATATGAAAACCTGATTATTTTTAAAGCACAGTAAAGCCTCATCTAACTCATGTTGTCAGGAAATGAGATATTTCAAGTAAGTATATTTTGCAAATGCTTGAATGCCCTCTAAACACCAAATTTTATTTTTATCTAAACCATTTTGGATGGGAATCCTTTTGAAAAGTATAAATACTTTCATGCATTCTTAAATAGTATACACTAAACAGAAATTACTTGTTCTTTATGATTCAAGGTCACCCATTATTATAGTGCTATGCTATCAAAGGCTATGTGTCTATGTGTGTGTGTATATTTATATGTATATAGGTCTATTTGCCTTTAAATTCAATAACTACAGACTACAATGCATGTTAAGTTTGTATCTGTTATTTATAACTTTATGTTTGCTTATAACAACCCTTATACTCCTTGAACCAAAGTTTTAGAAATGATCCCAAAGCCATGGTAAATAGGTTACAATTGAGGGCCTGAGTTGCCCTTTCCTTCCCCACCCACTGAGAATAAAGGATATGAGCTTAATTTTTAAGTTTAGTATTAATAATTTTCTGTTCTCTTATCTTACTGTCTTGTTCAAGAGTTGTGAAGATCAAATGAGATAATATTGTAAAGCACTTAAATTTTAAAGTACTGTATGAACTATGATTATTACTTTTATTCTCATTTTATATTCAATGGAATTCCAATAGAAATGGTATTTAGACAAATCACTATCCTACTATCCTTCTTTTATTGAATTTTTTGTAATTAAGTAAACCAGAATATAAATTCATTTATTAAAGAAGCACTGAAAGCATCTTCAGACAATTCATGTGACATATAGGATAATGGGTATGATATATATTTCATCCTTTTCCCACATGGTTTTGATTGCTTCCACTAAGTCTATGTATTTTGAAAGCTTTTCATGCTATGAAACTTGGAGATTTTGAGTATTTGACATGGTGACATATATTTTAAAAGTACTTCAATTTTTATGAATCAATATTATGCCTAGGCAATGTTAAGCAACTCCTTTGTCTATCATAAAGCTATAATTCAGGGCAGCTAGGTGGAGCAGTGGATAGAGCACCAGCTCTGGAGTCAGGAGGACCTGAGTTCAAATCTGGCCTCAGACACTTGACACTTGCTAGCTGTGTGAACCTGGGCAAGTCACTTAACCCCAGTTGCCTCACACAAAAAAATAAATAAATAAATAAATAAATAAATAAATAAATAAATAAATAAATAAATAAATAAATAAATAAATAAAGCTATAATTCTAATGCAGTTTATCTATTGAATTCCAAAAGTTATTTTAAAGTCTATATTTGTAATACAGGGATTTGCAGACTGTTCATTTATAAAAGATAACAAGCTTATGATATATATAATTCTTTGTTTTGTTTTGTGGGCAATGGGGGTTAAGTGACTTGCCCAGGGTCACACAGCTAGTATCAAGTGTCTGAGGCCGGATTTGAACTCAGGTCCTCCTGAATCCAGGGCCGGTGCTTTATCCACTGCGCCACCTAGCTGCCCCTGATGTATATAATTCTAGCCACCAAGTTATTTTTCTAGAAATTTTTGTAGCCTGCAGTGATTTGTACTAGAGTTTATACCATTTCCTTCCATATCTTCTTGATCAATAAGTCTGAACTTTTAAGAATAATAACTTTTATATAATTGCTGGTGGTGATATCCTCATCCTAAATTACCACCATAAACCCCTCTCTTTCCAAAAACAATAGTCATGACTCGGCTATTTACTTGATGCTTCTTTGTTGACTATTTTTTATTAAGTTCATAGAGACACTGCCCATGGAAAACCTTATAATTTGACTCTTAGATCAGAGCTGCTTCTTACCTATTTTTGGTTCCTACTCTTGCTGGTTGAAACGATGACTGTACAAAAAATATTTCTATTAGTTTTTAACCTGTTGGGTCCTGTGTTTCATTAACAGTGAATGTGGCTTTGTTAGAATTCTTCCTAAATTTATCATTGTCCATTTTTAGTCACTTCACCCTGTTTGCCTCAGTTTCCTCATCTGTAAAATGAGCTGGAGAAGGAAATAGCAAACCATTCTATCTTTGCCAAGAAAACCCCAAAAGAAGTCAGACAAAACTAAAATAACTCAGAAACAACAATTATGTATATTAAGGCTGGTATTGCACAGGTGTTAATTTATTCAAATATGTTCTTCTCATTGAACTTTGATTTCAGGACACCAGTAAGTCTCTTGGCATACACAGCCAAAGATTTTTCCTTAATATTATAATGCTAGATATGTCTTGCTTGGAGAAGTCAAAGGTATTAATATTACTTTAGTCTATTGGTTCAATTTGACTTCCAGATTCAAGCGAAATACCTTCAGTACCCATGCTTTCTTGGCATGCTTTTTTTTTTCTTCAGGGCAATGAGGGTTAAGTGACTTACTTGCCCAAGGTCACATGGCTAATAAGTGTCTGAGGCTGGATTTGAACTCAAGTCCTCCTGAATCCAGGGCCAGTGCTTTATCCACTGTGCTACCTAGCTGCCTCCTCTTGGCATGCTTATTGGGTCCAGATGACATCTAAGTACAAAGAAAGATCCTGTGAGAAAATTATTAATAATAAGGGTTTGGGGACTCGCCAGCTTTCCCCCTCCCCCCCATCCCCAGAGAGCTGGGCCTGACCTTTCCTAAGGTCAGCCCAGAATCAGGAAGTTACCTCACTCAAAACCATACCTACCTGAAAGCCTTGTTCCCACCGGAGGATCTGTTCTCTGGGCTCTGACATCAGCAAACCACCCTCAAATCCAGTGAATCAGTAGATTTCAATGATGCTAGCCAATTAGCTTTGAACAATGTCTATGGGCAGGCTCTCCTCCTGCCCACAGCAAACTTACACAGACACTCGCTCTCTTTGGTGCAGGAACTGGGGGAGAACAGATGCAGCCCACTAGGGTTCCCTATTTTCTCTCTTCTATTTTCTAGCTAGGCTTTCTTATCTTTCAGAGCCATGTGGGCTCTCTTTACAAATACTTAATATGCTTTAATAAATGCTTAATGCCCCCAAACTGGTGCAGTAGTCTCTAATCTCTAAGTAACAAATAAACCCCAGCTAAAATTCCCTACAATTGGGAGAGAAATAGGACTACCACATATAGTTTTACTCACCACAATCCCATGGCATTAAGATGCTATTTGATAGTTTATTTCATATTTTGTGGATCCATATAGTTTGATGTACAATCAAATAATTACGTACAAAAAATTAATTATTAATGACTATAACTAACCTGGAAATTATAATATAATGGATTTATGAAAAATTATGATTATATGAAAAATGAAAATTTTAGAAAAATTATAATTGGACCGTAAATCCCTTTGTGGTCGCCATTCAAATGTGAAAATATTTTTGAATTGACTAGCCTAATTTTGAGGGCTAATCTGATTGGAGGACTAATCTGGGGACTTATGACTATTTGGCTATCTGCCTTTGTTAATTTAATGTGGGCCGTTTATAAAGTTCCACCACACTGCTCCCAAACTGATAGACTAAAGATTAAGAAGCCTCTTAACTAAATAATCAAAGCAGAGTTTATTAATGAGATACTATTTCAAATTGGGAATACAGGAAAATAAAATGTACAACCTGACTGCTTTCCTGTGGTCTCTTTCCACTGCATCTCTTTCCCACCTGCTGCTGCTGCACCTCGAACTTCTTGAATACAATAAGGGCCTTAGCCGCCTCTGGCCTCAGGGCACGTTACACTTTCCCTGGTTTGTATTAAGGCCTGTAACCTTGTTGGCCCCTTCTCCTTTTCCAAACCGAACTCTCCTCCGTCCTTGTCCGGGCTCCCCTCTAGTCAGCCTGTCTCCTAGTCCATCCTTCTCTAGTCAGCCTAGTCCATCCCCCTCCTTTTTTTTAGTCCATCCCCCTCTAGTCTCCAATCTTTGCCGTCTCCTCAGCGGCCTCTTGACCTCTTCTTGTCCATCTGAACCCCTGAGTCTTGTCTACCTAGTCTGTCCTCAGCCCTTAGTCAGCCCCCCCCCAGTCTGTCCTCCTGGTCTATATATACCTTTTCTTCTCTCCACTCAAATTTTGGGGCTTCCTTCGCCCCCACAGCCCAAGCTAATTCGCCAGCCAGAGCGGCAGCTGGTGGGGGTGGGGGTGGGGGTGGGGTGCTCTCGAGCCTCATGCCTCAACACAGGCTATCTGGAATCTTTGGATAGCTCCGCTCAGGTTGGAGGGAGCTGGGGCTTTTTTTTTTTTTCCAGCTGTCTGACCTGGGTATAGCCCACAGGGCTTTTTCTGCTCAGCTGAAGATGAGGAGGAGGGGGAGAGACCCTGAGGGCCTAAGGCTTTCTAATCTCAGCCTAAAGGTAGGGTCCCCAAATCAAAATAAATTTCCACAATTAATAGTGTTTTGGAATGATTCTTGCTTTAACTTGGAAAACAAAACTCAGTTCTATTTAAGAGGGAGGAAAGTGGATACCTTAGACATCAAGTGTTCTATCATTCTCATTATATTTGGGTGTATTTAGTCTTTTTTGCAGTCCACAGATAAGCCAGGAGTATAGATCCTTGCTCACCAGAGGCCTTGTGAAAAATCAACAAGGCCTCTACAAATAGCATGGAGCTTTGAGGCAGCTTGTTCGATAATTATTGAATAAATAATAAATTGCTCTTTACATGCTTAGAACCTCTTAGCAAAACCTTTCTGCTTCTAAGTTAATATATTGTATTTCTGTATTTACAGATTATTGTTATTATTATTATTATCCTAGCCATAAAAATAGGTAAGAGTGAGTGAATATCTTATGAATTTTGCCTTATGAGGATCAGGAAGTTCCCCACAATGATTGTCCTCATTTTCCTTCCCCAACATTTTCCTAAACACTTTTTCAGAGTGCCTAACGTTTCACCATTAACCTGATGAATTTTTAGTTATTAGTCAATCAACAAGCAATTATGAAAAGCTTTCTATGTGCCAGGTAAGCACTGGGTATACAACAAAAGAAAAAACCCACAAAAACAGGTGCCTGACCTCAAGAAGCTTATCCTCTAATAGGGGTGAAAACATTTAAATAAATAGCTACATAAAAAGATAGAGAGTAGAAGTGAGGTTACCTTAAATAGGGGAAAAGGAAAGGGCTCTGACAGAAGGAGGCTTTAGAGATGAGTCTTGAAGAAAGCCAGGATGTTAAGATGTAGAGGTGAGGATGGCCAGTGCAAAGACACAGAAACTGTTTTTGTTTTGGGTTTTTTTTGGGTTTTTTTGGGTTTTGTTTTTGCAGGGCAATGAGGGTTAAGTGACTTGCCCAGGGTCACACAGCTAGTTAAGTGTCTAGTGTCTGAGGCTGGATTTGAACTCAGGCCCTCCTGAAAGCCAGTGCTTTTTCCACTACACCACCTAGCTGCCCCGGACACAGAAACTGTTGATGTAGAGTACAGTGTGAGAGGAACAATAGGAAGGCCAGTATCTCTGCATGGTAGAATGAGTAGAAAGAAGTAAAGAGGGCTGAGAAAACTGATAAATATAGGAAGGAGCTGGGCTGTGAAGAGCTTTAAATTCTGCCAAAATGAGAAAGGTATAAATACTTAAGGCATTCTCAGCTAACACTTTGGCAAAGAGAAAGTCAGCTGAGAAAGCAAGGCTGTAGGAGAGGGAACAAGGCATTTATCTTATCTGAATCTTAAAGACAAATATTGGCCTGTCTAGTGGGGTAAGCCTATGGGGGGATGGGGCAGGTAAAGGGGTTTGAGGAGGTGGAAGACTGGCATCAAAACAGGGAAAGTGTAATGCCAAACTTGACCTCCTTCACAGTTTTGCTTGGAATTGGTTCTGGTTTTAGGCTTCATATTCAATTCAATTAAACAAACAATTAAATACATACTCTGTGTAAAAGTACTATGCAAGGTTCTGGGAATACAAAGATAAAAAACTGACACAGTCCCTGCCTTCATGGTACCTACATTCTATTGAGGGCTAATACTGTTACGATTCTAGTAGAAGTTCTTCCTGTTTATTATGGAAGTCTTAAGAGTACAATCCTTGCTTTTTGTTCCCCACTGGTGAAGGGGAAGGAAGAACATGTAAAAACACATGTCTGTTTACAAAACACACACAAAATCAATACAAAATTATTGGAGAGGAAGGAATATTAACTACTGGAGGCATCAGAAAAGGCCTCTTATGAGAGGGGCACTTGACCTGACTTTTAAAAGGAGCTAGAGATTTTAAAAGGCAGAGATAAGGAAGAAGAGCTTTTCAGGTATGGAGGACAGCTTATGCAAACACATGAGAGAGGGGCAGCTACGTGACGTAGTGGATAGGGCATGGGCCCTGGAGTCAGGAAGACCTGAATTCAAATCCAGCCTCGGAAATTTACTAGACCTGGGAAAATCCCTTAATCTCAATTGCTTCCAAAAAACAACAACAAAAAAGTAAAAGCAGGGGAGTTGAAAGATAGCAATATCATGTAAGGGGAACAGCATCACAAGACTACTTATCAGTGCTGATAATTTCAGTGGTAATCTGAACCTAGGTGGCTTACAAATTGAATCTGCATTTAGTTCACAAGAGATCCTGAATTAAATGTAATATTGTCAGATCTATCCTGACCAAGACAAGGTTGCTTATCTTCCCTCCTATAACTCTCACCTCTATTCAAAAATCTCTATCAAGTAGAAAATAATACCAATTTACTTCGCTTCCAAGCAAGAAAAATTGGAATTATCATTCAACTTGTTTGTCTGTGACTCCACAAATTTAATCACATTAAATTTTGATATTTTTTTTATCCCATTGCAATTTCCTTATAGCTACTCTCTTCATCAAAGGCCAGGAGCTCTTAATCTACTTTGTGTCATGGACCCCTTTAGCAAACTGGAAAGACTGATGTTTTTAAGTACATAAAATAAAATGCATAGAATTTACAGAGGAAGCCAATTATATTTAAATGCAGTTATCTATATTTATATATGTGCACACACATACATACATATATATATATATATGTATGTATTTTTTTTATTTAAATTCAAGAACCCTAGATTAAGAATCTCTGACTAGGCCCTGGTAGTTTCCTGCCTGGACTATTATAACAAGAAGTGACTTTTACAAGTAGTCTCTGTTAGATATGTTAAAAGAACTGGCCCCTAACCGATCTATGCCCAAATATGTATACCCTAGCAGAGTATTGTAGCAGTTTCTTATTGCATGCATGCACGCATGTATGTATGTACACACATATACACACATATGCATATGTGTGGCTGTATTTGTTTGCATCCATATGAACATAAGCATGCATATATTCCAAAAGTTCTCTTCAGTGCCTAACGTGTCGATTGTTCACACAAATGAGGACATGAGACTGAAGATAGAGGTGTCAGTCAGACTGAGTGCTGAGAAGCAAATGTAGATTGAACTTTGGCTTTGTACTCACCTTTTTGCACTCCTTACATATTCAAACCACAGAACCCTGACTAGGGTGGCCCATTTGGGCCTCTTCTCCATCTGTCAACAAGATCTTGATGTTGACTAGAGTCTTCTTCCTCCTTCTGGTCCCTCTGGTCTCTCACCTCACCCCTTCAGGGTCAGGCTCTCACACTCTTCCAAGGTAATAATCTATTAATCTGATAAACTCATTATACTAATTTGCCAAGAAGAAAAGATTATAGGAGCTCCTGGGGTCTTCCCCAGGGTTTCTAGGCCCCACATAATGAGATTCTTCTGGAGACAATAAATAAATATATGGTACACCTGGATGTAATGGGAAGAAGGCCAGACCTGGAGTCAGGAAGTTGTTGTTCAGTCATTCAGTCATGTCCAACTCTACGTGACCCCATGGACTTTGTCCATGCTGTTTTTTTGGCAAAGATACTGAAATGGTTTGCCATTTCCTTTTCCAAAATGTCCCCATTTTAAAGATGAGAAACTGAGGTAAATAGGAGTTCAGTGACTTGAACACAGTCACACAACTAGTAAGTATGAGACCTGGGTTTGAACTCAGATCTTCCTCACTCTAGGCCCCATGCTCTATCCACTCTACCACCTGTTTTGAGTTCAAATCCAGATTCAGACACTTACTAGCTGTGTGACCATGGATAAGTCATTTAGCCTCTGATTGCCTTAGTTTTCCTATCTGAAAATGGTGCTGGATTGTATGGTCTTTTTAGTTCTCAATTTTATTATCCATGACCAGGGCTCAACTTCTGGTCACTAGCTGGGTAATCCTAAACAAGTCGCTTATTCTCTCTGACCTTTAGTTTACCTGTAAACTAGAAATAACAAAATCTATAGTACCTACATCATAGGATTAGATGAGAAATGATCTTTATAAATTAGTTGTCATAATAGGCACATATATATGTAAATGTACGTATACGTATTTACATACACACACACACACACACACACACACACATATATATATATATATATATATATATATATATATATATATATATATATATATATCACATACACACCACATATAAGATACAACTGATGATGTGAGTGGATGAAAGAGTCCCTCTCAACTAAATCTTCACCCACACACTTAGTGGGTATAGGTACATGATGGTAGTTGTCCCCTCATACACCAAGGATTATAATCATGGTAGGAAACAGGAAACTATTGTGGTAGGGAACCAGATTTATATGTGTAAAGGTTTATATGTGCAGGAGGCAGGAAACCATATTGTGCATGTGTGGGGGTAGGGAATCAGGGGTACATCAGTAAACTATCCAAAAGGGGACTCAATGAAGTACATGTGGTAATGCCTTCCCAGGCACTGGCTTGCAAGTCTATGTTTCCTGTTCTGTCTAGGTACTTTATTGTATGTTATTAATTTCTCTGCTTAAAATATCTCCTGCATATCAACTTGAGCTCACTTGGGAGCAGTATCACAAATTATCTCCAAAGTGTTGGTGCTCTCCTCAAGAGAGAAATCACCACCTGAAGTGGGATGTGTATCTGTTTCTTGCTCTCAACTCAAATTCAAATCTGCCTCTGAAACCTTTGCTTGTGCCAGTAGTAATCACCCAAGCAGAATTGGCAGACACCAAGAAGTGTCGGACATGGGGCAGCTAGGTGGCACAGTGGATAAAGCACTGGCCCTGGATTCAGGAGGACCTGAGTTCAAATCCAGCCTCAGATACTTGACACTTACTGGCAAGTCACTTGACCCCAATTACCTCAGCAAAAAAAAAAAAGTGTTAAACACAAAGGTTTTCTTTCTATTAAGGGGAATAAATAGTAGCAGTGAAAGAATAGAAAGCAACAGGAGAGGGGTTCTCAGCTGAGAGACATACGGTCCACCACCAGACTTAGAGTTGAAGCCCCTCCAGCTTGTTAAGTTTTCCAGCATGGATGGGAAATTTAGGAAACTAGGGTGGCCTCTAATCCAAGATGAGGCATTATCAGTCAATAAATATTCATTGAGCACTTAACTACATACCAAGTGAGGTAGCCAGGTGGCTCAGTGGATAGAGCCTGGACCTGGAGTTAGGAAGACCCAAGTCTGTATCCCACCTCAGACCCTGGGCAAGTAAATTAACCTGTCTTTGCCTTAATCCATTGGAGAAGGAAATGACAAACTACTCCAGCATCTTTGCCAAGAAAACCCCATAGACAGTATTATTATGTTGTGGGCTGTGGGATCACAAAGAGTTGACCATGACTAAACAACAACAATGTACAAGCACTATGCTGAGCACTGGCTATATAAAAAGAGGCAAAATTGGTCCCTGTCTTCATGGGACTTACAATCTAATGAAGGAAGACAACACACAAAGGGGGCATGGTGGAGAAATCAGAGAAGACCCAAAGTAGGGTAGCCAGGTGAGAAATGAGGAGCCAAGCTCCTTTTTAAAATAGAACTTCAAGGCTCCACATGCAATCAGAGCATCAGAGGGTGATGATGAGGTGGCAAACCAAGGCTGATGGGATCTTGTAGGATGACAAGGTTTCCTGGGATATCATGGAGAAATCAGAGAAGTCCCAAAGCAGTATAACCAGGTGAGAAATGAGTTTAGCTTCAGTAGATTGTTGTATTGCATTAGCTTATATATCAAGAAAATAAGTACTCTGATGCTGTGGATAGAGAGCTGACCTAAGAGTCAGGAAGTCCTGGGTTCAGGTTCCGTCTCTAATACACACACCATTGTGTGACTCTGGGCAAGTCACTTAACCCCTTGATGTCACAACCAACTTCCTAAGACTTTAAGTTGCAGAGATAGTGTAACTCTCCAGTAGTAGATAAAGCTCTTCCCTAGTAGTTCCTTAAACTGATAAAATAAGATTATTGTATACACACACACATATGTATATGTATATATATATATATATACATATACATATTATATCAAGATATAATTGGGGAGGTAATATTGTCATATAACTTTTTGAAGAGCTACTTTAGAGAATATTTATTTCAATAAATCATATTATAAAAGATTACCTTTCCAAATTGCTCTTATTTCTGGAGAAAAGGAAATTTGTCAGAAAGCTTTTGTGGATCTCTTTTTCTTAAAATTCTCTTATTTTTTCAGTCCATGTCTTTTACCTGCCATCTCTATCTTCTGGGGTAGTACTCAGCAAACAAACAGCAGAGGTGGAACATAAATAAGTATACCTAAAAAAATTATATGCTTGTCTGCACCTGATAAATATGAAGCATCTCTGAGAACTAGATAGGGACAGATGTGAAAACTGAACCACTCACAAAATAAGTGACTTGTATACAAGGCCACAAAGCAAATAAGGGACAGAACACTTAACTTAGTGCTCCCTCCATCAATGGAATAGACTATCATATTGTGGATGAATGTCATTCAGACAGCCCAAAGTAGGAAAGCTATCTTACTAACTAACTTATAGATAACTAAGGCATCATTATTTTTTTCATTTTAGTTTTCAGGTTTTTGAATTCTAGCTCTTATTTCTAAACTTTTCCCCTATCAAAATTAGAAATGAAAGGAATAGGAGTGATTCTTGAAAAAAAAAAAAGGAAAAGAAGCAGATTTTTTTCTTGTTCCCTTATAAGTCAGAGATCATGTATAGGAACATATACTTGTGGGACTTACTTGAAAGAATGTTTAAAATAGGATCAGTAGATCAATAAATATTTGTGAAATGTCTACCATGTGCCAGGCACCATGCTAAGCACTGGGAATAGAAAAAGAGGTAAAAAGATAGTTCCTGTCTTCAAGGAGTTTATGATTTCAGACATGATCAGGTTTAGGACTAGAAGGAAGCCTTTAGATGATCTAATCCAAAACCCTTGTTTACAGTAGAAGAAACTGATGAAAAAGAAATGTCATTATGTAATGGAATACTATTGTGTTGTAATAAATGATGAGTAGGAGAATTTCCGAGAAACCTTCAAGGACTTACATGATGAACTGATGCTGAGTGAGATGAGCAGAACCAGGAGAATATTGTACACAGTAATAGCAACATTGTGTGATGATCAGCTGTGATAGACTTGGCTCTTCTCAGCAGTGCAATGATCCAAAACAATTTCAAAGAACTCATGATAGAAAATGTTCTCCACATCCAGAAAAAAAGAACTGTGGATTCTGAATGCAGATTGAACCATACTGTTTCTACTTTTTGGCTGTTTTTTTTTCTTTTTTGAGGTTTTTCCCTTGTGTTCTGATTCTTCTTTCACAATATGATTAACATAGAAATATGTTTAATATGGCTGTACATATATAACCTATATCAGATTGCTTTCTGTCTTGGGGAGGTGAGAGGGAAGGGAGAGTAGGAGAAAAATTTGGAACTAAAAATCCTATGAAAGGAAATGTTGAAAACTATCTTTACACATGTAACTAGAAAATAATAAAATACTTTTATGATTAAAAAAATTTTAATGTCATTTCAGGCTAGATAGTTCTCATAGATGAATGCTTTCTCCTAGAAGAAGACCTCTTCATAATGTTGCTGCATGTGAGGTACAGCAAATACAGACAGAGGAATGTGAGGAAATATTAAAATCAAGGAGACTCCATCCCTTCTAAAAACAGTGATTAGACATAACAGGAAATGCTTAAGAAGCATGAAACTCTATACAAACAGAATGCACTATTTTCAAAAGGATTTAGAGGAGGCTTAGTTTTATCACATTCCCAACTATATTACGAAGCAATAATTATCAAAACTATGGTTACTAGTTAAAAATTTGTAAAAGTTGATCAATAGAATGGATTTTGGTACATGAGACCCAGAAGCAATCAAACAATGACATAGTATTTGATGTATTCAAGGACTCCAATGACTGGAATGAGGCTTCACCCTAAAATTGCTGAGAAAATTGGAAAGCACTCCAGTAAAAATTCAATTTAGACCAATGTAGGATGTATCCTCTGCCTTTCTCTCTCAAGGCTAAATCTTTCCTTGGGGTTTCAGGGTACTCTGAAGAGGATGGGGAAGCTTTCCCTCTACTATCATTCATTTAAGCATCCTCCAGCTGTGTTCTCCTCTTTGTTGGGGGTGGGGGTGGGGGTCTGTGATTAGCACCCCATTTCCAGTTAAATAATTCCATTGTGATGAAATAATGGGATTTTAGCAGATACTCAAAGACCCACCTGTAGATTAATCTATACTGATTGAATCAAGTGAGAGTGATTGACTGCTGATTAAGCCTACTTCAAGTTAATTGGATTGTATCAAGTTAATTGGATTGTAATCACACCTGGCTATCCCTTAAGAAGGTATTGTTCTCAGAAACTAGACTGTGAACTCAACTTGAGAACACCTTCAAAGACAATGGATTTGGATGATGCCAACCAATCACCTTGAAGCAGGGTGTAAGGACCACCTCTGTTCCAGATGTTTAAAAAAGCTTCCACAAACAGCTTGTGAGAAGGTGTTCTTGATTAAAGCAAGCTCGTGGAGGAGGACTTCAGGAAGAACCCAACCAGGCTGGAACTCTAGGCTAGACTGGAGCTGAAGCTTCTGATTTAAGGTGACCACAATTTAGATTTTAAACATCACACCATCTAACCATTTAAGATAGATTAGCTTTTACCTTTTGGGCTTTGATTCCTGGATTCTGGTGGTTTGGTCTCCTGGTTTTTCCCCCATTTTCTTTTTAATTAAAAATATTTTTTCAAGGAATAAGTTATTTTTAATTAATATGTCCCTCCCACTAACCCCACTTTGAACAAATTAAAAAATAAATCCCCTAAAACAAATCCTTCAATGTGTCACTATATAGTTAAGCAAAACAAATTCTCTCCATGATCATCTTAAAATATGTTTCTTTCTTCATTTCAAGCTCATCACCTCTCTGTCACAGAGTGAACGGCATGCTTCATCTTCATTAGTTGACCATTTTGTTCATCAGAGCTCTAAAAGATTTCAGACTTTTTTTATGTCATTATTATTGTATAAATTGTTCTCCTAGTTCTACTCACTTTGCTCTGCATCAGTTCATAAAGATCTTCCTAATTTTATCTGAAAGGTTGTCCTTTTTTAATATTTCTTATGGCACAATAATATTCCATTATATTCATGTACCACAATTTATTTAGCCATTCCCCAATAGGAGGATAGTCTTTTGGTTTCCCATTTTTTGCTACTATGGAAAGAGCTGCTATAAATACTCTTATGTGTATAAGTCCTTTTCCTCTTCCTTTGATTTCTTTGGGGTATAGGCATAGTTATTATATAGCTGAACCAAAGGATGTGCACAGTTTTTGATAACTTTCTGGGCGTAATTCCAAATTTTTAGAATGGCTGGACCAATTCACAGTTCCACTAATGGAGGACTAGTATATCTGTTTTCTCATAGCCCCTCCAATATTTATTGTTTTCCTTTTTTTTTTGCCTTCTTGGCCAGTCTGATAAGTATGAAGTAGAATCTCTAAGTTCAGGGGTATGCTGGAGCTGGCTCAAACCAGCTTGTGAGAAACAAATGCTAAGTTTTCAGCATGAGCATTTATACCTCAAAAATCAGGATTTGATTTATTGTTTTGTTGAATGCCTAGACTTAAGAAAGTGATAGAAAAATATTACTATTACAGATTAAACTTTAAAGTGTGTCCTGGTTGCTTTTTTTTTTCCTGGCAATCCAGGTGTAAACATTACACTGGTACCTAAGTTGCTTTGATTTGCATTTCTCTATTACTGATTTAAATAATTTTTTCATATAATCAACTTGGATTTCTTCCTTTGAAAACTGCCTGTTTGTGTCCTTTGACCAATTATCTGACTCTTAAACTTTCAAAACTTCCAAGTTTTGAAAGTCTTTTCCCTTCATTACATGCCATGAGTGAAGGAGTAACCAAGATTCCACCAGGATCAAATGAAGCAAAAAGACAGCTAGAGCTAATGACCCTACTAGAATGCTTTTAAAGATAATCAAAAAGCTTCGTCTTCAACACTGGGTCATCCAACCAATTATAGAATGTCTATGTATGCTTCACAGTCTGACTCTTCAAGGTACTTCCTTTACAAGTCATCACAATTCTCCTAGAAGTAGTTCCTAGCATCCCCCATGTAGAAATGTTATGAAGCACTGTGTGCATGCTCTAAACCCCCGTTAACCCCTGTTAGTAGACTCTAATGCCATATTACACAATGAACTCCAAATAGACACACATCCTAAATATGACATCATAATATAAACAATTAGAGGAGCAGGGAAGGAAATAGCTTTCACAACTATGGATAGGGGAATAGTCCTTGACCAAACAAGGCATAGAGAGGATTACAGGAGAGTGATAAAATAAATTCTTAAAGTATTTGTGCAAACAAAAAGCAATATAGTTTGAACTGGGAAGGAAATAGTTATCTAGGAAAAATGTGTGCCAGCAAATTCCTCTGACAAAGGTCTGATATCCAATGCATATAGGGAACTGATACAGAATACAAGAATTAAAGCCATTCCCCAATAGATAAATTATCAGAGAATACGAATAACCAATTTTCAAGGGAAGAAATAAAAATTATCAACAATATGAAAACATACTCCAAATCACTAATATTAAGAAAAGTGAAAAGTTAAAACCATCCTGGTATTCTACTTTATATGTATCAGACTGGCAAAGATGACAAAAAGTAAAATGACAATTGTTGGAAAGGCTGTGAAAGGACTAATGCACTGTTGGTAGAGCTATATATTGATGTGACCATTCTAGAAAGCAGTTTGGAACTAAAGCCCAAAAGTCACTAAATTATACATATTTTGTCCTAGAAATACTACATTAGGTATATATACCAGAAAGATCAAAGAAAGAAAGAAAAGACTCATATATTCAAAGGTATTTATAGCTATACTTTTATTTGAACCTGTGAGGGTCCAGAATCAGTAGCATCCATTAGACACATTGTATTAAACAATGTAAGACTTGGTTAGATATAACATTTTATTCTTAAAATGTTTAATATTTAATTATTTATTTTTAATATTCTTTAAAAAATTTTTGAGTTCCAAATTCTCTCCCTCTCTCCCACTTCTTCCCTGTTCACTAAGAAGGCAAGCAATGTGATTAGAGACTTTAAATAACAATACATAACAAAACCAGGGTGTATGAATTCCAACCATCTAGATGAAAGAGGAAAACTTCTGTCAATCACCTGAATTTTGCCAAATATCTGAAAGTTATTTTTCACATAGATAACTGGGTATCATGTAAATAGAACCAGAATATAAAAAGCAATTAAAATATTTGCCAGTGTTGTTTGAAACCTGTACTATGGTTCATTAAAAATTATTTGCACTTTTCCCTCTCTTGGTTTCAGCCCCTCCCAGAGTCCCAAACTGAGGCATACTTGGTCAATATAAAAGGGTGCCATGAGTCACTAACTCCTAAATTTGCCATGACTTCTATATTCATTGGTTAGAACTTTATAATTCCAGAGACATTAAAAGTATAACATTGTAATGTCTCACATTACAGTTTTATTATCCTCTCTTTTTAGCAGATATAGAAAATGAGGTAAGGAAAGTTTGAATAGTAAGCCAATATCATAGAATGAAATGATGGCAAAGTAAGGATTTCAGTTCACATGCCCATACCTTACATATTCATCTTATATAGCACCAGCCTTTAGAAACATGTAGTAAATCCATGAGTACTCCTTCCCAACCCCCTCAACTGAATCATCATTGCCACAAGATTGGCAGTCTACATTTATATAACTATGGTTTGCAGAAAGCTTTAAATACATTATCTCATTTGATAGCAATCAGAACCTGTTCAGACTGGTACTCTTTGGTGCTGGGGTCACTGAATGATATTTAATTTGAACAATTTGCAAATTCAAACTCTCAGTTAAAATGAATGAACAAAGTTGGAAAATCTCTCTGTCATCAGTAGGTATGTCTGCAGATGTCTTGACAGAATAAATCAGTGTTTTAAAATTGCGTTAATTTTTTAAAATTTAAAAAATGTAGATAATAGTGTTTATAAAGATTCTGCATAATAAACATTTTCATTTCATTCATATTTACTTCTGAATTGTCTTAAAAATGTTCCTGTATTATATATGTATGTGTGTATATATATACATATGATATATACATGTGTATATATACACATATACATACATGTGTGTATCTATATACAGACACACACATTAAAATGTGGAGCACAATTGCTAGGGTTAGGTTTCTAAAAAGGATCAAGAAAAAAGAAAAATAACCAGATTTTTACATAATTCTCACCACCTACAAAAGTAAAAAACCACAACAGGAAACCACAGTGACCAGCTGCACGCCATTTCCTGTACCTAGGGGTTAGGTTTGCAGATGGGCAAAATCTTGATAACTAGTTACAATAACTAAAACTTTTTTTGAAGTCTTCATATTAAAGTTTCTGTGGCTTGGTTGTGAAGTTTTGTATTTTTGATTGTATAAAAATGCAAAATACCACACACTATAATTTCTTTCCAGAGAAGTTAATGACATACACAATTATAAATTTTACACTGAGAACATATTTTTAAATATATAGCCACATTTTACATAAAATTAAATTTGATTATTATTTCTCAATTAAACAAATGTTTATGGACTACCTACTCTGTAGCCCTCGTGCTGGTTACTGGGGAGAATACAAAGATGTATAAGAAACACAGAGCAATATCATAGATTAATAATGCTTTAGGAATATTAACTGAATTATCATGAAAGGCAGTACGTAGACTGGATAGAAGTTTGGCCTTGGGAGAAGGAAAACCTGGGTTCAATTTCTGCTTCTAACACAGGCTAGCTGAATAACCATGGTCAAAATACTTAACCACTAACACTGTAAGTTACAAATTAGTTGTTCATCTGCAAAGGTGAAGAGTTTCCACACTAGGAATTTCCCAGACTTCTAAAATCATAGGCCATGTGAGGTTAAGAGCTGTTACACTAAATCTTCAGCCTAAATTATTACTTGAACATTCCCAAATAGATAAATCTCTATGTAATCTAAATATGTACTTGTATGTGTAAATGTGTATGCATATAATTATAAAATCTGGATTTGTTAGTTCATGGTAGAGGGAACTCCTCTGTGTGTGTGTGTGTGTGTGTGTGTGTGTGTGTGTGTGTGTGTGTGTGCTTTTCTCTGTGTATATGGTTAAAAGGAGGAAGTTAAATCCAATCTGGGACTAAAGCATACCTTTTGGCTAAACCAAGTTCATTACCATCCATTATTGTACTCTAAGCATAGTAATTCAGAAAGGCTGTGGAAGCTTACATACATATTGGTTTAATCAAAGAAGTATACAGCTAAATTTAAACTTAATTGCTAAAGATTGGGTTCTTAGTTACTTTATTCCTTTTATAAGTTAAAATCCATTCATGAAATGATTACTTACATCTGGGATTAAAAATTGATATGTTGGTCTCAGTCATTGGAGGAAGCTTTCTTTATTAATTTTATAATATTTCCACATATAGCAATTATTAGAAGCAAAGTTGTATACACAAACAACTCCATCAATATCTGGTTAATTACTTAATGGCACATCTATTGTTAAGTTAATTCCCCTTTAAAACTTTTTGCTACCATGTGATTTATTTATAAACTGAAATTCAAGTTGTCATTTTACTCCGCTTTCTTTAATATGGGAACTAGAGCTTAAAATAACTCTCAGGAAATATACACTGATTAACAAGAGATCAAAAGTTTCCTGGTATCACAATGCATTCCAAAGTGAGCTATGGAATTTATATAAAATTTTTTTCATATCTAGTTGCTGAAATTATATTTTTAAAAGATACTAATGAATTCTTAAGTTTCTCTTAGAAAATACAAATGTAAAATTATTGAAACTATGTAACAGTGGATTTCTATCACTTTATTTCTAACTACCAGTCTAGCTTGCTGATAACCTAATGGAAAATAATCATGGTACTATGAGATAGTATAACATTATGGATAAGGTGCTGTAAATCAAGTCAGGAAGACCTGGTTTTGAATCCTAACTCAAGTACTTATTAGATGTGTGACCCTAGAAAAGTGACTCAGTTTGTTCATTTGTGAAATGAGAGTAATAATGGCTACTGCTTCAAAGGGTTGTAAGGATCACACTATATAATATTTGGAAAGTGTTTTGCAAACTTTAAAGTACTATAGAAATGTCAGCTAGTATTACTATCATGCATTAAGACAATTATTTCACTTAACTTAGTGTCATTCATATATATATATAAAGCCACCTTTTTCCAAACAAAAAGATTATTTGTATCATGTGAATGTCTGTCTGTTCTTTGAGTCAAATAGGCAGAGTTGGCCATAGGTATAAATGTACCTCTGATGTCTGCTTGTCCCTCCTGACCTAAGAACTGGGTATGATTGGGGGGCAACTCTCACAAAAATCTATCTTATATGTGTCCCCATTTAGGAAGAACCCACAAACTTCAGTATCTAGCTTTATCTGCTTCCCTAAAAGGATCCTGAGCTCCCCTAAAACCATTCAGGTTAACAGGAATGTTTCAAAAGGGAAAAAAGTTTTATTTATACAACAACAGACTATTATGAGAGAACAATGACAATCAAGAAAACCCATCCTCCTTACCTATTCCTTCCGTTAGGGATTTCTATCTTGCAGTCATTAGAGAGTCAGTCTCTCCCTGGACTCATAAAATCCACATGACTTACAGTACTAGTGAAGGGCAAGGTCCAAGTTTACTATTGCATCTGTAACTCTATGCTTCATAATTCCTTGGTTCTGGTTTTTTAGTCCTTATTTCTTAGTTCCTTAACCTGCCCATTTGGTCTTTCTCCTTCCTGCAGAGTACCACTGGCTACATACCTCTGGTAGACTTGAATCTAATATGTATTCAATGACCTTCAGTGCAAGACTCTTTCCAGGTTCAGGTGTTTTTTATTAGCATCTTTCTCTTTCTCATCACAATTCCTACCGTCTACTTGATGCCTCTAGTTCTCAGTAATGTCTCTCTATCTGTGCCTGCAACACGCATGTTTCTCTCTTTTATAAAGCATTCTAATCTTGTTTACCCCAGCATTCTATTCTATTTCATGCAAGGGATGAGTAATTTACCTGATTCCTACCTGATCCCTACATAAAAGAAAGCTGACTTTAACAATTATTTGACAAAACCAAGTTAAAGATTAATGCTTTAAATAAGACCCAACTCTTTAAAATCAACTTGGAATCTTTCCTTCCATTATTTTGAACCTCTAATTATTTGATATAAATTAGATTACAGTTTGTGAAAGAGGAAGAAGTTTGTTAAGTCTAAGAACATCAAAGATGAGGCCTTTGTCAGGATTTAAAGATATGGTTAGTATGTATCCATTCCCATTGATACTTAGAGGTGATTGACAAAATTACCTTGATGGAAGTGGGAAGTACTTTAACCTGGATATTGTTGACTATCACCGCTTACTGAAGATTACTATTCTAAGTGGTCTTGGCAATGACCAAATCCCTATTACAGAATGAATGAGCAGGGTCCCAAATTAGGGATGAGGATATATCCACCTATCCAGAAGATCAAAGTCCCAAACAATGGTCTTATTCTTTAAACTGGTTAAATTGCCTTCCTCCTAGTCATACTCTTAGCATTTCTGTGTACAAAGCACCTAACTTCTCTAACTACGTGAGGGAGATGGCATATATATTATTCTCATTTGGAGAGAAGAAAAAAAGACTCAGAAAGGTAAGTGTGTTGCCTATGGTCACAGACTATAAGTGATAGAGTAGGAACTAGAAACCATACCTTCCTACTCTATATTCCTTTCCACTATACTACCAAGCCAACATGGACACACCAAGTTTTAAAAACATTTGATTACGATGTTACAAGTGTTTGTTGAATGAATGGATGAAATAATGAATGCGTGAAAAGCATTTTCTAAGCATTTAATTTGTGTCAAGCAACATGCTAAGGCCAAGGGATACAACTATAAAAGCAAGACAGTCCTTGCCTAGTACTTTACAATCTAATGTGGGGAAACTAAGCATATATGGGAGTGGTAGCCAGATAAGAAAGTTATTATGGACTGAGAAGTCACAAAGATGACAAGTGAAATCTTAGAGTAGTACATTAACATAACCTTTGAGTTTATAGACAAAGGTGAAAAGCAGGATGGGAGATAAGGTAGCTATGGAACCACAGGGCATAAAATAACAGGAGGGAGAATGAGGTCCTGGGAGAACAGAGTCAGAAGGCCTAGCTCCTCCTGGTCTTGGCTTCTGGGGGTAGGTTATAAAAGATGGTGTAATAGCAGCAGCAAGAACTGCAAGGGGGAAGATGATTGAGGCAAAGAAGTTTCAAGGAGAGAGGAGGCAAATGGCTCACTCAGCTCCTGCTTCCCTGACATGAGCTGGTTGATTGCTTTTAATTTCATTCTCTCTCTTTTTTTTTTATTTTTTTAATGAGGCAATTGGGGTTAAGTGACTTGCCCAGGGTCACACAGCTAGTAAGTGTTAAGTGTCTGAGGCCGGATTTGAACTCAGGTACTCCTGACTCCAGGGCCGGTGCTCTATCCACTGCGCCATCTAGCTGCCCCTAATTTCATTCTCTATTAAAAACTGTCCTTGGGGGCGCCTAGGTGGTGCAGTGGATAGAGCACCAGCCCTGGAGTCAGGAGTACCTGAGTTCAAATCCGGCCTCAGACACTTAACACTTACTAGCTGTGTGACCCTGGGCAAGTCACTTAACCCCAATTGCCTCACTTAAAAAACAAACAAACAAACAAAAAACTGTCCTTGGTTTCCTTTAAACAAGATATAATTTGGTGAAGAACTTGAGGAAAGGCATTTTTTTCCTTCTGCAGCCTTTTAATAGTCCTGTAAAACAATTTTAAAAAGAATGGTCAAAACTTCATTTTCTTGAAGCAATTTTCAAAATTGGTACAATTTCAACATACTGTCAAGGCAACAGAGATCTTAATATGGAACATCTTACTGATATTTATCGAGGAAACAAATACCTAAAATAACTTTGTAGTCATAGAAATTATATCAACATTCATGTCTTTTTTTTTTTTAATTTTGGCAGGGCAATGAGGATTAAGTGACTTGCCCAAGGTCACACAGCTAGTAAGTGTCAAGTGTCTGAGGCTGGATTTGAACTCAGGTCCTCCTGAATCCAGGGCCAGTACTTTATCCACTGCACCACCTAGCTGCCCCTCATTCATGTCATTTTAAAATGAAACTTAAGGGAGACTTTCATCTATGAAACATGCAGGTTGTTTCATAAAATAGCTTTTGTAAAAATCATCTTTATTCTCAGATGTGTAATTAATTCATATTTTTACCACACTATGTAACATCATGTGTAATTCCTTCTTTAAACATCATAAAATAACATTTATTGCTCAACCTGGGATATTATGCTTGCTATAACTTGGATTTTAGCCATTATCTCTAACCTGAAGTTGATTGCATTTCATAGAGAGAGAAATAACAAATGAATATGCAATAGATAGAAAATGTACACTTTCTAGTATAAAAAGATAATGTTATTAAACTATTATCCATGAAATGTTAACTTTTTCCTCTCAGAAAGGTAATGGGTATGTTCAAAACAATTTTTTTAAATTATTTATTGAGCATCAGCTATATATGAAACACATTAAGAGAATATAAATCTGTATAACTCATAATTCCTGCCCTGTATGAGTTCATAATCTAGTAAGAAAAATTAAAATGCACTTAAATAACTAAAATAAAAAGCACAAGGGGTTGGACGAGATGATCTGAATATTCTCCTTCAGTCTTAACAGTTTATGATCTATGAACAAAGTACTTTGGGAATTCAGAAGACGGAAAGAATAATTCCATTCAGTCACAACAATTAGGGAACACTTTATGGAAGAGATGGCATTTGATCCTGGACCTTGAAGGATAGCTATGATTTACAATGGTAGAGACTGAAAGAAAGAGCATTGTAGACAAAAGAATGACATAAGAAAAGAACAGAGATTGTGTTTGGTAAATGGTGAGTAGATTAGTTTGATTTTTAAATAAAGGAAAAGTAGGGTAGTGTGGCTGTCATCCACCAGCCTGTAGGTGATTCTTTGCCTTTCTAAAGGACTTCAGTACTTTGATTATAGTTTTCTTTCCATCTCTACCCCTTAACTCATAAGTGAAGGCTTCAACATAAATACTGATACTCTCTAGAACACACTAGCCTCCCAGTTCATCAACCTTCTCAAATCTGTATCTACCTCGACTCTATCTTAACCATCCACAGGGGTGGAGGAGATACCTCAGATTTGACCAACACTGAAAACCTTAGGAATACAGAAGGCATTTTCATCATTGCTGCCAAATAAAGGAAGTCATGGGCTTAGAAGAGAAATGCAGATTTGGAAAATGAATAGCTGGTTATGAAGATGGCTCCTGAAAATGAGTTTTAGACTTATGTATGGATCACATCTTAAAATACAGAGAAGCAGAATGGGATAGGGGATAGAGTGCTGGCCATGGAACCAGGAGGATCAGATTTTAAGTCCTGCCTGTAACAATACTTGTTGTGTGACCCTAAGCAAGACTCCCAGTTCCCCTGGGCAACTATCTAAGATTATAAAATGCTAAAAAGTAATGAAGCTAAGAAGGTAATGCTTTGGTAGAGGAAATTTCCTCATCTGGGAATTCCCTATATTAATGAAATCACAAATCTTGTTCCTATGCTTATAATAAAATATAAGAATGATGGACTTGGGCCACATCTTACAATATAGGAATTTCATCCTCGAGGAAAGAGATGTCATACATGTGACGAGAGTGAATGAGAAAGCATTTTCTTGTAGTTTTACAAAACCAAATGGAAACACTTAAAACTGAAAAGGTAGAGGGAGAATGTGTGTATCTATTTTAAAAAAAGAAAACATTGGAAGAATAATAGCAATAGAGATGCCTACAAATTCTCAGTATACAGAAATCAAACAATAAAACCTATGGCCTCAGATTTCTATAAACAAATGTACACAAGATGGGTAACAATAAAGGTGAATTAGAGTTCCTAACACCAGGAAGCAAATTTGGTACCAAAGATAGCACTGAGACTGGGCAGGAGAGTGCCCATGACTAGCATATAGCTCTGATAGGGTTCACATCATATATCATGGGTCAGTATAAGAAATAAAATGGGAATTTGGGAGGAGTTTTGCACAGATGACACAAGAAAGCCAACAGACAACACAGAAAAGTTTAGAAACTCAGAAATGCATAAAATATATATATAATATTGAATAATATCAACCCAAATTTTACAATAAACACCCCATAAAAAAAAAAGAAAAAGTTCAAACTTCTTCTCTGTTATAAAGGGAAAGCCAAAAAATGTTACAAAATTTTCCTGATCATGGGGGGGGCACACCTCTAACCCCCTCAATGTGGAAGGGATAACTGTATTCTTATTCAAAAGAACAGAATAGTTAAAGAAGGATGGTACTGATGGGTATTGGGAGCAAGGACAGAGGGTTAAGTGGATAATATTGTATATTCAAAAGATAGACCCTATGAGGAAATCCAAGAACCAAAGAGGGGAAGCATGGTGGATACCATTTGAGTGGAGATAAATGGAGGGAGAAACAGAAGTGATACTGTCAACAGAATACATGACCTGGACAGAATGAAGAAATAGATGAAAAGCTTGGGGAAAAGATAACAAACCTGGCACAGAGGTATGATATAGTAGTGATTGGGGGATTCCAATTATCTCCCTATATCCTGGAATCCACTGTCTGACAAAAGATTTGCTGATGAAAATTCCCTTAGTGAGTTTCACTCTTTAAAAGATGGAGAAATCCACAAAGGGGAAATTCTATTCTGGACCTGATTCTCACTGACATAGAGTTAGCTTGGTGCAGTGGAAAGAAAGCTGGACTTTGAGTTAGAAGACTGGGCTAGGAATTCTGGTTCTACCACTTGTGAGGCCCTGGGCAAGTTACTTATCCTCTCAGCCTGATCTTCTCCATCTATTAAAGGAGAGGGTTGCACAAGAATACCTCTGAGGTCACTTTCTGTCCTAAATCTATGATCCTATTTGGTTGCTGGTGTGAAGAACCTTGGGGAAAATGACCATTTCATCTAAGTTTTAGTGATAGAGGAGAAAAATGCCAAGTTTGACATGCACCCTAGATTTTAGAAGAATGGGTTTCAAAGGATTCGGCAAAAAGGATAAGATACCTGGACTAAAATTCAACAGAGAAAATCAATTCAAAAGAAATAGGAAGCTCTCAAAAATGAAATTCTAAGGACACAAGAAGAAAAAAACCTTAATGAAGAAGAAAGTGAATAGGTGTCCAAAGAGTTCAATTTGATTGCACAGAGAACTCATGGACTAAATCTGAGTTTTGAAAGACGTATTCGGAAGATGAAAACAATGACAAGTATGTGTATCTGGATGGATACAGAGGCAGTGTATCTTCCTTTAAGAAAAGTTTCTGAATTGTCAAAGATTACAGTGAACTAAGGAGGTAGACAAAGCTAAGAAAAACAGAGAAGGTATTTTAGCTATGTTGCAGAAGAGGATTAAAAAGAAGTAGAAATGCCACTGTACTGGATGGAGTGATCGATCATAACAGATGACAAAGAGAAGGCAGGGCTACTGACCTTTCAGATCATCCTCACTGGCAGTGAAAATCAAAGCAAAATGAAAGTAGTTTGGAAAATATAGAACAAAAATGACTAATATTAAGTTGATACCTAAGATAAGTAGGTAGATAGTAAATAAGTATGTAACTACTCTTGATTAAATAAGTTCAAGTTACCAAGACCAGAAGAAATATAAATATAAATATATGTGTGTATGTATGTGTATATACATATATAATATATATAGATGCATATACACATACACACATATATCTCAGAGTACTTAAATAATAGGCAGATGTGATTGCTGAGCCAATGGCAATGACCTTGGAAAGATCTTGGAGAATAGAAGAGGTGATTCAGGTTTGAAGAAAGGGAGATGTTTTCCCAGTTTTTAAAAAGAGAAAGTGAGTGGGGTCTGTTTACTATAAGCCAGTGAACTTGACTTCTATTCCTGGAAAAATTCTAGAATGAATTATCACAAAGGATCTAGAAAAGGCAAAGATTATCATGAGTCAGGCATACCTTCATCAAGAATAGGTCATGCTAGATTAACTGACCTCATTTCTTCTTTGGCAGGGTTTCTAGACTAGTAGACCAGGGAAATCTTCTGAATATCATTTATCTAGAGCTTAATAAAATATCTGACAGATTCATGCTATTTTTGTTTACACGATGGAGAAATGCTAGCTAGACAATAGTACTATCAGGGAGACTAAAAATTTGTTGAATGGTTAGATCCAAAGAGTAATGGATTCATGGTTCAATGTCAACTTGGAAGGAAATCTCTAGGGGAGTATCCCGAGGATCTGTGTTTGGTTATGCTTATCTATAACTTAGATAAAAGTGTGCCTAGGAAGACACACACAAAATGTAGTGTGTCTATGAAACTGACAATGAAACAATCAAACTAATAATAAAAACACTGGATAGTAAAGTCAGGATACAAAAATGTTGACAGGCTAGAACTTTGAGATAAACAACAAGATGGAGTTTAATAGGATTAAATGGAAATACTTTAAAACAAATCAGCTTCACAAGTACAAGATTGGTGAGACATGATTAGATAGCAGTTTAGCTGGAAAGAATCTAGAGATTTTAGTGGACTACAAGCTTTAGTTTAGTCAACATTGTGAAATGATGACCAAAAAGAAACGTACATTAAGAGAGCCATAGGGGAGGCAGCTAGGTGGCGCAATGGATAGAGCACTGGCCCTGGATTCAGAAGGACCTGAGTTCAAATTTGGCCTCAGACACTTAACAATTACAAGCTGTGTGACCCTGGGCAAGTCACTTAATCCCAATTGCCTAAAAAAAAAAAAAAAAAAAGAGAGAGCCATAGTGTCATGTTCAATTCTGGGCATCACATCCAGCACTAAACACAATGCCTGGTACATAGAATGTACTTAATAAACTGACTGGCTTTTTAGGAAGGATATTAAGCTGGAGAGTATAGGATAGGTTGACCAGAATAGAGAATGACTTTGAGATTATTCCATATGATAATCAGGAATATATACCTGGGAGAAGATTTATGGGAATATGATAGTCCTTAAAATAATTGAAAATTGATAGTGTGAAAGAGGGACTAAAACTATTTTGTTTGGCCCCAGAGGATAGAACTAGGAACAATGGGTATAAGTTTAAAGGGACAGATTTAGGCTTGAAACCAGGAAAAATTTCCTAATGATTAGAGTTATCTCAAAGTGGAATGGATTATCTTGGAAGGAAGTGGGTTCCATCTAGGAATTTATTGATAAATGTTTAACAACCAGATCTTTAAAAAAAATGTATGTATAACACACTTTTTTTTTGTGGGGCAATTTGGGGTTAAGTGACCCTTTTTGGGTATTCTTGTTTTTGTACAGTCTAAACCAAGTGGCTGGCTTCTGAGAGCCCTTTCAGCTTTGGGATTCTGTGAATCACCTTCATGAGAATGGCAATATAAGTATTAAAATGTGTTGCAGTCACTCTCTTTGCCTAGCATCCTTGTCATCAAGAAGGGCTCTCAGAGGTCACTGAATTCAGCTTGCACTTGAACAAGAATATTTAAACGAGAATATACCTCTGGGAATTGAAACCAGAATCCTGGTCTCCTTAGTACTATACTCTGACCAACTAAGGTTTAAAAAAAAATACACATTAATATGCTTCAGTGGCAAGGTTGATGTGATACACATGAAAAAAATATTTTAATAGTGGTGTATGAGATACATTAGAAGAGAGAGAGGCTGGTACATAGAAGGTAAAAGAATTGACTGTAGTCCTGACATCAAGTAAGCAGGATCTGATTAAAGGCTTTTGAGAATGGAGATCGAACATTAATTATGAACTTTAGTGGTTTGAGTATGGGAAAGGAACAGTATTGGTTTGTTGATTACCTGTGCTGAGTAAGAGATAGAGGTACATTCACCCTTGATGCTCGCGTTTCCGGTACTGCAGCAAAAGACATCTTCAAAGTTATAAAAGAGTGACTTACTGTTCCCATAGCACCAATAGCAAAGAATACTTTTATTTTACAAGATTTCATCTTCTCTCTCCCTTAAAAAAAAATTATATATATATATACATATATACACACACACACACACACACACACACACACACACACATATATATATATATATATATATATGGGCAGCTAGGTGGTGCAGTGGATAGAGCATCAGCCCTGGAGTCAGGAGGATCTGAGTTCAAATCTGGCCTCAGACACTTAACACTCACTAGCTTTGTGACCCTGGGCAAGTCACTTAACCCCAATTGCCTCACCAAACATATATATAAAATCTCATGCCAATACCAATTGGCAGAATAGAAACTAGTCTCTTCTACTACTGTCTACCTAACAGAAGTAACAGGGTCTGCTTTCGTGCTCTTGGCATGTTTTGGTTTGGGCAGAGCTGCAACATGGGCTGAGCTGCTATTCCTTCCAAAGCACTCTAGAACATGAGACTCCCAGAGTACTTCATGCTGGGTCACAAGAATTAGATTAAGCGGTGTAGGGTGGGGTATATGGATTTGGAAGAAGGATGACAACTGTCTGTAGAACAGCATGGAATCATTCATGGAGGGTATCTGCAGGTAACAGCCCTGTGGATCTAGTGGCAGGGAGCAGGGTTATAGAGCAGCCAAGGGAAAAGCTGGAAAGCCAATGTAAGTGAAAGTTGTTGTAATTATTCCTCTTTATTATTTGTGTCTACTTCATCTGCTTGAAGGTCTTTTTTAAAAAATGAGAATGTGGTGTGACCCTGGGCAAGTCACTTAACCCCCATTGCCCCACAAAAAAAAAAAATGAGAATGTGGCTAAATGCTGATCTGCCATCTCTGAGTTTCTTATATACCTCTTATTCCTGACCAATAAAGTGTTCAGTTTATCATTCTTCCTTACCCTCTTTCCTCCTCTGCTCAGGTTAAGTCAGTCAGTCAGTCAGTCAATCAAATCAGCATTTACTGAGCACTTATTATATGCTAGCCACTGTATTAAGTACTGAGAATACAAATACAAACAAGAAAGATAGTGCCTGCCCTTGAGGAGCTTACTTTCTAATGGAAGAAGACAATGTATAAAAAGGACACTGAAAAGTGTGGGAGAAAGTACCCCAGCTTGGGCATAGTGGAGAAAGAAATCTGGAGAGTCAGAAGTGGTGCTCCGAGAAGAACAAAGGAGCAAAGATGACTGACCTGGACCCTGGACATATTCTGGGAGGAACCAGCCAGTCATAGTTTTGGAGAGAAGTTCCAAGAAAGCTGCCATGATATGGTGGATAAAGCCATTTAGAAGTAGAGCCTATCCAAGAATGAAGGATTTAGTCAATGAAGGGTAGGTATCCATCAACATACTTTCATTTAACCCTTGACGGACAACCATGCTTTATTTCCAAATGCTGGATTCAATTTTTATTACCATTTACATTTAAAACAAACAATTCTGAATACAAATGGTTGGTGTATTTGTTTCAAGACATTCTTTAAGTGGCATATTTCATAGTCTTAGAAGAAAAAATTTATACTCATTGTTCACCTGGAACTGGATACCTACAGCAGCTTGTGAGAATTGGGGCAAGTGTGAGGTTTGTTGTATTTGGACTTGGGGCTGGCTGCCAATATTTTCTCAGCCAATATTTCTGAGACTTTTACAACATTTGCAGTGCTAGTGGTTATGGCTGCATGAGAACAGCAGTGGTAGAAGATAACCAATGTTGTGGCAATGAAGCACAGGTATTATTATCTTTTTTTATGGAAAGAACAAAGTTTTAAGATATTATACATATATATTTTTTAAAAAGATGATAATTTGTGGAAGTTGAGGCACTTTGCTGCTCTCCTATATGATGTGACTTGATGTATATTGAAAAGACTCCCCACCCAAAATATCTCCCCTACATCATTCCATAAGGACTTGCCAAGGATGCTAGAGAGTAGGCCTGTGATTGCATTGATTCCCTCGGCCAATCTAGGCTGACATCTTATCTGCAATACATAGTCTTAAGAGTTGCCTACAGGGGGTGGCTAGGTGGTGCAGTGGATAAAGCACCGGCCCTGGATTCTGGAGTACCTGGGTTCAAATCTGGCCTCAGACACTTGACACTTACTAGCTGTGTGACCCTGTGCAAGTCACTTAACCCCCATTGCCCCACCAAAAAAAATAAAAAGAGTTGCCTACATAGCCCTTTTTATAGTAGCCCCAAACTGGAAACAACTGATCTTCTCTTGTTGGGAAATGGTTAAACAAATCATAATATAAAAATGTAATGGAATATTATGGTGCCACAAAAAGGACAAAATGGACAATTTCAGAGGAAAGTGAGAAGACTTCTATGAGTTGATACAGAGCGACATGTAAGACTAGGAGAACTTATACTGTAACAACATTATAAAACCAACAACTTTGAAAAGCTTTAGAATTCTGATCAATACAATTGATAAACTATGACTCCAAAGGATTGAAGACAAAACACACTACTCATCTACCAGAAAGCTGATAGACTTAAAATGAAGAATAGGATGTACATTTTTGGATATAGTCAGTGTGGGAATTTGTTTTGTGGGACTATGAATATTTATTATGAGGTTTAGAGGTTCAGAGAAACTTTTTATTCACAATTTTGCTTAGGGCAAGTCTTATACTCCACAATAATTTTTAAAGAAATGTACCTTTAAAAAAATAGAATCTTAAAATGATTTTGAATACATATCAGATAATGCAAGCATTTTCCAATTCATTGAAAAAATAGCAATTTTCCCCAACTTACATCTCCTATTTCATTGTCCACTGCTTATACCTACTCCCTTGGAGCTATGTGCTCCTTGGTGTGGCTAGTCCTTTCCATGGAAACATATCACAATCCCTATAAGGAAGAGCACAGAATACTATATTGGTAAACTTTGCTTATCCACAATGTAAATATTTTCCTTTTGTAATGTGGGACTGAAATGCCTGTCCTTTATGATAGACACCCAGTGTAGTTTTAGGCTTTCAGTGATTAGAGAGGATTGCTGTTGTTTATTGGAGAAGTCTCAAACTTGGACCTGGACCTAGTGATTGCATTAGAGGGCCTTGCTAAAAGGAACAGGGAAATGTCACCTGGAAAGTAAGAACCATAGGGAAAAAGAAGAAAAAAAACAACATGAAAAAGTGACTTGGTTCATATTACAATGAGTCTGGGTCTAATCCTGAGCTGCCATGAAGGGAGGTGGGGGCAAGCTGTGGGCTGTGGTTGGAGAGGTGAGATAGAAAGGTGAGGTGAGACCTCTGAATATTAGTATCACCGAATCCCCAAATCCAAGGATCCTAATGTCTCTAGAACTCAGTGGAGAGGTTAACAGATCTCTATGTCAGTCATTGAGAACATATTAAGAGGAGATGGGTATTGATTGACAATTAGTTTTCCCTGGGAGGTTTCTCCCTTCATCACTCCAATCTGGGGAGTTGGGAAAGCAGAGAATGACTGTACAACTTAAATTGCTTTCTCTACAGTGTTATTTCTAATACACTAAACATCTTAATCAAATGCTTTAGCTATTGGATTTATGGCATTTGTATGGTCTGCTAATAGAGAATTTTGTACTGGTTGGGGCTTGTCCTGCATAAATGGTTATTCAAAATGGTCACATAAAACTTGGGAATATAGCAAGGGCTTCAGAGCCAGAATTATCAGAGATTTCAGTGTTATACTTTTTTTGAGTCAGAGTCCCTTAGGCAGTTGGATGTTGGACATCACATCTCTCTGGCAACTCCTGCGGTGGCACTGGTGCCAAACTGTATTGGCTCTGCCTCTCCTTTGGATCCACCAATGTCACGGAGAGGGAAAATCTGCTTCATGGGCAACAGCTTGTTTTCCATATTGATCTGCCCAGGCCAGCGCCCTGGAGAGGGCACTCCAGCTACTCCTCATGGGGTAGATACAACATGGGATGCAGCAGTTACTGGTTATAAGTCACTCAGGAGCTCTGGCTCCTGTATTGGATTGCACAGCCACACTGTTGCCTGTGGCTCTTCAAGGCATTGATCCATGGTCATCCAGGACTGGTGGAAGCCTACTACTACTACTACATTTTTTGTTTAAAGTTCATTTAATAGTCTGAAAACTTCTACATGTCCTTTACTAGATGAATATTATGTTTAGTTTCTAGTATGAAGGTTTCCATTATTTGACTTACTTTATACAGAAGAGTTTGGAAAATGGCACTTGATAATTAATATCTAGCATATTATGGGCATCCAATAAATATAACATTGTATAAACCTGGTCATCTTATGCTGACTCTCCTCCATCATACTTTGATTTAGGATTTAGTGATTCCAAAGTTCCTTCCTTTGAGAAGGAAGTAATATGTTACAATTATTCATACACATTATATATATTTGATCCTAAAATATTAAAATCAATTAGAATAAAACTGAAAACAGGAAAATCTCATCAGGCATCACCTGCTGTCTTTATGCAACTACAAGACAGAGCTGTCATTCAAACACATTCCTTGTAGCCATAATTATACATGCAGGAATTAATATTGTTCATAGCATCATTTTTGGAGGTGAAAAATGATACCACCCTTTGAATCCATACTGATTATGAAGGAACCACTATAGATCATATAGATGGAGAAGGCCTTCTAGGATATGGGGACATAGAGATCTGTATCTAAAAAAATTCCTACACAAAGGGCTTTCAAATTAATTTTTAATTTATTTGTTATTATTATTATTAATGTGACAAAAGTCAATAAACAGTAACATTTCCCTATACAAAGAACAGAAAATGAGAACTGAGTGAAAAATCTCAAATTGCCATTTTGTACAGTTTTATTTTTTGCATATTTTAAACTTAACATGGTAGTTCCAACATTGCCGCATTTGTCTGTTTATATCCCTGCCTGAACTTTTTTCTACTCACTCCTGTTTCAAAAGACTTTTTATATCATTGATTGAGAGTACCAGAAAGAAATTCAGCAGGGCACAATTTTGTGCTGTTGACTAAAGATCAGAAGTTGGGAAGATAATTAAGGGGGTTGTAACTTAAGATATGCTTTTGTGATAAAATAATGGAATTTGGCAGATGCCCAGGGGCCCCACCTGATTGATTTAGTATTGTTTGAATTGGGTGAAAATGAGAAACTAAGTATCTACTTAAGGATGATTGGATGGAGGTCATACAGGGCTGGCCCTGAGTGAGGTGTTGGTGTACTACTGAAATCAGCAAGAGACCACTCTCAACCAATCAGCTTGAAGGCCTCCCCTTTGGGGGAGGGAGTTAGGAACTAGGAAATAGATGCTCACCCACAGAAGAATTCTCTTTTTGGTGAGGAGGAAAGAACGTGAAGGCAGATGGAGAACAGGGGGGAGCCCTCTTAGTTGTTCAGACACCAGCTTGGTGGTGAGAGATTTCAGGTGGGCTGCAAGGAAAGGAAATTGCTTTCTTTCTCTCTGGCTATACCAAATTAGATCTGAGCTAGGATTTCCATGCTATAAGGAATCTGTTCTCAATCTCTCTCTCTCTTCACTAGCTTATAATATATATTTTAATAATTTTTTTTTTGGCGGGGCAATTGGGGTTAAGTGACTTGCCCAGGGTCACACAGCTAGTAAGTGTTAAGTGTCTGAAGCCGGATTTGAACTTAGGTACTCCTGAATCCAGGGCCAGTGCTCTATTCACTGCGCCACCTAGCTGCCCCTTAATAAATCTTTAAAAGCTTAAACTCTTGCTGAATTTATCAGTGATTTTAGCTAGCTTCCCCCCAAGACTGGGGGGGGGCAAATTAGAACCCATAATTTAGATTTTAAACAACATACTTCTCTTTACATATGTATAAGGTATCACACATTCTATTATTAGAAAGAAGTTGTTGTTCCTCATTAATTTTCAAAGAGGACCAATGACATCACAATGTTGGAATATGGGTGATGTCTTGTTTTGCTCATGAATTGGATTTGTGAGTGCAAAGTTATCCAGAGTCATTGAAGTCCAGTGGCAGGACAAAAAAAATCCAGATGACTAGCAATAGGCTGGGATGCAATAGATGACCTTTACATCTTCAATGTATGACCGAGGTGCCTGCCTCAGGTACTTTCATGGCTATTGGAACAAATTGTTCTCATCTGTCCATTCTGCCAGGGGAAGTCTTCAGATGCTTGGGGTACACATCCCCCTAACTCACTGATGGGTTTGAGGTCTGCCAGTTTCCCCCAACCTGGTATAGCCCCTTTGCCAAGATAATTTTACTGGGCTGTGGCCATTGCACATGCTAGTTTCTTTTTTTTTTTTTGGTGGGGCAGTGGGGGTTAAGTGACTTGCCCAGGGTCACACAGCTAGTAAGTGTCAAGTGTCTGAGGCCAGATTTGAACTCAGGTACTCCTGAATCCAGGGCCAGCACTTTAACCACTGCACCATCTAGCTGCCCCACATGCTAGTTTCTTGAAGCCACAGGTGAAAGTTGGGTAAGAGATAGATACCAAAGGTGGATAAGTAGCTCTGAAAAAGGCTCAATCTTCCCTGAGCACCCCATACACCAAAAGAGAAGTAGAAGGTTCTTCATATACTCTATTATGATAATTCTCTGTCAACTCAGGTATTTTTCCTAAATAAATAATTCTGGCTTCCTTAGGTTGGGACTAGGCAGAGGAGGTGGATTTTTGTTTTGTTTTGTTTTGTTTTGACAGATTAGCTCCCACATGCTCAAAATACTGTGCCCTCAAAATTCTAGATTCAAGTTTTATAGATTTGATTCTTAGCTTGATATAAGGCCATCCTCATATCTAGTAGGCGTGTTTCAAGAAAAGGATCTCTAGCCCTTTTAGGACCTGTGAATATGTAGATGACTTGTATTGTTATAGGATTAAAACATCTTAAAATTTGACCATTAAATTCTCTTTCCTTCAAGGATCCAAGATTTCACCAGCTTGCCTATTCCTTCTGCTAACACAGATCACTGTTGCATCTTCACATCCCATCCAGCCATCTAGTGGTCCACCCAGGTCATCTTGACATCTGCCAGCTACACTGTTTCTCTCCACCTGGCTTCCTACCCTAGACATCTGGAATTCATGTCCTGCATCTCTGGGGAAGTTAATCTATTCACTTCTGAAGCTCTTGCTGTGTTTTAAGATAATAGCATTTGGTAGACCAAGGGTCCGACTTGATTGACTCAGTAGTGTTTGAATTGGGTGTGAATGAGGAACTACTAAGTACCCACTTAAAGGTGATTAGATTTTAGCCAACGCTGAGGTCAGTGTGTCCTCAGAGGCTATGGACTGTGACATCAAGTGTTCTTAGAGGCTATGGACTACGACATCAATAGTAGATGGCTCTCAGCCAATCAACTTGAAGAACCTCCCATTTCTGGGAGGAGGACAGGAAGTAGGAAGAGGGTGCTGGCAGACAGAATCTGCCTCTTTTGGTTCGAGACATCAGCGTGGTGGCAATCTGTTCTCAATCTTTCTCTCTACTATCTTATATCTTTTAATAAGCCCTTAAAAGCCTAAACTCTTGGTGAATTTATCAGTGATTTTAGCCAGTTTCCCCCCAAAACTTGGGGAGGGGGGGACAGATGAGAACCCACAATTAGATTTTTAAACAACACATTGCTCTAGCCCTGGCTATCTTGATTGGTGAATGACTGAGTGCCCAAAAAGTACACTTAGCCCACCGTATTTACTAGTTGGCTTCAGATTCTAGAATAGCATGTTTGCAAACTCTGTGGTCGCAGGACCCCTTTATAATAGCTCAATAATTATTGAGGACTTGGCAAAGAACTAGAAATTGAGGGGATGCCCCTCAACTGGGAAATGGCCAAACAAGTTGTGGTATAGGATTGTGAAGGAATACTATTGTACTATATGAAATGATGAGCTGGCTGATTTTAGAAAAATATGAAAAGACTTGCATGAAATATCATGAAGAGTGAAATAATCAGAACCAAGAGAATGTTGTACACAGTAACAGCAATATTGTTTAAAGAACAACTGTGAATGAGTAAATCATTCCAAGTCTTATCAAATCATCTACAAAGGACCTATGAAGGAAGATACTATCTACCTTCAGAGAAAGAACTGATAAATAGAAGTATGTAGAGTATGGTTTTGTGTGTGTGTGTGTGTGTGTACATGTGTGCATATGCACGCATGTGAAATGGTGCCCTTCTCTAGTGTGGGGTGGAGAGAGAAGGAGGGAAACAGTTAAAATATAACAAAAAATAAAATAAATTTTAAAAATAATTACCGAGGACCCCTCAAAGAGCTTTGTTTATGTGCGTCCTATGTATCAATATTGACCATATAAAAGTAGTTTTGACCACATATACCCCCTGAGTTTCAGAGATTTTCAGGGATCCATAGACCACACTTAGAGAACTCTCTGCTCCAGAGTATGTTTCACCTTCACATCCATCAGACCATTCAGCCTTCAACCTGGGCACCTTGCTTGCCATATGCCTGGGGGCTAACCTTTCCTTATTTTAGAGACAATAATCAAATCAATATAGTTCCTGGGCTTCAGGAAAGGGTAGCAATAGACAGAACTATATATACATCAATTAATCAGCCCAATGGTTCCCCTAACTCCCTTTCACATCCTCTACTCTGCAATGGGTGTCTTTCTCATTAGAATGTAAATTCTTTGAGGGCAGGATGTCTTTCTTTTACATTTGTATCCTCTTCACATCACTATGCCAGGCAGATTGTAAACACTTAACGGAGGCTTTTTCATTCATTCAATAATTTACTCGTTCATTCATCACAACTCCGCTACAACTTATAAGAAGGTTTTTACTGTGGCTGAAATATTCATCAACCTGTGCCAACATAATGATGAGTATTTCTAGTATGCTGACCATAGCTAGGTTGGCTCTCAGGTGATTTAATAATAGATAGTATTTATACAGTGCCTACTCTGAGCCAGGCACTATACTAAGCTCTTTACAAACATTATTTCATTTTATCCTCACAACAACCTAGGGAGATAGGTGCTATTATTACCCCCATTTTACAGTTGGGGAAACAGGCAAACAGAGGTTCAGTGACTTGCCCTAATTCTCACATCTGGTAAGTGTCTGAGGTTAGATTTGAACTCAGTTCTTCCTAACTCCAGCACCAGTGTTCTATCCATTGTACCACCTACCTGCTGATATACACTGGCACCAGGCCATAGTTTTTCCCTTTCCAACACTGTAGCACCTGTTACAGCTTATGATCCACTAACAGTCATCTTTGAGAATGTCATCACTTTCATGTTAAAATAAGGTATTGGTGTTAAACTTTAGTGGAAGATTAGATTTAGATGAATTTTAATTATGGTTAGAAAATTCAATGTACACTAAAATGATAAAATCATATTCACTCAATAAATCTTGATGAATTTTAAGAATTTTATTGAATAGGAAACATTGGTTTAAAAAACCCCTACCATAATCTCTTATATCATATTTACATGGCAATACTCAATTAGCAATTAAGACCTATTAATGAAATGTTATTTACTTAAATACTGCTAAAATGAAAACTTTATTATCTAGCAATTTCTGAAACATTAAATGTCATTTTAAATTTTGTTCTCATTTTCTACTCATAATATCAGTAGCCATATTTTTGAGATAGTCATTTATCATAAGAGTACAATTCATAATTTTGAATAAATCTTATACCACAAACTGAGTAATGTTTATAAATATTTGGAAGTGTTTACTGATGTGAGATTTCATAGGTTGTATGTTTTTTAACTGGAAGTAGTTAAATTATTCATATCAGCATTTTTTTTGGGTGGTAGCAAAGAACTAGAAACAAAAGAAATTATCATCAATGGGGAACGGCTAAACAAATGTGGTAAATCAATGAAAGATTACTTTGTCATAAAAAATGACAAGTATTAAGAATTCAGAAAAGCACTGGAAGATATGAATTGATGCAGAGCCAAGTAGAAGGAAGTAAATAATATACACAATTACTACAACAATGTAAATGAAAAGTGAAACAAAAAAAAAAAAACAAAAGCAGTCCCATGTAAAGAAGCTTGGACCCTGAGAAGAGTTCAGAAAATGCATTCCTTTGTTTGTAGTGGTTGGGGACAATGGGTGTGGAACATTGCATATATTAACAAATACAGCTTGATTGATTGAGTTTACTGAAATGCTTTTTTTTCTCTTTTTAATTCTTTGTTACAAGGAATGGTTCACTGGGTAGAGGAAAGGGAAGGAAAAAGAAACAAAGATTAATAGAAATAGGTACATTGTCAGATGCTTATTTAACATCTCTTTATATAATCATGATTGTATTATTTTAATTGTTAATATGACCTGATAAGTTTATAGTTTTCCTAATTGGACCAATTCTATATCCCTGGTATAAATACAAAGAATACAAAGTGATCATAAGGTATAATATTTTTTAACATGTTGATGCAGTTAATTTGCTAATATTTTATTTAATTTTTTCATCAATATTCATTATTAATATTAGGCTATAGTTCCCCCCCCACACACACACACATTTTTTTCTTCCCTGGTTTAGGCATCAAGACTATGTTTGTATAACATAATGAATTTAGCACGATGTTTTCCTTTCCAATTTTTGCAGTTATGTAACATTGGGGTTATTATTTAAAGAATGCACTTGTAAATCTATCTGGTTTGGGGATTTTAGGGGAGTAAAGTTCATTTGTGGCTTATTCAATAGGGTTCTTTCCCCCATAATTAAATTGGGTTGTTTAAATTATTTATTTCTTGTTCTGTTAACTGGGGCATTTTATTTTTGAAAACATAATCAACTTCATTTAATCAGTTTTGTTGATATGTAGTTGGAGAAATAATTTTGATTTGAGAATTTCTTTTTTGTTGTTTAGTTGGAAGTTTTGATTTGTTTCTTTTCTAGCATTTTTCATTGTGTGCCTAATACACTGATTTATTTTTTCTCTCTTTTGTTTATGAAATGTTATATAATCCCCTATTTTGGCTATATACCCAAAGTCAATCTGTCAACTCATTGTTGTAATTTTCTCTGATGAAGTTGTCTATTGTGTCTATGATTTTTTTCTTTGACCCACCAATTGTTTAATATTAAATTACTTTATTTCCATTTAAGTTTGATTTTTTTCTTTCTATTTTTGTTGATTATAATTGTTATTGCATTATGGTTTGTAAAGTATATCTTTAGTCTTATTTATTTTCTACATTTGTTTGTAAGATTTTTATGTTCTTGCATGGTATAATTTTTGAAAATGTGTCATCCTTAGCTGAGGAACATGTATATATATTTTTTGTAATTGCCAGAGATTTACATATTTAATTTTTCTAAAATTTTATTCAGGTCCTTAGCTCTTTCTTATTTATCTTTTGGTTAGACTTGTCTAGGTCTGATAAGGTTGTGTTAAGGACTCCAATTATTATGGTTTTACTAGCTATTTCTCTATAAATTTTTTCCCTTCAAGTAATTAGATGCTATGCCTTATATGTGTATATTACACATACATATTGTGCATTTGTATATTATTTCATTGTTTGTGGCATATCTAAGCAGAGTTTCCTGATTTACCTCTTTTAACTATGCCCATTTTTACTGTTGCCTTGACTCAGATGATTGCTTATCTTACAGGTTTGTATAGTGTTTCTTTTGCTTCACAGTTTATTAATTTCTTTTGACCTGGTGTTAATTTGTGGTCCACAAACAGATTTTGAGGGGTCTATGAACTTGGATGGGGGAAAAACATTCTATTTTTTAGTTACATTAACCTCTAATTGAAAATTCAACACTTTTTTTCAATTACAAATTTTTTAAAAAATCAATTAACAAACATTTATTAAGTGCCTACTACGTACTAGGCACTATGCTAAGCACCTAAAAGGGATCCATAGGCTTTACCAGTTTGCCATGACATAAAAAGTTGAGAGCTCCTGCTTTAGACCAGGCAGGCAAGGCTTCTTAAACTTTTTTCTACTTGAGACCCCTTTTAGGCAGAGAAATTTTTACGTGACCCTAGGTATATAGGCATACAAATCAAACATTTACTACCAAATTTTCATAACCCCCACATTCAGTTACATGACCCCAGTGACCCACTGTTTAAGAAGCTTTTATTTAGACAATAAAAACAGAACAAAACCAATCTTAGTTATGGTTTTTTTTTGTTGTTGTTTTGTTTTTTTTTTTTAGGCAATGGGGGTTAAGTGACTTGCCCATGGTCACACAGCTAGTAAGTGTCAAGTGTCTGAGGCTGGATTTGAACTCAGGTACTCCTGAATCCAGGGCCGGTGCTTTAACCACTGCACCATCTAGCTGCCCCTTAGTTATGGTTTTTAAGAAACATACTAATTTAAAAATTACTTCATCTTTTTTTTTGGTCATTGGTGGTTTATTTAACACAAATAAAAATGTGCAAATTTTTACTCATTTTCTTCACTCCTCAGTCTAGCATTTGGATTGGTAATCTTGATTGGCTAGCTGAGCTGCTCTCTCAACTATGACTTTCCTATTCTTTGAGGAAACATTGTGAGCAATTTCAGCACAGTAAGATTTGTTGCACATCAGCAGCACTTCTAGCTCTTTGACGCTGTGCACCAGAAACTTTCTGAATCCACTAGGTAACATGTGTTTTGTCTTCTTATTGCTTCCATAACCAATATTGGGCATCAAGTTCTGGCCCTTGAATCGTCTTCGCACTCTGTTGCCAATGCCTCTTGGTTTACGCCAGTTTCTCTTGATCTTGACATATCAGTCTGACTGGTGTCAGATGAACTTCTTGGTCCTCTTCTTGATGGTTTTGGGCTTCATGAGCGGTCTGAGGGCAGGCATGGTGTTGGTAAAGAGAGAGCTGCCCCTCCTTGGGAAGCACTGAGGAAAAGAGCTACTTCTTTATCTTTAATAATAATAGCTAACATTTACATAACACTTACTATGTGCCAGGCTAAGTACTTTACAATCATGTGATTTGATCCTCACAACAATCTCAGGAGGTAGATTCTATTATTTGTCCCCATTTACAGATGAGGAAACTGAGGCAGAGGTTAAATGACTTGCCCAAGATAACACAACTAGCAAGATATTTATCTGAGGCTGCATTTGAAATCAGGTCTTCCTGACTCCAGGCCCAGTGCATTCTAGTCTGTCTTTTAAATTACATTTTCCAGGTCAATTGTTTGATACAAGATACTTTAAACTTTCTTCTCTTTCCCCGCCCCCAATATTTTGATTTTTGTATTTCATGCTGTTTAATGGATTCAGCGAGTTCTGTTTGGTCCATTCTAATTTTCAGGGACTTGGATACATGGGTAGGGGTTTACATCTTGTGTTCTAAACTACTGAATCTCTTTCCAAGTCATTCCTCCAGTTATTTCATTTATAATTTCCTTTATCTCATGCTTCATTTCTTTTAGGTTTTCTCTTAGTGCTTATAGTCAGATCATTCTTCTCTCTGAGGCTCTATGGAATTACTCTCTCTTACTGGGTTTGCTGCTTGAGCCTCTTTGGAACCATATGTCTTCATATTATTTGCTGTCTTCTTCTGTTTACTCTTATCTTCAACATCAATTACTGATTTGGGACTTTGTACCAGGGCTAGGCCTTAGCACCTCTTGTGCTCTTGGATGAGTTATCAGGACTTGTTTGTTCTTGATCTTGATTTTCTGGGTTTTTATCATTTGCTTCCTCTTGCCCTGATATATCTGGGCTTAGAGTGCTGCCAAATTTCAAGCTTTCCTGGGTCCTCTTGGTTAGCACTGGGCACTGAAGTATTTAAGGCTCTCTGGGGCATCACAGATCAGAGTAATGAAAATTTCTGTTGTCCCTGGGGCACCTGGTCTGAATACTGCTGGCTTTCCACCCTAGAGCTTCATCATCTGGGGAACAGCATGCTTCAGGATTCAGTTGCCCCTGTCTGTGTTATCTGTAAGTTTGCAGTGACAGAGTCTTTGTTAACCTATGCTTAGGATGGCTTTTCTTATGAGATTTCTGCTGCTGGTGCCTGCCGGTGTCTGGATATCATTTTAAAGCAATCAAATGGGAAAAAAAAAGAGAAGAAAAAGAAAGAAAGCAGTCTGAGAGCTTAATGTAGGTTCTCTTTGGATTTCTAAGTTATTATTTGATGCCTTTTGGGGTAGGGCGGCTTGAATATGTGTGAGATCTGGGCTTCTCTATGACTGTTCATCTTAATTAGGATTCAAAAGTAGGAATTCTAAGATGTGGAAGAATGGAGGGAGAACATTCCAGGCCCCCCCCCCAAAAATTGTGTATAAGGATACTATGATGATGGTAGATGGAATGTAAACATTGGATTTTAACTAGTATGCTAGTTTGGTTAGACAATACAATCTTTACATAATAATAACTAGCACTTACATAGTGCTTTACAAATATTATATCATTTTATCCTCACAACAACCCTGGAAGGTAGGCGATATTGTATATAACACATTATTATTTATAATAAATTAGTATTATTATGCTCCTTAATGCATATGGAGTCATGTGAAACAAGTTTGGATTGGTGCCAAATTTTAAATAGCAGACTGAGAAGTTTAAATAGGGAGCCACTGAAGGCTTTTGAGGAGAAAGGATATGTTCAAAGTTATATTGGAAACAGAGAGACCAATTAGGAAGCTGTTACAATAGGACTGGTAGGCAAGAGAAGATTTCTTGAGTATGTTTTAAGAAGTACAATGAAAAAGCAGAGATAGACAGAGTCCCTATATTTTACCTCATATTTGGTATCATTATTAGTATGGTAACATATTATCATCTAAGAAATATTAAAGATTAATCATTGGTAGAAAATTATTAAACATTGAAAAACTGCAAGACCTATAGGTGGAAGATGTCCCTATTCCTGTAGATGTTTTCTGATTTTGGAGTTATAGGTATGCCATAAGTTACAAGTAGCTTTAATAAACCTGATGATAAACTGATGTTATTGTGGGACTGTACATCCCATATTTTTCTGTTTGTAATTTATTTGTATGCATATTAGTTTCAACATATACACATACAGAGTTTATATACATAAATCAATTCTAATCAGTCAGAAAAAATGTATTGTGGAGTTGTACATTTATCTTGTATCAAAGATTTTTGTGCCAAATTTTCTGACTCTATGGCCTGACAGTTATGAAAATTTAATCTCAAATTAGAGAAACAAACCAACCATTTACCTCCTTCTCCAAAGGATACTATACTTAGTAATGCAACTTTACCAGACAGAATTCATCTGATAGTGCTGTTGACAGGGTGAGGGTAGGATGCAGTTTGATTGTCCAGAGCCCCATTTGGGACTGTAACACTTACCATAATAAAAACCTAGGCTCTAAAGAATTTTGGAGTACTTAAAGCCACAGAGTGCTAGAACATGAAGGTGCCGGTTAAACCCAGATGCTTTTCTGCAAGTCACCACATTTTAATTTTGAGAAAGGAGACTAGAGATCTATTGAAGAATTCATTCCCCATGGCACCCGTTCAACACCTCAGGCCTCTCTGTTGAAAAGCTCCCTTATATAGCTGTACTGTACTAGTGCAGTTGAAAAGAAAACCCAGGACAAAAAACAGCAGGGATGATAAAATGCTCTCTCTGCACACTCTCCACTCCCCAAAAAGATAGAATCCCATCAGTCCAGAGACATAAACTATTTCTAGGCTAGAGAAGAATAAGTAATAGTGAAAATAAGGAGGGTCTGTCAAAAAAAAAAAAAACAAACCCAAACCTTTCATTGTTATTATTACTCACGATATGCTAAAAATCAATGTTTTCTGTTCAAACAAACATTTAATCTCAAATTGGAGAAACAATCAGAGCGGTGGAAGCCTGCTGTAATGAGTTTTGTTGCAAAACTTTTCTCCCCTTTTAAAAAAAGCATAAAAAAGAACAAAGTACTCCTGAAATTAATTATAGGTTTTTAAGTCCACTAGAAAACGTAAATGTTTTCCAAATTGTGCTAACACAGCATCTAGAAGGCCAAGAGAGACACATCTTTATTATTTTAACTTTGGGGCTTGACTACCGGCCGGTAAAGGATTTGCAGATACGAATTGCCGTAAGATGTATAGTAGGTAGACAAAAAGGTATTTGAAGATCTCCTCCCTCCCACCATATGCACGGGACAAGTGGGAGACTGAAAAAATACGGGGAAGCAGCGAGAAGGGTGGGATCTAAAAACAAGGAGAGGGAGGTTGTTGTTTTTTTTCCTCCCCTAAACATTATTATAGAGAGACACTGGACTGGCAGAGCAAAATCATTCCTCTTCCCCTGAGGAAAGAACTTTGAAAAGGTCACCCTTGATAGGACTCCAACAGCCAGGCAGCCTTTAGCTGTAAATTTCAAAAATAAACAGATGACTCCAGCGGGGGAAGGGAGGGAGAGTGAAAGGGGTCTACTCCCTCCCTTTCTCATCTTCATCTCCTTTTCATTCATTCATTCATTCATTCCCCTTCTCAATTCCTGCGGTTGACACCGACATCCCAACGCCGGCACCCTTGGCACCCGCCCCAGTGCCAACGTTAGGGAGCGGTAGAAGCAAAGCCCACCCGGGCTGGGACGAGGGGCGAGCTCGTGACCGAGGGGGTAGGAGGAGGAGGGGAGGGGGAGGAGGAGGAGGAGGCACCTCCCGCCCTCCCGCCCGCTCGCTGCCAGCAGCACCTAGTGGACAGAGCGCGTAGGTACCGGGTGCGCGCGGCCAGGCGGGGAGGTGACTGTAAGGCGGGCGCGCGCCGAAGGGGGGGAGCGGTGGCGGGCGCACGGGCGCGCGCGCGCACGGTGAGGGCCGAGAAAGCGCGAGCCAGAGCGCGTGTGCGGCTGTGTGTATGTGTATGCGTGAGAGACACACCGGAGGAGGGAGACACACACACATACACAGAGGCGCACACACCGGGGCAAAAAGGGGTGGGGAGGGAGGGGGAAAAGGGAAAAGGAAAAAGGAAAAGGAAGGGGGAGAAAGAAAAAAAGGCAGGCACTCGATGCACCCAGGCGGGTGAAAGAAGAAAGCCGGCGAAGGCGAAGGCAGCGGCACCAGCTCCGGCGAGACCGGCGCGCGGACGTCGGACCCGCAGCCCAGCCCGGAGCTCGGAACCCCTCGGAGCCGGAGCCCGTCGGGCCGCCCCCCCCCCCCCGGCTCTCGTTCTTTTATTCGACTATTTTCTTTTCTCATTCCCCCCCCCCTCCCCTCGCGGAGGGCGAGGCGCGAGCTTTCCCCGCGGGACGGACCCCCCCCCCCGCCCCCGGCGAAGGATCGGCCCCGCGGGAGGCGCTACTTGAGGGGGGTGGCCCCGAGACCCCGGCAGGGGCGGGGGGCGACGGGGAAGGCAGGCCCGGCCCGGCCCCCCGGGGAGGAGGCGACAGCCCGCAGCGCTTAGCGGCGGCGGCGGTGGCGGTGGCGGCGTTGTTGTTGGCCAGAGCGGCTCGGGGCTTGGGAGAGCCAGGCGAGGGAGGATGTCGTCGGCCGGCAGCCGGGAGGAGGAGCGGCGGAAACTGGCCGATATCATCAACCACTGGAACGCGAACCGGCTGGACCTGTTCGAGATCAGCCAGCCCACCGAGGTGAGTGCCCCCCGAGCCGGAGCCCCGCGCCCCCGGGCTCCCCCGCAGGCCGCGCCGCCGCCGGAGCCCGGCCCCCTGCGCCCGCGCGCCTCCTTCCCTCGCTCACGCCGCTCGCCCCTGCCGCCTCCCTGCGCCGGGAAGCCCCGGCCGCCCTGCCCGGCCTGGGGGGCGGGGACTCCGCGCCCCCCTTCCCTCCCCCGTCAGGAAACTGACTCCCCGCACACCTCCCTGGGAACCGGCCCGGGTTCCCCCCCCTCCCGCAGCCAACCACCCGAGTTTCACCTTTTCCTTACCCCTCCCCTCTGCTCGAAACCTGCCCCTCCGCCCCCCATTTCTAGACCTCAGTAACCTGACATTGTTTTCCCCTTTTCTCCTGAGAATCCGACCCGGGTGTCACCCACCCCTGAAAGTGACCCACGGTTCTTCTCTGTTTATCCCTTTGTCAAAAGGACTAAAGATCTATAGAATTCACCTGCTCCCCCCCCTCCCCCAGCTAATCCCTAGATATTTCCCATTCTCTGCCCCACCCATGAAAAGGCCGTGGTGCCCCCCCCAACTCTCCACATTCTCCTCGATTTTCTTCTCTGTACCTGACATGTGGGATGGTCCTCCTTTACTCCATCTCCTGCTAGCTCTAGCTCTAGCTCTAACCGGTCTGTTTCTATATGTACCTGCACCTTTAGAAAAATTTTTCTTCAGTTTTGCTAATTTTCTTCTCTTCCTTTCTGTTTGTGTCTCTCCTTGGCACCGGAAAGGGCACCCTGCTTTATCCCATTTTTGAGAAACTCGTACGTGTACCCCCCATCCCCATCTCTTTCTCTTTGCCCTCCCTCCCTCCCCCCAATCCCCAGTTGCTGGAATTAGAGGAGCTTACAAGTTAACGGGAATCATGCCTGTAGATCAGAAAGGTGGGTCCTCGGGGCTGGACTTCTAGGCTTGGAACGTCTGCCTAGTCCGGGGTTGTGGAAAGCTGAGTTTAGGAAGTGAAAGATAAACCAGATCCCTTTTCTACCATCTCATGAGAAAAAAGGGAATTGCCAACCTGCCAACAAGTATTTCAATCAGAAATACTATTCTGATTGATGCAACGAAACAGGTCGTACAGAATGGTTTTTTTTTTTTAAGCAATTAAGGTGAAAGAAAGAGGTAAAAGACTAACCCAAGGGAAGGATTCTTAACCTTCCGCCCCACCAAGTGGAAAGTTTTTTTGGAAGTCGTGAAGAATTGATTAAACCTCTCTTAGCTACAGCCTGTTAGCTGTTAGAGTGTACTTAACCAACTTTCTGAAATTCCTATTCCATGTCACTTTAAAAGGGCGTGATAGTGGAGAGAGTATTTTGCCTCAGTAGGTTTGAAAACTTCGAGGTTGCCAACGGTTAGTGTAAAGTAAATACCATGATTTTTAGTTATGAGAGTTTAGAGATAGCTTTTAAAAAAGAGAGAGCCTGTAACTTTTTTTTAATGGAAAAGGTGTGGTTTTCTTTGTTCTCAATTGAATGCTTTTAGGTTGCCAGAGAAATGCGTAACACTGACTCCGCCTCTCCCCCTCCCCCCCATCTTTTGGCAGGTCAAAGTGTATAGTTTGATAGAAAGTATGGGGGGAGGGTTTGGTAGGTAGAAGTTATGTTCCTGTTGTCCATGACTGCATAGTTCTTGCTCATAGGGTGGAGGCCGATCATGTGCATGTTCCCAGAGAAAAGAAGGAAATTAACACTTGTTTTTGGCCTAGCCCTGAATGAGGTTGTTTATTAATAAAGAACACTGAAAGAGACTCATGTACAGCTGTTTTAGTCACAAAGTCATTAAAATTGAGGTTAATTTGGGGGTTATGATTAGAAAAAGGTAACTGGACCTCCCAACCAGGTTATATTTGTAAATTAGACTTGATTTAATGACACACTTATTCAAATGAACTGGAATAGTTAATTTGAAAATAGAACTTAAGGCCTTAAAAGTTTGAGTCCTCAGAATATTTTTGTTATCTATGCAAGTGCACTCATTGCACATATAGTATGTTTGATCTGTTGGGAAATTTTAACAGGTTGTCTTTTCTTGAACTTAGAATTGGAAGACTTTAGACATGATTATTATCTGAATCTTAGGTTAAAAAACTATATATTTGAGAAACTGGCAATTTTTCCTCTCTGCACTAGTCTTTTAAAATATATTTCATTTTATGATATTTATTGTTAGCTTTTACAGTCTCTTGGATGTGATCCTTTTGCTTCAGCTTAGCCTTACGCTACAAAATGTTTACATGAGAATCTGTTGTTTTATTTATGTGTAAGAAAATGTTGCAGTTTTTTTTTCTTATTGACACCAAAATGAATTTTTCTAAATTTGTTAGTACTGGAGTCCAAAAGACTTAGATGGATGACAGCAGCATAGGGATTAGCAATTAGCATTTTTCAGACCCATCTTTTTATTGTGTCTTTGAACTGAGTACTTTTATTAAAGTGATAGTGCATCTCAGACTAATGTGTTTCATTAACTTACATGGACAACACCTGTACAATTACAGGTTAGTTTTCCAAATAAACTAGCAACTTAATATAAACTAACGCTGATTATAAATGTTTTTTTAAAGATGACAGCATAAAATCATTTTCTGTATTAAGACATTTAATTAAGAAATTAGGGGACCTCCTGAAGGTCACACAAGGTAGCAGAACTGAATTCTGAACTCAAACCTTCTGACTCCAAATTTGATACTCTATAAACTTTGTACAAGGTTTGTTAGTAAAATTAATATAACTTAAAAGTTTCATTTTTGTTTGAGAAGTTAGTTTTTCAATTTCAAAGTTACTATGCAGCTTAAGTGATTACTAATTTATATTGAGAATTTAGTTTATAGGAAATTAAGTGAGAATTTTTCTTTAGCAATTTTATAACATCAAAAACGAGAATGAAATTTTGTAACTCATACTAAATGTTTTAAAGGCAATGCACTTAACACAATTTTTGTTTTGAAAACAATTCATTCAGCAAACTAAATTGCAAACCAGCAAGCATTCATTAGGCTGTTTGGTACTTTTAAAAGTAAAAGTGCTTTGCCTTTTTGGTGTTCTATCTTTTTCTTAGGGAGAAATCTTGAAGAAAATGGTTATATGGGTAATTAATTGGATCAAGGCATACAACTTAAGGACTAGTCTGTTTACTACAGGAAAATGGGACTCTTTCTAGACTAATATTGTTTATCTCCCTTGCTTCCCATTTTTCCTTGTTTTTTGAAATATTGGCTTTATTTCACAGAATCTAAATCATATACTTGAATATTGGAATTAGGAATTTATATAATGATCATTTGGTAAACTTAAATTTTTCTTAGTTCAGTTTTGTCATTACAGTGTTTGTAGATATTTTGGCCCCAACATCTTAAACCTATTAGTAAGGTTTAACGGATTATGCTTAAATTTGTTGAGTACTTAAGTACCTAATATTTTATAAGAAGTTGACCAGTCTTAAAATATACACATGCACTTTTTATAGAGATAGGCTTTAGTATTCTACATCAGCAAAGTAGTAGGTCATAATACTCATTTTATAAAATATTTTCTTTAGCACCAGAAGTTCAGATCCAGTTCATCCAGAGTAGCTGAAAATTACCATTATCAGTGATGGCTATTCAGTGTTGTGTTGGTGATCTCAGTTCATTCTCTAGTGGTTGTTGTTGTTTAGTCCTTTTTCATTTGTGTCAGACTTCATGGTCCCATTTGGGGTTTTCTTCACAAAGATGCTGGAATTGTTTGCCATTTCCTTCTCCAGCTCATTTTACAGATAAGGAAACTGAGGCAAACAGGGTTAAGTGACTTGTCCAAGGTCACACAGTGTCTAGCAGACAGATAGGTTTGTCAAAAATGTACTACATGGTATTTTAGGATTTACTGAGAAGGCTATATAAAATAAGGAAGCATTTATTATTCCTGTATAGCCTAGGGCCATTCTTGCTGTTTCAAGTTTAATGTCTAGTGTATTTGGTGGCAAAAATCTTATAATAATATTGGTTATTTATATTTAGTGAATTAGGCAAACCGAGGGTTAGGTTAGCTTGCTTGGGGGTGTTTCCTTAGAGTTTCTATAATCTTTGAGAAAATGGCGTTCTCAGCTTTTAGCATTGCATTTTCTAGTCTGAAGGAATTTGTTATTCTCCTTTGTATTTATAAAGTCAGTCATGGAAAGATATTTTAGGAATAAGTAAGTTGACTTATAATTATATTATCAGGCAGTTTGGGGACTTTAATGGATGGTTTTCCTAATTTAAATAAGGAATGATAATAATTAAAATGAATTAATATCTTGACTGCTGTATAAAGCCAGAACTCAGCAAACATTATTGATCATTCTAAATGTTTTTCTTGTTGACCCTTTCTTATGTGTAATTAGTTATGTAAATTTAAGACATTTCTCTTTTGAATTCTTACCATACTGGTAAATTTATTTTGGAAGGTTCTTGATATTCATTTTTTCTCTTGTTGATGAATCTGGAGCCTTAGAAAAGTTTGCATATACATGTCTTATGGAATATTCCCTAGGAGAAGCCACAATGTACTCCTTTAGAATTTTAATTTTAATTTAGAAAATCAGTGCCTAGGCAGGTGTAAGATTTTTGGTTTGGTGTTTGTTTTTACTAGTAGATTTATGTACAAAAAAGTTGCACTTTAAAACTTATTCTAATTAAATATTCTTCTTGGTGGTTGAGTATTCAAGCTTGAATGTAATTTTACCATAATTAAGTAAACTTGTCCCATTTTATGCATTAAATTTGGAAAACTAACCCAATCAAACTGAGTACCTGGCTCAATACTGATATTTTTACAGCTGAATATTTTGTATTGCAATGCTGATTATGCATTAAAGGAAGTAACATGATGAGTCACATAACCCATAGAGGAGGTGTGTGAAAAATAACTTAGGGTTTTGTCAGCTGAGGTGGAGTAGGAAGCCCTAAAGTGAGGTAATTTGAGTGACTTAACAAAGCTGAATTTAGCTTTTAGACTATCCTAAGGCAATGACAGTTTTATAACATAGAGATTCCCTGAATTTGAAACTGTTTGAAAAAATGAAGTACTTTCAACTGTTACTTGTGAAGAGCCCCAATTATTTATTTATTTATTTTTGACAGACCATTCCCCTTCCCTTTTTTGGCTAATGAATGGAACCTCATGTGGTTATAAATTCTTCATATTCATTTTGACTCTCGAAATGTTTTACTTTTGTTTACATGTTATTTGTATACAGTTAAGATGTATGGGGTATTCTTAGTGGACTGGCACCTCTGTTATGAAGGTTTGCTGAGCCCTTTTCAGGGCTGTTCATCCACCTTTTTGTCCACCTCTCACCCAACTCTGACCTGTGGCTCCAAGAAGCTATAGTATGCACAGCAGCAATATCCTTCTAAAACTCTCCCTCAGCTGAGGGACTAAACCAGGTTGAGGGTAACTGATGGGCTTCAGATGTGTTAGTGAGTTAGGGTGATGTCTGTTCTGAGCACGTAAAGACTTCCCTAACAGAATGGGCAAATGAGAACAATTTGTTCCAAGGGCCATGAAGGTGACTGAAACAAACTTTGTGGAGCTTGGTCAGACATTTAAGATTCGAAGGTCATCCACTTCATCCTAAGCATCTTGACTTTGGTCTTGCCACTGGACTTCTATGACTCTGGAAGAGAGTGAGGCTGACTTGGACAACTCTGCCTTACTTAAATCTAATTCATGCACAAGTCAAGACATCATTCTATGATGTCCTCTTCAAAACAGGAACAACATTAGTATACAGTGTACAACTCATGTATTAATGTTTATTTCGTCATGTAATATTAGATGAAAGGTTATGCCCAGTTGTTTTTCAATTAATTAAAAAAAACTTTAAAAAGAATGTCTAATGTGAAATTATTAAATAGAATGAGAATTCAGCCAAAGGAGAAAGGTAGATACCTTTACCATAATAAAAGTCATAGACTTTATTAGAACTAACTTTTTTCATTACCACTAACAGTGGTAATGAAGGAAAATCTGCTCATTTTCATTCTTGAAATATGGAGAATATATGAGACTCCTGGAGATTAATCTGTCACTAAGCATGCATTAAGTACCTACTAAGTTTCAGGTGTTTATGCTAATCTTTAAAGAAAAGGCAGAGGGCAGTCCCTGTCTTCAAGGAGCATACATTCTAATGCGGGAGACAACATGCAACGGCTATATCTACATCAAGCTATATTTAGGATAAATAGAAAAATAATCAACTGAGAGAAAGCATTAGATTTAAGAGAGATAGGGGAGGGGGCAGCTAGGTGGCACAGTGGATAAAGCACCGGCCCTGGATTCAGGAGGACCTGAGTTTAAATCTGGCCTCAGTCACTTGACACTTACTAGCTGTGTGACCCTGGGCAAGTCACTTAACCCTCATTGCCTCACAAAAAAAGAAAAAAGAAAAGAAAAAGAGAGATCTGGAAAGGCTTCCTTTTGAAGGTGGGATTTTAGCTGGTGTCTTAAGAAAGCCAGAAAAATCAGAAGGTGGAGATGAGGAGGAAGAGCCTTTCAGACACATGTAATAGCCGTTGAGACTATGGGGAGCTAAGAAATAGAGTGCCTTGTAAGAGGAATAGCCAGGAGGGCAGTGTCACTGGATCATTGAATACAGCAGGGGAGGGGGTGTAAGAAACTTGGAAGTAGATTATGAAGGTTTCAGCTCCAGGGGATTTTATATTTGATTCTGGAGGTGATAGGTAGCTCCTAGGGTTTACTGAATAAGGGTTTTAGTCCCCCTGTGCTTTAGGAAAATCATTTTAGTGGTTGAATGGAGGATGAACTGGAGTTGAGGAAAAACTTGTGACTGGGAAACCAATCATCAGACTATCAGGAGAGAAGGGAACAATCAGGAGATGTTCCAGTAGTGAAATCAATATATCTTGGCAATAGATTAGATATAGAGGGTGACTCCTAGGTTATAAGCCTGGGGGACTTGTTAGCATGCTAGTGTTCTCCAAGTCATAGAGAATTTTGAAGGGGAAAGGATAATGCAAGAAAAAGTTAAGTAATTAGCGGAATAAGGAAGGAAGAACTAACACTTAATGCTATTTATTGAGCATTTTTTAATCTATAAAATATATTACTGCTTGATACTTATTGAAGAGAAACTATAAAATCTATTTGTATGACTTTAGATGAAAGTAATGTTTGAAATACTGGACAATATCAGTTTGTTAAATTGACAAATTTGAGTGTGATGTAAAAAAACTTTGAATAGACTAACATCTGTACTAGAGAATTTTTTTAAAAGGGCATGATTAATTTCCTGTAGTTAAAAGTTAGGTGTGATTTTGTAATTGAAAAGTTTTAGGGTTGGGCCAAGCTATTCTTTTCTTTTTTTGCAGGGCAGTTGGGGTTAAGTGACTTGCCCAGGGTCACACAGCTAGTAAGTGATGAGTGTCTGAGGCTGGATTTGAACTCAGGTCCTCCTGAATCCAGGGCCAGTGCTCCACTGTGCCACCTAGCGGCCCCTGTGCCAAGCTATTCTTTGTTTTGATATTTATTTGCTGTTTCAGTTTCTGGGATAACACTTATTAAGATTGAAATGATCTGAAATTGGGCTATTATAAATGAATGCTCATAGGGCAGTGTTGTCAGCTTTTTTTTTTTAAGAGACATTAAGCATCAACTGCCTAGGGTGTTATGTTGGGAGTACAAATTTGGGAGGGACTTCAGTTTTTGGGAGCTTAGATTCTAAAGAGATGCAAGTATTGTACATAAGTAATTGATAAAAGGAACTGTTAAAGAAGTATTATGAGAAGTTTGAGGAGGGAAAGATTGCTTTGATGCTGGGGTTGAGGAAAGGGAATATCTGAGAAGACCTCATGGATGAGGCATTTGAATTAGGCCTTGAGGGTAGACAGTGGGACTTCAAAGGGTAGAGCTGGGAAAAGAAATCCTGCAGTATGAGCATGGTAATGGAGAATAGACCAGTTAGAGTTTGGCAAACATGACCTTTGTACATTGGAAAATTGAACCCAATTATTCAGGTCTGGGTGTGTTAACTAACTAATCTAGCAGAGTCTTGAGAATCGGTGATGTAGGCTCAGACAGAATCTGCACATGTGTTAGTTGACAGGCAGGTGTGAGCATTCTGCCAAAGCAGAAGGATTTCTGCTCATGTGCAGAAGCTTTCACTTACGACTTCTTGTGTTATACAGCTGAACTGGAGCAAACAGATGTTTGACAGCCAGCTGGGTGTCTGGTTGCATAAACCAAATCACCTGGCTGAGCCTTTATTTTATTAAAAAGCAAAACAAAACTGTGGACTTGATCTGGCCACAGCAAATTTCAAACCTCATTCCGAAGCATATATTTTAATTTTGCCTAACTGAGAAAATGTAACACGGAGTAAGGAGAAACGTTTAGAAGTTTATAAACGTGGAAAGTATTTCCTTAACTATAAACAATGTTTATGAGAATTTCAGGGATTATTTGAGGTTTCCTTTTTAATTTGCAACTATCATGAATGAAAAATGTTTTGAGTTGAAATTGAATATTTTAGCTATGATTGGCAAGTATCCCAATTTATTTCTCATATGGAAAAACTTCTATTAGTTATAGAAAAAGGAGATTTATACACCTATCATTATCAAAATCATTCAAGTCGAGTTAACTAGGCACTTATTAAGTGCCTGCTATTTTCCAGGCATTGTGTTTAGTGCTTCTGATAGAATGAAAGTCAGAAACAGTCCCTGCCCTCAAGTAAGCCACAATATAATGGAGTTGTGAAACAAATGTACAAAACAATTTATGCACAAACAAGATATATACAAGATAAATTGTAGATAATCTCAAGGAGAAGGCACTACTGGCCTTGACAGGTATCTGAAAGAAAGGCTTCTTGCAGAAGGTGGGATTTTTAGCTATGGTTTGAAGGAAGTCAGAGAAGTTAGGAGCCAGAGATTTCAAGGACAGTGATCTTTTGAAGGTTTGGCATTGGAGGTGGGGGGGGGCAGTCAGTGAAAAGGCACGGTCAGGAGATGGAGTGATCTTAGGGAAAAGCACCATTGTCTCTGGATCATAATGTATGTGGAGGGGAGTATGGTGTAAGCAGACTGGAAAGGTGGGACAGGACCAGGTCTTGAAGGCTTTAAAACAAGAATTTATATTTGATCATTGAAGCAATTGGAAGCCACTGGCTTTAATAAATAAGAAAGGTGACATGGTTAGACCATGATCACCCTGAGAACTGATGTGTAACTGAGGTGCTTGTTCTTGACATATGCTGTTAACATTTTGTGAGACATCTGTCCAGGATGAAGGATGTGTTGTAGTTATAAAATAGATTTTTTTTTATCACAATACTTTTCTGTCCTACTCAGACAGTGGACTCACAAGTTTGACTTCAGGTCTTTGCTTCATAAATTACAGTATCTTAGATCTAGAGCTGAAAGGGACCTCAGAGTCTTTCTGGTTAAACGCCCTTCATTTTACAGATAGGGAACTCCATCTAGGGAGGTTAAGTAACTTATACCCAGCAAAAAATAAGCAGAAAGCTTCTGAGGAAGGATTTGAACTTAGGTTTTCTGACTCTACAGTGAATGCTTTTTCCACTCTACAACTCTACCTTTGTCTTCTTGGGCTTTTTGCATTTTTTTTCTTCTACATCCTAGAATTAGAGAACTATAAAACTGGGCAAGCAGGGAACCTTAGAGATTATACTTAGCCCAACCTTCTCATTAACAGATGAGGAAACTGGGACCTAGAAAAACTGAATAACTTGCTCAAGGTCACTAAGACACTGCATGCTAGAGGTAGGTAGTAGGGACTTTAATAAGACTGATTGAGGGTTATATAATCAGATTTTCTTATACTCTAGCAAGCCTTCTTTCAATATATTGGGTTTTGAAGGAGGATAGTCTAGGAGTGTCATGAGCAAAGAATTAGATCAAGGAGTGTGGGACTGTACAGAAAGTCAGTATTTGAGTTTTGGCCATAGAATACAGGTTAGGAAATGTTTAAGGAGTTTGGACATTAGTTGTAGGTAGTGGGGAGCTATTGAAGGATTCTGGGCATTTGATTGACACGATCAGACTTTTGTGCTGTAAAAAGTTTGGTCTAACAGGTGCATAGACTGGAGCGGGGGTGTAGAGAGAACTTATGGAGCTCGATTAGTTAAGCTATTCTTATTTTACAGATAAGGAAACTGACTCCAAGAATTAAGTGACTTCAGTAAGGGCAGTAATGTTTGAAGAACTGAATGACAACTATTCTCAACAATATAATGATCCAAGACAATCCCAAAGGACTATTGCTGAAACATAGTATCCACCTCCAAAGGAAGAACCAATATTGATTGAACAGACTGAAGCATGCTATTTTTCACTTTTCCGTTTTTTTATTTTATTCAAGTTTTCTTATACAAAATGATGATGTGGTAATGTTTATAATGTGCATAATTGCATATGTATAACCTATATCTTATTGCTTATCCCCTTAGGGAGGGGGGAGGGAAGGAAGGATAGGATTTGTTACTCAGAACTTTAAATAAACGTTTATTATAATTTTTAAAAAAAAGAATTAAGTGCCTTGCCAAGGGTCACATAACTAGTGAGTGTCTGAGTCAGGATTTGAAGTCAGGTTTTCATGACACTTGGAAATGAGAGGTAATGAAGCCCACTGAGATGGTGACCCAGGGCATGGAATGGAAAGATATTAAAGAGAGAAAATCTATACCACTTAGTACCCAATTTCATGTGGAAGAGAAAGGAAAGGGAGAAGTTTAAAATGACACCAAGGTTGTAAGTTTGGATAAGTATGCTGTGGTGCTTTTGGTAAAAGTTGTAGAGTTAGAGAAACGCTCTTTAAGAGGAAAGAGAATCGGGTTTTAGATGTGTTGAAGTGGAAGTGCAATATGTAACATTCCTATATAGAAGCCCATTTTTTCAGTAGGCACTTGAAAATTCCCCTTCCCTGTGTAAAGAACTGGGGGGGGGGGATGTTTGGTACAATCCAATAAATACTTTCTGTGTTCTTAGTATGTGAAAGCAGACACAAAAGCAAAATAAAAAATAGTCCCTGACCCTAACATGCTTACTTTCTACTAGGTTAGAGATAATAGATATGGGAGTTAATCCCCACAGAAGTGATGATCCTTTGAAGTGGATGAGGTCACCAAGGGAGGACAGACTTCTTAGAGAAGACTTAAAGAGCATGAGAAAGGAAACTGAGGCAGCAAAATCAATAATGGTGGTCATAGGAGAATTGCTGTAGGCCAAAAAAAGGTGAGGGGTTTTCCAGAAGAAAAGGATCTTCAACTTAATTGCTGCAGAGATGAAAATGAGGAATTTGAGAGAGTAATTTCAGTAAATAGAAGGTGGATTGGTGTGGAGGGAGTCAAGTTAGACTTTTATCTTTGAGATATTCTCAGTGTTGACAGAATCTCAAGAGTTTTGAAAGGGCCTTTAGAGGTTTTGAGCTTAAATGTAGGATTTTAAATTTCTCCTTATTAAGTTTCATCTTATTAGATTTGGCCCCTTACAGAGTTCTAGAATCTCAAGAGTTGAAAGAAATCTCAGAGGCTTTCTCTAGCTCAACTGGTACCTAAACTCAACAACATAACTGACAATGGATTAACGTTTTTTTGTGACCACTTCTCCTTTGAATTCTGTAACCTAAGGATCCTTAACAAAGAAAACTGAAAATATAGCAAACAATTATTTGAAAAATATGAATTTAAAAAGCATGAATGGACATAAGTACTAAAAAGCTATTAACACTTATTGTGTTTGTTTTATATATATACATATTTTAAATGATTTGTTATAAAAATGTTAAACTTATGCACAACTACTTAGACATTACCTCTGGCCTGGACTAGGTTCCTAATTGATTTTTCTGCCTCCAGTTTCTTTTCTCCTCACTAATTCATCCTCTACATGGCTATCAAATTGACATTCCTAAAGGTCTTACCTTTATTTGAGATGCTTGATTAGTTCCCTCTCATCTCCAAGATAAAATATAAACTCCTTGGTTTGGCTTTTAATTTCCTGTAAAATCTGGGTGTAAATGACCTTTCCAGGTATATTGTACATTACACACTCTCCTTTGAACCAAACTAGCTTGCTTGTTGGGCAGTTAGGTGGTATAGTGGATAGATTCCTGGGCCTGGAGTCCTGAAGATTCCTTTTCCTGAGTTCAAATATGGCCTCAACACTAGCTGTGTGACCCTTGGCAAGTCACTTAACCCTGTTTGCCTCAGTTCCTTATCTGCAAAATGAGCTGGAGAAGGAAATAGCAAACCACTCCAGTATCTTTGCCAAGAAAACCCCAGATGGGGTCATGAAGAGTGGGACACGATTGAATAACAATGTTTGCTTCTTATTCCCTGTTTCTATACAATATTATCTCCTTTTCCCATGCCTTAAGAAAGGCTGTCCATCATGCCTGGAATACAGTCCTCATTTTTGCCTCTTAAAATCCAACCCCTAATTTCTTCAAAGCATAGCTTCCTACAGGAAATCTTTCCTGATTCTCTTGTCTTCAGTTGTTAAGTGTCCCACACCTCCTTGTGTGTCTACTTTCTACATATTTTGTATTTAGTATTTTGTGTACATGTTTTACCCAATAGGCTGAAAGCTCCTGGAGTGCAGGTGTGTGTGTGTGTGTGTGTGTGTGTGTGTGTGTGTCTGTCCGTCTCCAGTACTTAACTACATAATAGGTACTTAATAAATATCTGGTAAAAGACTGAATAAACTTTGCAAGTATTTACATTTTTTTTAATGAATTTTTTTGGGGGGCAGGGCAATGGGGATTAAGTGACTTGCCCAGTGTCACACAGCTAGTAAGTGTTGTATCTGAGCCCGGATTTGAACTCCTGAATCCAAAGCCAGTGCTTTATCCACTGTACCACCTAGCTGCCCCCACAAGCATTTACATTTAATGTCAGTGCATAAAGTACTACTAATTTTTCAGCCCGAGGGGGGAGGGGCAGATCTCTGTCAGGATTCTTTGTCCATTCATTCTTCTACACTTTTTTCCTCTTACTAGGCATGGTAAGATTGTATTCTGTTCTTGGTTCCAGTTCTGATTTTTTTCATTTTCATTTCGTAACAGTCTTTCTAAAATTTTTTCTTCTTTATGTTGCTAGTCTTAATTATATTATATTCTAAGTACCGTAATTTATGTAAACATTTCCCTGTTCTTGAACATTTAGGTTGCTTCCAGTTTTTTATAATTACAAAGTAATACTATTGGGAAAATTATTCTACAGATTGCTCTTGTGATTTTTTTCAGCTTCTTTGAGTTGTTACCTCTATGAGTATGTCAGCTCTATATCTAGCCTTTCTCATCACTTCTAGTTCTCAGCTTCCTGTGGAACATTTCCACATGAATGTTTCAAACTCAACATGTCCAAACCAGAACTGAGGGTGCCACCATTCTACTGATCACCCATGCTAAAGAGTTATATTTGTCCTTATTCTCTCCCTCACCTTTCATAGGCAGTGTCGCAAAAGTTCTGTCAAATTAAATGCACAGCATCTCTCACATCTGTCCCTTTTTTCATCCCTTATATGGCCACTGCTTTATCAGTTCTTCTCAGGACTATTGTAGCAGCCTACTCTTGTCTTCTTCCATTCTCTTTCCTCTCTGAACTATCTTTTTTTTTAAAAAACTTTTGAACATTTTGAATGCATCTATCTATCTATCTATCTATCTATCTATCTATCTATCTATCTATCTATCTATCTATCTATCTATTCATTCATTTATTTTTGCAGGGCTATGGGGGTTAAGTGACTTGCCCAGGGTCACACAGCTAGTAAGCGTCAAGTATCTGAGGCCGGATTTGTACTCAGGTACTCCTGAATCCAGGGCTGGTGCTTTATCCACTGCGCCACCTAGCTGCCCCCCCTCTCTGAACTATCTTACACATTGCTGTTACAGTCTTCTGGAGGCACAGATCTGACTTTTACTCCTTTATCCAAGAATCTTCAATGGCTCACTATTGCCTTTAAGATAAAATACAGAACTCTTTGGTTAGTCATTGAAAGCCTTTCACAAGTACCTCTCTAGCCTCATTGTACCTCATTTCCCCCGCCCCCATTGTACAGTTTAACCAATTTGGCTTGCCTGCTGTTCTCTGTACTCCTCTCCTTTCCTGTATGCCTTTCCACAGGATGTTAGCCATGCCTGAAATTTACTACCTTCTCACCTCAGCCGCTTAGAAAACTTGGCTTCCTTCCAAGATTATCATTTGTGCCATTTCCAGCAGAAAGCTTTTCTTGATGGCCTTCTTTGTTTTTATTTTTGTCCTTTTTTTGTGTGTTGATGTGCAGATTTTTAAAATGTAGTTTTAAAATCTTGTCTCTAATAACTCCTATTTGTTGAGTAGAAAAAAATTGTTGAAATGGGTGGATTTTCTACATATAGCATTATCTTACTTTAAAATAATTAGCCCTTTTCATTTGCAATGTTAATCCCTCTAATATTTCTTTTCTATATTATTGTAAGCAATTAACAAGTATTCTTTAAAACACTTATTATTGCAGGTACTGTACTTGGTGCTGGGGATACAGACAAGAATAAAATAGTTCCAGCCTTCAAGGAGCTTGCATTCCACAGTGGGCAGAAAACATGTACACAGTTATATATGAGATGTATAAATTTTGGGGCGGAAGGAAGCATTAGTAGTTAGGAGAGGGAAAATCAGGGAAGGCCTCATATCAGAGACAGTGTGAGTTAGTGTATAGACTTGGGGTTAGGAAGACCTGGTTTCACACATATTCTACTTCAGCCACTTATGTTAATCTGTGACTCAGTTTCCTTACCTATAAAATGAGGTATTGGACTGGATGACTTCCAAGATTCTAAGCTCTAAATCTCTATTTAGATCTTGCCATCATGTATAAGAGTTAGCATTTGAATTAAACTTTGACAGAAACTAAGGATTCTAAGAGACAATTGCTCATTTTTTCTATGCTATGCCAAATGAAAATGACTGTTCTTGTTTTGTACCTGTTAGTGGAAATGTATCTAATGTTTTTCCATTGCATATTATGCTTACTTTTGGTTCACTAGATATTTTTTATGCTGTTAAGGAAGCACTTAATATATTTTTAGTGGATTCTTAAAAATACTCTTAAAATGAACTGTGAACTAATCTAGCCATTTTGGAGAGCAATCTGGAATTATGCCAAAAGAGTTATAAAACTATATAAATCCTTTGACCCAATAATACCACTACTAGATCTGTTTCCGAAGTAGATCAGGGAAAAAGGAAAAGAACCTATATGTTCTAAAATGTTTATAGCAGCTCTCTTTGTGGTGGCAAAGAACTGGAAATTGGAGAATGGCTAAACAAATCGTGGTATATGATTTTGATGAAATACTACTGTACTATAAGAAATGATGAGTTTGATGATCTTAGAAAAACACGGATAGACTTGGATAAAATAATGAAGAGCAAAAGGAGTAGAACCAAGAAAACATTGTGCACAGTAATGGAAATTTTGTTGGAAGAGTAAATGTGAATGACTAAACTATTTTGAGTTACATGAATATTCAAATCAACTACAAATGACCTATTAAGGGAGATGCTATATACCTCCAGAGAAAGAACTGATATTTGGAACTATATAGTTTTACATATATATCTGTGTTGAATGTTGACTTTCTCTAGTGCAGGGTTGGAAGGGAGGGAAATAGTTTGGAACTTAAATGTAACCCTAAAAAAATCTAAAATAAATATGAAAAAAATACTCTTAAAATGAGTGGAAATAGTCACATTGTCTTGGGCTCATAAAATCTGTGATTGAATACATGTTCTGTCACTGCCTTCTGTGTGACCTTTGGCAAGTCACTTAACCTTGGGGGGGGCGGGTCTTAGTTCCCTCATCTGTAAAATAAGTAGTTTGGATAACATGATAACATCTTTCTTTTAATTAAATTTTTTTTCAGCTTTACTATTTTATGATTCTGTAGGTACATGGATTATGAAAAAGTTTCTGTTCTTGATAGGGATAGGGACTGAATTTGTTATTTCATTGGTGGAGGAACTCCAGGTGAGGAACTTCTTTGTGGGGGCCAAATTTAATATATGAAGCTCACATAAATATTGGGGTCCCAGAGATAATGAGGGACCTCTAGGTTTAAAGCTCTCTCCCCTCCGAAACTGCCTTTTTATAGATATTTCTCCCAGGCCCAAAGAAAGGAACCTTACAGCCTCTGTTCCACAGATGAATCAGATTTTATTAAGGAGAATAAGTAAACAGCAAAGGTGAAATTAATAAAATCAAAGACAAGGAAATAGAGGAGAAGAAATACGGATAATCCTCTTAGTTCTAACCTAAGTCTGTTCAAAAGAGCAGAGTAACTTACCACCTGGAGCTTGTAGCTTCAATGGAAAGCACACAGGCTTGAATGACTGCTGCTGCTCCTGCTTGTGCCACCGGAAGGGCAGAAGAGAGAGAGCTCCGGAAGAGACTCAGACTCCCCCTCAGCGAGAGTCTAATCTTCCTCCTCCAAAAGGGGAGGTCCTTCAAAAACTGCCTATGGAGAGAGGTTTCTTCTTCTGACATCAGTAGCATACATAACTATAGGGTGGGCCAGGGGTGGCCCCTCCCAAATGAGTCAGCCAAATTCTAATAATTTTACCACATCTTCCTATGGAAGGGGCCTTTTCTGCAATTTATAGTGTAGGGAACCTGTTTAGGATTATATTGGTTTGCTCTGAATAGGGGGTATTGAGTAATGAGGGGACCTTGAACCCAGATAGTATTGGTTCCAGGGTCAGTTAGAGATAGATAGAGATCCATTATGTTATGCTACCTCATATAAATGATGGCATTTTATAGAATGTATCTCAAAAGTCTCATTTTTATCAACGTAAATATTATTGCTTTCATACTTTTGTAGACATCATAAATTGTAGTTCATCCCCGGTCCTTCACCTAACCAACCATCACTTGGTGGCCATCCTGATGAGTCAGTCTGTAAACTTACTAAGTCTAGTTCCCAGACAAATCTTTTTTGCTGGATCCATACTGGAAACCTTACTAATCTGCCCTGATCTGTTACAGCTTACATTTAGATGTTAGAACCTTCAAGGACCCTGGGTTACTCTGTGTACATTGTGGTCAGGTGCTGGAGTAGGTTTTGGTTTTTTGTTTGTTTTTTGGAGTAGGGTTTTTTTTTTTCAGGGCAATGAGGGTTAAGTGACTTGCCCAGGGTCACACAGCTAGTAAGTGTCAAGTGTCTGAGGCTGGATTTGAACTCAGGTACTCCCGCTTTACCACTGCGCCATCTAGGTGCCCATGGAGTAGGTTTTAATGAAGGTTAGACTTAGTGGTATTTTAGTTATGAGTGATAGAAGAGATTTTAGAGATTATCTTTTACAAATGAGGAAACTGAGTCTATAGCTAATTAGTGGAAGAACTAGGACTGGAGACCAGATTCAACTGATTTCCAGCCACTTTACATCATACCTGGAAGCTTCTGTTGTTTTTAATCCGTTCAGTGTTTACATAGAATTCTCTTATGAGAACACATAAGTTCTTTTCTTTCTAACTTTCTTTTTCTTTTCTTTCCTTTTTTTGGGGGGGGGGAATGAGGGTTAAGTGACTTGCCCAGGGTCACACAGCTAGTAAGTGTCAAGTGTCTGAGGCTGGATTTGAACTCAGGCCCTCCTGAATCCAGGGACAGTGCTTTATCTACTGTGCCACCTAGCTGCCCCCCAACTTTGTTATTTTATAACAAAAGAAACTGATACTCAGAGAGGTTAAGTGATATTCAGGCTTGGCTTCATCTCATAGCCTGAATGTCTTTGGGCAAATGCCTTCTGATCCTGTTTCTTCTTCTAGAGAGCTGTGCTCTGTCTATTTCACTGTGTTATCTCAAAACATTTGTTGCCAGGCTCAAATTAGATTGATATAAAAAGTGCTTTATGAACTGTAAGGTATTATGTGAAATGTAAAAGTATTACTTATTGCAATGATTTTTCAGTTCTAGAACCCTTTAAGGACCTATGTGCAAGGCTCTGTAGATAGCGAGATGAAAATCAGTTTTTCAAGGAACTTATTTTCAATTGTTTAAAAAAAAAAAGCTTCTTTTCCTCTTATTTGCTAAGTGCCTGTTTTTAAGCACAAATTATAATATAGTTCTATGCATATAAAGATGTGAAGATCTTGGAACAGAATCAGTCTATGTAAGAGTTCATTTTAGAATTCATTTAGAGTTGTCTCAACCTTTGTTGAGTGACCACTTTTGCTTTAAATAATGAAGACATCTCACTAGAAATATTTGCTATGCTTAGTTTACAATTCTTTAAGCCATGGTTGTATTTCTCCCTATCTCCCTTACTGGAATAGCTTTTAAAATGTACATTCATGTACTTGTCAATTAATATGATAAGGATTTACAAATGTAAAGCTGAATTCTTTCCAAGTTGGAAATATGACTCATCAAAAATTTTATAGTGAAGGTTAAATTTCCAGATATTTCTGAGATCGATTCATTTGTTTATGTTTTAAAACACTGGGGTGATATTTTTGCTTTCATTTGTAAGATGCAGGGTTTGTTTGGGTTTTTGGTTTTGTTTTGTTTTTTACAATTGAAAAGGGGGTACAACTTAGCTGAAATGGAAGGATTCATTCATCCTACTATTCTCATTCAGGACCTGACCTAGACCACTACTACCTAGTGTCTCTTTCTAATGCAAAGAACAATGATGTCTTATGTTTTACAAGTAATTTAGTGGTTGTTTGTGTTGGTGTTGTTTAAATGTTGGTTAATGGCTATGAGGCACTTGCTTCCCCTTAGGTCCCCCAAACTAGCTCTAACTTGTGCCAAAACATTGTGTCTTTTGGTGGCTGTGAGAGTAGCCTTTTTGTTTGTTTTTCTTCCCTCCTAGTTTCAAGACTCTTTCACCACCAGATGTTATCCATCTTCCTGAAATATACTTTAACTTGGCAGCCAAATTAGATCTCAGTAAATTTGGGAAATCTTCAGACAAGAAGCCATCGATAGAGATAAGAATGTTTTCAAAAGGGCAAACAAGGATTTAAAATAAAAAATACTGAAAAATAAAGAACTTATTAATGATTAACCACTTCATTAAGACTATTGGCATTAATGATTTATGATTGACTTAAGGCAGTATGAAGGGAGTTAACTTTTTCAGCTAGTTTTAGTCACTTTACAGTTTAAGTAAATTTTAGTCTTGTTAATCATCCTGAATGTAAGTTATTTTGACTTTTTCAATTGTTTAATTGTTACAGTTATTTTGATCACTTGTGAAGGATGTAGAAACTTTTCCTGGCATAATGAAGAAAATACTGATATTTTGTTAGAATTTCTATTGCTGAGTGTGAATTTTTGAATGATTCACTTGTTCTTCAGTCAGGCAAGTACTTTTATTCAAGGAGATGAGCATGCTGGGAGTACCATGGACAGTGTTAACCATGTTAAATGCTTAGGCATCTCTTTTTAATTCATTTTTGTTAAAGTTTACAAGTGGCCTTTTGTTTAGTCTACTGTAGTATGTTCTGACTGCCAAGTCTTAGCTTGCTGATTGAACTTTTTTTGATTTTACACATTTTTCATTGCTATTTCAAAAAAATGATATTTAGATATTATGAAGAAAAGCTTAATGGGTAATTTCAAATCTTCTCATTCATACTGTTTCAAGATCTCTTTTCTCTCCTTTAAAGCAATATTTTTAAAAGGCCTGGCTTGAAGTTAAAGTTAAACTTTAGTTAGAGAGTTAAATTTTTTTGATGTGTTTTAGTGCATGAGCAATACTACAGAGGCAGGATAATACTATAGGAATTAATTTGCATTAATTAAATTATTATCTTTTACTGTATGTTATGTGTTCTACAAAAGATAAATGTTTTGTGTTGGTACATTTAACTTTTAGATGCAAGAAGAATATACCTCTGTATGTTAGGTTTTTTTTAATTCATGTTTTCCAGTTTTATGGGCTAATATTGCATCCACATGAATTAAGAATTTGAAAAATTTTGTTGGGAAATAACCTGTGATAGGAAAATGAGAAATTAGAGAGTATGGGGGGGGCAATGAGGGTTAAGTGACTTGCCCAGGGTCACACAGCTAGTGTCAAGTGTATGAGGCCAGATTTGAACTCAGGTCCTCTTGAATCCAGGGCCTTTGCTTTATCTACTGGAGAGTATCTTTTGAAAAAGCAAATATAATTGAAATTGGTGGCATTACATAGTGGAGTGGATAGAGTCTAAATCTTTAAGCCAATAAGACCTGGATTCATGTACCTTCTCTGACATATTAGCTTTGTAATCTTGGTCAAATTACTTAGCTCAGTGCTCCTAGGCAAATCTCTTAACATAACTAGTTATTGCTTGCTGCTATGCATATGGTGGCAGTTTTGCATATTGATGAAATCAAATGTCATTAGTCTTACAATCAAAATTAATAGTTTACATTTTTCAAAGATAAATATTGTTAACATCTCTCAGGATAAAAGGTGGCCTCCATTGCCAGAGTTTTATTAGTTTTCATTATAAAATACTATTGCTTGTATATGTATGGAGATATAGTATGTAACACATACACATGAAATTTCACATATGGTGTTTTAAGATTTGCAATGTAGTTTCCTTACAAAAGCCTGTGTGAGGTGTTATTATCCCTATTTTATAGAAACCTAGATATAAGAAGGTGCCTTGTCCACACAGCCAGTAAATACCTGAACCGGTATTTGAACCTGAATCTACCCACCCCAAGCCCAGTATTCTTCCCACTATGAAGTAATGAATAAAAATTGTATTTATTAAATATGTAGAAAACATTATACTGAGCAAGTAATAAAGTAATATCTGTTCTCAAGCATCTCAAATTCTAAAAGGAGGGCACAACATACTAAAGTTTCAGCCCAAACAAGTACATTGAAAAGGTTCTGTGGTCCTTGGGACACAGCAGCAAAAAGGTGGTAATTAATATTCTCTAATATAATTTCCACAGATAAAATTATACCCATTTCTGATGTTGAACCATTTAATTTTCTTTTCCTGGAGTTTGATAATTGTGGTTTTTAAGGAGCTTAAGGGCTACAGCACCAGAAGTGGTTGTTAGGTCTTATCTCCACAGATGATGATGCTCCGGATTGAGCTGGTAGCATTACTGTTGGATTTGGGGGGTACTGTCAGTCATGAGATTTTTGCATATACTTTCCTATAGGTGTCAGTCGGTCATCTTGATGGGAATGAGGAAGGTGGGAATCTCTTATCCACACTCAACTCAATGATGGATTTAGAGTTTGGCTTGGAAGGAGGATTTGATGGGTTTTTGGGACACTGCTATTCCTAAGGCTTTGGTGTTTAAGGAGAGATAGTAGTGGCAGAGGTTTGACTTGCCTGGTAGATGCTGCCTCCTGGCCCTCACCTCGGTGCCTTGCTGCTTTAGCAAGTCTTCTCCATAGGGTTGCTTCCCTGGATGATGATTTGGAGGGGAGGGAGTAATCTCTTGGCTGGGATGGAAGCAGGTCTGGGGGATATATTCCGAGGAAAGGTGATTTTTTTTTTTTTATGTGTGTCTGTGTGTGTTTCTCTTTGTATGTTAAATCATATGATTAAACTCAAATACTGATATTTCTTACTAAGTATTAACCATAGTACCATATTTAATTTTTTGACATTATATTTATTGCCTACCTTTGAAGCTAGGAGCAGTTAATAGAAGAGAAATGAGCATTTGAATGGCATTTGTTACAGGTATGAATGTTTTTAAAAATTAACTGGACCTTTGCTTAGATGAGTGGGGGATGGGGCGGGGTGGGTTGGCACATTTATTGAGAAGGTCTGGAGGTGAAGACTAGCTGTGGCTTTGCTAAAGAGTCATTATGGGATGACCAGTAAAGTAACACTTTGAAAGCAGAATAAATTTTTAAAAGGTTATTTGGAAAAAAAACCATTTCCTACACATAATAATAGTAATAGCTAGCATTTATTTTATGGTTTGAGGTTTGCAAAATACTTTACTTGTTATCCCATTTGATCCTCGACAATAGCCCTGTGAGGTCAGTGCTATTATCTTTTTACAGATAAGGAAACTGAGTCTGAGATAGTGTTAAGTGACTTACCAAGGATCACAGAGATGAAGTGATGCTATTAAATTTTCATTTTAGTGAGTAACTTGTATTTTTTTTCTCCTGTATTAGTATCAGTCAGAAATGTAGTGATCATGTATGTTTAGGATTCTCTGAAGATTTTTTTCATTGAAAATTTTAAATCCTTTTGCTATGTTCACCAGTTCTCCTGAAGTCACACACCCACTCCCTGACACCCTAACACACATATACATCCCTTTTTCAAATACTAATTTACAAGTAAGGTATGTTGCTTTGGCAGCTTGCCTGATGTTAGATCATTTTCACTTCACTCCTTTCCTTCACTAAAAACAAATTTAAAAAGTAAGAAATGTAGGATGTGTCCTTTTGCTTCTTATGATAGAGTGTCTTCCCCATAGAATATAAGCTCCTTGAAAGATTGTCTCACTTTTTGGTATCTGTATCCCTAGAGATAGGATGGGATTCCTGTTGGCCCACTCTGATTGATTGCTTTAACCTTACAAGAATATGCAGGGGAAAAAAGACATAAGAAGCCTAAAAGCTGTGGAATTCTATTAAACCTTTTTGAAACAAAGATATTGGAAGTGTGTAAAGAATATAGCACAAACCATTGCAAAACTCCAGTCTTTTGAGACCACCTACTGGGAATAAGCTCTAGAGACTTAAACTTTTAAAATTAACTTGCACAAGAACTTTTTTTTAAAAGGTAAGAGATGATCTTCCTGCTACTTTTTCTCTGGTCCCATATCTGCAGCGGTTTGAGATAGTTTCACTATTTCACATATCCCACTGTCACCTCAAATCTTAATGGGTTAGAAACTAAGCTGTCATCTTTTTTTTTTTTTTTTTTTGGTGGGGCAATGAGGGTTAAGTGACTTGCCCAGGGTCACACAGCTAGTAAGTGTTAAGTGTCTGAGGTCAGATTTGAACTCAGGTCCTCCTGAATCCAGGGCTGGTGCTTTATCCACTGTGCCACCTAGCTGCCCCCAAGCTGTCGTCTTTTCCCTTCAAGCCTACTTAGCTCAATTTACTCAGCTTCCATTTGGTTACTTTTTTTTTTTTTACTCTGTTCATTGAATAGAAAATCCACTTCCTCTCCCCATACTGGAAAAGAAAAACAAAACCAAACTCATGTAACAAAAGGAAAACTGTCAAGCAGTAGCCATTTCATCCCCCTTCCCAACCCCCAAAAACGTCTCATTCTTCATTATAAATCTATCACCTCTCTATCAGGATGGTATGTTTCCTCACAAGTCTCTTGGAATCATGGGTGGGTCATTGTCCATCCATGGTAATATCATAATTTATTCAGCCATTCCGCAACTGATGGGCCCCCTCTTAGTTTTTAGTTCTGTTACTCCAAAAAGAGCTGCTGTAAATATTTTTGTACATATGGATTCTTTTTTCCTCTTTCTTTAATATTTTCGGTGCTTTAGCCTAGTTGGGATATTGTTGAGTCAAAGGTTATACACAGTTTATCAACTTTTTCTGGGCATAGTTCCAAATTTCTTTCCAGAGTGGCTTCACCAGTTTATGGAGATCCACCAATAATACGTTAATGTACATGTATTCCCACAGCATTTGTCATTTCCAACTTTACTGATCTTATGGGTGTGAGGTGGAGCCTCAGAGTTGCTTTAATGTGCATTTCTTTAATTATTAGTGATTAGGGTTGTTTTTTTGTTTGGGGGGCAATGAGGGTTAAGTGACTTGCCCAGGGTCACACAGCTGGTGTCAAGTGTCAAGGCTGGATTTGAACTCAGGTCCTCCTGAATCCAGGGCTGGTGCTTTATCCACTGCACCACCTAGCTGCCCTCCTCTGTAGCATTTTTTATGGAGCTGTTAATAGGGTGGATTTCTTTCTTTAAAAAGTACTTTTGTTTACCTATTATGTGTCTTTCTACATGGTCACACTTTATTTGTTGGGAACAGGGTAGGTAAATGAGGGTTTTTTCTTACCTACATTGAGTTTTTCAGATAACTGATGAAATATTTTATGTCTCTTATATTGAGTAATTTAGGTCAGCTTTTCAAAATGGGCATAGTTTGAATTTCTATTGAAAACTGCCCATTGATATTTCAAAACTGGGGGTGGCAGGACTTAGGGTTCAGGACAGACTAGCCCTAGATGTAGAGAACAGGTATGTAGAAATAGTGGTTGAATGCATGGGAGCTAATGAGGTAACCAGGATTCAGTGTAGAGAGAGAGGACCCTGGACAGCAGAGCCTTAGGGGGTACCATGCATAGTTGTGGGGCCTCAGGTGAAATGGCTGATGATTCAGCAAAGGACATTAAGAAGGTATGATGAAACAGATGGGAGAAGAGAGACCAGTGTCTGGAAAGCACTGAGAGTGTAGACAGAAGAAGAGTAATTTCTGATGTGCTCAGCAGAAAGGTCAAGACGCAGGAGGATTGCAATGAACTAAGGACACCTCCATAAATAAAATTAGATGTTGGTGTAGGTGTTCAGTGAAGGCTATTTTCTTAATCAGTATTAAAAACAAAAGTTAATTGATAGTTTGAGGAAAGACTCAAAAGAGAAAATAGTTATATCTAAGTTATTCATGGAAGGTAAAGGGAATGACCTCTACTAATGTACTTTTTTTTTTTTTGTGAGGCAATTGGGTTTAAGTGACTTGCCCAGGGTCACACAGCTAGTAAGTGTTAAGTGTCTGAGGCCAGATTTGAACTTGGGTCCTCCTGAGTCCAAGGCCAGTGCTCTATCCACTGTGCCACCTAGCTGCCCCTGACTAATATACTTTTTGTGTGTCTCACCCTGTATGGAGATGATCTTGGAATCTTGAAGGTTTCAAGTTATGGACCCAATGACTGAAGGTTAGGTAAATTTGGAGAGGCACCTCCACTTTTTAAATTTTCTTGGAGGGTTTGGAGGGTTTTCACTCTGCTTCTCTAGAGATCATACATAGCATCATAAGTTTAGAGGCAAAAGAGACCTAGCCCAAATTAGTCAAGTACAGATGAGGTAACTGAGGCTCAAAGTAGTTAAATGACTTGCTCAAGATCACACTTGTAGGAAGCAAAGATATTCAAATTAAGGTCTATTGACATAGAAAATTAATGATTGTTCAATTATATCATGCTCTGCCAAAGTTAATGAAATTCCAGGTCCTTGAATTATTGAAGCATATAAAGAGCAATGGCATGAAAGTTCCTTGAAAAAAAGTTGTATTGTGAATTGTAGTAAGTAGTATAATATCTTGAATAGGATCACATTTCCGATATTATTTGGCATGTCATGAAGGGTTAGGAAACATGCCCTTGTGAGTGCTGGTGGAAAAACCCACCCTAAAACAACAAGCACCAAAAAAACAAACAAACAACAAAAAACCCCAACACCCCAACCCATAATTAAAGCATTAAATTAGTTGATGTTTATTTTTTTTTTAGCAAGCTCAAGTAACCATTTATAAATACAGTATTCAGTTAACATAATCAGTAATGGCATTAACACTCCAGATTCATTATTTCATTGATAGCAACCCAGTTTATTTGTGTATTTTCCTTTCTTGGGTATAACCAAAATGTTCGATTTTGAATATTTAATTTGAAGGGTGGTAGTTAAATGCACAAACTTTGTCAATCTAGGAATACTAATACCTGGGATTAGTATGGCACTTAAACTCTTAGGAGCTGAACTTTTTTTTGAAACATCTCTTTTTTCTCTTTTTTGCAGAATCATTGTGAGGTGGGTATAGGGATACTGTATATTACCCACAGATAAAGTTCTGAGGTTCAGTGAAATTCTTGTCTTTCTTCCAGCTTAGTGAAGCCAAAACTAAAATACGTCTTCTGAGTTCCAGCCCAGCATTTATATATTAGGCCTCATAATCTCATCTTCACATTCTTAGATTCCTCTTAAATTGTTTCCTTTCAGAAAGGTTACGTAGGTAGATAATACCAAAAGAACTGATTTTATATTACTAAAAACCAAATATTTTTGGTAATGGTTCAAAAGCATTAATGTTAATGAAAGGCATTAATTATATCTCTGGGTTGGCTTTTTATGTCTTCTATGGCCTATTTTTTTCCTCTGCTGCATGTGAGTAATGGCAGTGCCATGCTATGAGATCACCTCTTTTGAATCCTTTGTAGATGCAAGATTGCCCCCACTCACCTAGCACAAAGCTGTGCACATACTACATATTCCAGTAATTGGTTGAATGAATGAGTAGTCTAAGTTAGTAGAGTCTTATTGACACTCACAGCTCTGCTGACGTTGCTTGATTCTAGTTTGGACTGAGAGAAAGCTAACACTCTCCCAAGCAGTTCTGGGAAGTTTTGGGAAGACTCATGTCTGTCCCAGTGGAGCTCTTGGAACATAATTTTCTTATTCAGCTTGATAAGAGTGTTTGACTTGGAGTTAGGGACACCTGGATTTGAAACCTGCCATCTAACAATTATTATCTATGTGACTTCTCTGAATATTGATGATGTTGATGGCTAGGATTTATATTACAGCACATTCACATTTTATCCTCACAACAATCCTGGGAGGTAGGTGCTATGATTATCCTCATTTTACAGATAAGAGAACTGAGGCAAACAAAGTCAAGTGACTTGCCCATGAGAGAGAGAGAGAGAGAGAGAGAGAGAGAGAGAGAGAGAGAGAGAGAGAGAGAGAGAGAGAGAGAGAGAGAGAGATGGATGGAGATGGAGATGGAGATATGTATCTCCAAAAACATATATGTGTGTATAAACTTTATATCCTAAGTGTCAGTTATTATTATGATGCTGGTGCTTCTGGGTTTTTTTTTGAGCTGATGCTTAACATTGTATGACCATGGGCTAGTTATGTTTGCCTCCATTTCCTCCGCTGTAAAATGGGAATAATAAATACCTACTAATGCAGGGTTGATGCAAAGATCAAATGAGATTATATTTGTAAAGCATATAGCAAAGTACCCAGTATGGTCAATATATAAATGCTTATTCCCTTCCCTTCTTCATACCATGGTATTAAAAGCCTTCTAATGTTTTAGCATCATTACTGTAATGGAGCCTGTAAAATTTCTGGGGTTTTGTTTGTAGTTTATGTAACATGGTTATTAGTATCATCATATAGTATATACCTAACAAATTATTTGACTTTTATCTACTTGGTAATATTTGAGAACTTAATTGTTTTCATGATCTGTTTCTGTAATCATTTTAGGTTAGTTTTTGTTGGATATTTTTCACTGTTATTTGAGTACTTTTTAAAAATTAAGTTTTTATTGATATTTTCTGTTTCTTTCATCACCATAGTATCCTGTGTATCCTTCCCTTTTCCCCTCCCAGAGAGCCATTCCATATGTATAGCACAACTGATTGATAGACTGAAAAAGTCTGAAACCCTTTGCAGTGTGTATAACACCTTTGTATCTCCCTCTATGACAAAGGGTAGGTTGGAGATAATCTTCTTGTCTCTTCATTCAAACCCCACTTGATTGTTATACTTTTTACATTCACTTTTGATTTCCTGGTGTGCCATTCTTTCCATTTACATTGTTGTAGTTACTGTATATATTTTCTTGGTCCTGCTTACCTTACTCTGCATTAGTTAATATAGATCTTTACATGCTTCTTTGTACTTATCATATATCATTTCTTACAACATAGTAATCTTTCACTTGATTCATGCAATGCAGTTTGCTTAGACATTGTTTCCAATTCTTAACTATCAACACAAAGAGTGTTGTTATAAATATTGGAGTCTATGGGAACTTGTTTCTTCTCAGTGGCTTCCTTGGGAGTATAAGGTTAGTAAATGAGTTGCTAGTTCTGTGGGCATGGTTATTTTAATCGCTTTGTTTGCATAATTCAAAAATCTTTCAAAAATATTGATACCATTTCACAGCTCTTCCAGCAATGTATTAGTTTGCCTATCATTTCACACCTCTGAAATATAGTGTTGCCATTTTGCCAATTTGCAGGGTATGAGGTGAAGCATTTCTCTCTCCCTTTTTTTTTTTTTTTTTGGTGAGGCAATGAAGGTTAAGTGACTTGTCCAGGGTCACACAGCTAGTAAGTATCAAGTGTCTGAGGCTGAATTTGAACTCAGCTCCTCCTGAATCCAGGGTCGATGCTTTATCCACTGCACCACCTAGTTGCCCCCTGAAGCATTTCTCTTATGAGTAATTTGGAGCATTTTTTTCTCCATGTGGTTGTGAATACTTTGTAAATCTTGTGAGAACTGTTTGTTCATATCCTTTGATCATTTGTCTCTTGGCATGGCTATTAGTCTCATATCTTTATTATTTATTTATATATCTTAGATACCAAGACCTTATTAGAGAAATTTGATACAAAGAGTTTTTTTCCCCTTTCAACCATGTCCATTCTTATTTTTAGGTGCATTAACGTTGGTTGTGCAGAAGCATTTTAGGTTCAAATTCTTTTTTTTTTCTGTTGTAAACATAATAATTATGATCCTTAAGTTTATTTTAATCTTTTTTTTTTAAGGTGGCCCTTTCCCTACTGGCTCCCATTTCCTCATTCCTGATCTCCTCATTTGACATTCTCTTTCTCTCCTCCCTACAGCTAGTCCTGTTCCTTAGTTTTTAAATTTCATTTTTTGCACCTCTTTCCAAAAAGGATTTCTCTCTCTCTTCATTATCTATCCTTTCTTTCTGTTTACCCTAAACCCTCATTTTCTGATTCATGATTCCTGTAATTATATGATCTTTCTTTTCTCAGTATTTTTTCATGCAATCAAAGCTTTGTAAACTATCCATTCAAGGCTCTTCCTTCTTTAGGTGCTTTCTGCTGCTACCTTGTAGGGCTAATCACTTAGATTTCCCTTTTCCATGGTACGTCATTTTCAGAACAATGACAGTTATTGGTGTCAGAAAGCATATTTTCTCATGGTAGGGTCCTTCCTCCACCAAATCTCCCTTCACCACTCATCTCTTTTCACTAATAGGAAATTTTGTCTGCAGAACCTTCTCCCACCTCCAAAGTGAGATCTCTTCCCCCTTCCCTTCTTTTCAATCTTTCCCCTTCTTCCTCACCCTCTTCTTTACCCTCTTTCTGAGATTACAGAAGTCACCTCCCTCTCATTGCTAGCCTTTCATTTGACACTGTCACAACACTCCTATTTTCCTGCTCTCCTCTTCCCCTTTTTTATATCCTCCCACATTGTAATGTAGTCCCACAAAAGAAGCATTCACCTGGAGTCAGGATGTTACTCGCTTCTATTTGTAATAACCTCCTGTCTGCCTCTTCACTGTTACCATTGCCAGATTTCCATCTTCATCCTTGTCTACTTGAGTATATTTAGAAAGAAGTTTCTTACTGATGTTTCTTTTTGTCACTCTGTTGCTGTTACTGCCTTGTCTGATGCATTTACTTACTCTTCTTGTAATTGTGTTGTTTGTAGTGTTCAGGAGGCAAATAATTGCTTCAGTTCAGGTTTTCTTTTGAAAAATGTTTCAAACTCTTCTTTATTATTGACCAGCCTCTCTGTGTGTGTGTGTGTGTGTGTGTGTGTGTGTGTCTTGTATGGTTAAACTCAGATTTGCAGGAATAGGTCCTGTTGTGAACTCTCCTTTATTTATCAGAATGTAGGGCTTGTGAAATTGGAATGTTTGTTTTAGTGGAAATTATATCACATCCGTTTGAGGTTCATACCTTAAAATGAAGTAGGTTCAGGAGCCAAGATGGCGGAGGAAAGGCAGTGAGCTCTGGAGCTCATGACACGATTGCTCCAAAAAACATTCAAATAACGCCATAGGAAAATGCCTGGAGCAGCAAAACTCACAGAAGAATGTGCTGAAATCTTCTAACCAAGAACGGCTTGGAAGGTCAGAAGGAGGGAGCTGCTGTGCTGATACAGGAGTCCAGCCCAACCCCACAGTCACCCTGACACAGATCCAGTCCCAGGAAGGCCTCACCAGAGAAGGAGACCCCCAGAGCCTCTGAATCAGCTGAAGCACCAGTGTCGTCTGGAACTAAGCTCACAGTCTGGTGAGTGGGCTGAGCCCTGGGCAGGGGGGAGACTACCGGGGTTTATGGTGGTACTGAGGCAGAACTTGGATTTTTTGCCCCTGTCAAGAACCAGGAGGTAGGCTTGAGTAGCAGTGGCCCAGGTGGGGGAGGGGCACGGCACAGGCTCGTAGGAGCTAATCACCACAACACACAAAGCTGGTTGATTAGCAAGTTGGTCTGGGGTCATCTACGGGCCAGGCAAGTGAAGAACCTGATCCTCCTTAAATCATACCACCTGGGACTTCTTAAGCTTGGGATACTGCAGCCTGGAAACAGTGCCCCACTTTAAGGAGACAGAGCAAGGTTAGGACAATACAAAGTTTCTTCAGTAACAAGGAAGACCAAGGGGCACCCTCAGAGGAAGATGTCAACATCAGGGCCCCTATATCTAAAGCTTCCAAGAAAAATATGAATCGGTCTCAGGCCATAGAGGTGCTCAAAAAGGACTTTGAAGATAAAGTTAGAGAGGTAGAGAGAAAAATGGAAAGAGAAATGAGGGTGATGCAGGAAAGACATGAGGAAAAAGTCAACAGCTTGAAAAGTCAAATTGGCCAAATGGAAAAGGAGGTACAAAAGCTCTCTGATGAAAATAATTGCCTAAGAATGAGGATTGAACAAATGGAAGCCAGTGACTTTATGAGAAACCAAGACACAATAAAAGCAAATCCAAATGAATAAAAAAATAGAGGGCAATGTGAAATATCTTCTGGGAAAAACTGCTGACCTGGAAAATAGGTCCAGGAGAGAGAATTTGAAAATTACTGGTCTACCTGAAAACCATGATCAAGGAAAGAGCTTAGACACCATCTTCCAAGATATCCTCAGGGGAAATTGCCCTGAAATTCTAGAAGAAGCAGCAGAAATAGAAATTGAAAGAATCCACCGATCACCTCCAGAAAGAGATCCCCAAAAGGAAAACTCCTAGGAATATTATAGCCAAATTCCAGAGCTCTCAGGTCAAGGAGAAAATATTGCAAGCTGCCAAAAAGAAAGAATGAAGTACTGTGGAGCCCCAGTCAGGATAGCACAAGATCTAGCACCTTCTACATTAAAGGACCCAGAGGGCATGGAATATGATATTCCAGAGGGTAAAGGAAATGGGATTACAACCAAGAATCACCTACCCAACAAAGCTCAGCATAATCTTTCAGCAGAAAAAATGGGACTTTAATGAAAAAGAAGACTTTCATATATTTGTGATGAAAAGACCTGAACTGAATGGCAAATGTGACTTTCAAATGCAAGACCCTAGAGAAACATAAAAAATTGGAGCTGGGGGACATACGTGGCTTCTTACAGTGGGCGACTGTCTTGTGTCTGCGGCTGGGTTTTGGCTGGGATCCCCCTGGGTCCAGGGGTGATGCTTTGTCCACTAGCTAGGTGTTAAATTGAGGGGTGAAGGGAATGCACTGGGGGAGGGGGAAGGGCAGAAGTGAAATCCTGCGTGAAAGAGGCAGGAAAAGGCTTATGGAGTGGGGGAAGAGATGGGAGAGGAGCAGGGCAGTAAATTAATTTTACACTTATCAGAAAAGGCTTAAAGATCTTAAACTCATTAGAGCTGCCTCAAGGAGGGACTAACAGACACACCCAACTAGGTGGAGTAATCTATTTAATCTGGGCAGTAAATGAGCCTAACACTCATCAGAATTGGCTCAAAGAACCTCAATCTCATTAGAATTGGCTCAAGGAGGGAATAATGTACACACTCAGTTGGGTGGAGTAATCTCTCCAACACTGCAGGAAAATAGGAGGGGAAGGGAATAAAGAGAGAGGGGCAAAAGAAGGAAGGGCAGAGTAGGGGAGGGCACAGACAGAAGGAAATCCCTTTTGAAGAGTGATAGGATGAAAGAAGATGGATAATAGAATAAATATCATGGGGAAGGGAATAGGATGGAAGGGAAACAGTTAACAATAGCAATCATGGAAAAGAGAAAAGGGGGAAAAACTGTACAAAAAAAATTTATAGCAACTCTTGGTGGAGGCTAAGAATTGAGAATCAAGGGAATGTCCATCAATTGAGGAATGATGGAAAAAGCTGGGCTATACGATTGTAGTGAAATGGTCTTGTGCTACAGGAAATGACAAACAGAATGATCCCCGAAAAACCTGGAAAGACTAATGAACATCAATTTATAGTGAAGTGAGCAGAGCTGGGAGGACATTGTGCATAGTGACAGCAGTATTGTTCAATGAGCAATTGTGAATGACTTAACTACTCTCAGCAGTGCAATGATCCAAGACAATCTCAAGGAACTAAAGAGGAAGCTTACTATGCACCCCTATAGAAAGAACTGATAAAAAAAGAACACTTGTAAAAAAAAAAAGAGCACTTGTGGATTGTACATATATAACCTGGTTTCAATCTTGTGGAAGGGGGAGGAAAGGGAGAAAAATTTGGAACTCTAAATCTTATGGAAATGAATGTGGAAGACTATCCTTACATGAAACTGGAAAAAATGAAATAAATGTTGCTTAAAAAAAAATGAAGTAGGTTCATGTCAAACAATAAGCATTTATTAAGCACCTTCTAGGTGCTGGAGATCCATCCTGACAAATGTAAGCCGGTGTTCCTCCTCTACCCCCAAGAGCTTATAGTCTAATTGGGGTAGACACACATAATGTGCATGTAGACACAAAGCAATTTTGAAGTGAAAGCATTAGCAACTGAGGCTTGGGGTGGGTGTGAAAGGAGGACCTTGAGTTGTGCCTTGAAAGACATGAGAGAGAAACCAGAGGCAGACGTGAAGGAGGGAAAGTGCAAAGCCAGAGGCAGAGGCGGCGTTTTATCTAGGAGAAAAAGCAAGGGGGCCAGTCAGACCTGTAAGACTGAGTGAGCTGGAGGGTTAGTAATGTCTAATGAGGCTGGAAAGGTAGATTTGTGAGAAGGGCTTCCAATGCCAAAGGAGTTCATGTTTGATTCCAGAAGCAATGGGGAGCCTTGGAGTTGATTGAGTAGAGGACAGACGTGATTAAACCAGTGCTATAGGAAAATCACTATGGCATCTGTGTGGAGGATTGATTAGGAAAAAAAAAAGAGAGTTAAAACCAGGAGACTAATTTGGAAGCTTTTACAATAATTCAGCACCAGGTGAAGAGGGCTCAGCCTGGGTGGTAGCTGTGTGAGTGAAGAGAAGGCACAAGTATGGTTCCAGTTGCTCATTTTGTTTGTCACTTAAATCTAGTATTATTTTGGGGGGGGGGGGTGAAATTCCTTCTAATGGGCCTAAACAAATAAGACAGACTTACTTATGCATAAAATCATTTCTAAGTAGAATTCTATTTTCTTATCCTTTGACTCATTTCAAAAGTGATATCCATTAATAAACTTAAATTTTCTAAAACTTCATTTTTGTGGGTTTTGGTATAAATGTGCTAGCTTAAAATAATTGTAGAATGCTTATTAATAAGGTATATTACACTAACAGTATGCATGCTATAGCTATTTCAGTGGAGGAGTTGGAGTTCCATTTCTCTGAGCCAGAATATTTCTTGAACATTGAATGAAAAATATAATTAATTGTTCATGTTTATTTTCTTGACTTGCCCTTTTTAGTTATCTAAAGAAAACTCCTTAACTGAGCAATAACAGACCCTCTTCCCTAGCTGTAATTTTCACTATTCTCATTTTGCTCATACATGGAAGTTTTCTGCCCCTTTTGTAACTTCCTGGAATTATAAATCTTCTTACCACCACAACATAACCTTTTTTCCCAGTCCAGTATATTAGACATGATTAATGCAGCTTACTTTTTTGTTTTTCTTTTACCTGGTACTAAATGACACTTCATTCTGTTTTAGTCATTTGAATATTGCAAAGATTGAAACAATTTTGCAAGAAGATGATAGACTGAAGATACCAAATATGCAAACCATTAGAGATATTGAGGAAGAGATTGTGGCTAGTCCTTGAAGTAAATATAGTTCATTCTTATGTAAAAAGTAGCAAGTTGAAAAATATTGCTGCCATTGCTTTATTGAAGTTGGTTAGTCCATCCTCATTTGACTGGGTTTATTGAAAATTGGCCAACCATTAGGGAATGTCATTGGGATTTTCTGTTATCATTTTCAAATGTTTTAACCTGAAAATAGGTGATGCTTTAAGGAGGTAGGAGAGGGAAAAGAAACAGGGAACCTGTTTATCTATACACTGAAAATAGTCATATTAACATTGTAACCTTAACTTATGTGAATTTCAGATATGGCTATGGTTTTTGAGTGTTATCTTTGTATCCTTTTAATGTGTAAGTTGCTGTATATTTCAGCACATGTTAAAAATCTTCCAGTATTTGTGTGATTTATAGGCATATCCATGAAACTGATTTTAAAATTTCCAGGCACTTATTAAAGTAGTGCAGTTACACATTACCTTTTTTGGAGGTAAGTTCTTGTATACATGCTGTTCTAACTTACTTTGATAAACTAGTATTGCAACAATAACATGAGTAAATAAAAAATGAGCAAATAAGATTGTAATCAAATGTGCAAGATCTACCCACTTTTACTACCAGCCCTTCCCTACTTGAAACAAACCTGGGACATTTTCTTGGAAGATAGTAACTTGGTACGTTCATGATAGATAGTCATATCTTATTTTGAACCTTGGGGGACATATTCTCTATTTTAGTACTTCCCCCCTGCCCATTGGCTGTCAAATCCTAACCTTTCATTCCTTTAATCCTCATTTTTCATAACTACTGCCTGCAAGTCCAAATTCTTTTTCTTTCTAATATCTCTTCGTGTACTTTGATCACTACCTTTTTTGGCTCCCCTTCCTCTTTCCTCCCTTTCAGGGGTTCAAGTGATTATTAAATTCTCTCCTTGACCTGTTTTCCCAGTCGGTGGGGTTTTTTTGGTTTGTTTGTTTGTTTTCTTAATATTAGAAAAATTCTCTTTTTTTCAATCTTCTGATAGCAACCTGACATTTCTTGCTGTCATGGATTTTTTTTGTTCCTGTTTCTTCTAGTTTTCAGGGATTTCACTTTCTGTTCTTCCTGACTCCAGGCCTGGCACTCCATCTACTTTGTCACCCAGCTGCCCACCTTTATTCATTTAATTAATACAGGTTTTTAATACAGTTAAAACCCTGAAGACTTCTCAACATTAGGGTTGAAAGTCAATGCCTAGGCAACCAGCTAGTCAAACCAACTCAGCAGAGTTGGGACATGGCAGGGTGATAGAAGCTAGGAGTTGTGGAAGTTTGAGGGGCCAGTTCTCTTAAGTCATACTACAGAGCCAATTTCCAAGTGCACTTGTGGATGGATGACCTCTAGCTAACATTCATCTTCCACAAACCGCTCTTCCCCTTTATCCTCTCCCCTCCACATATATCCAAAACCCAAATAACAATGGGCAGGGACACAGGTTGAGGGGGCGTTGTTGAGTCCTTTTTTTTGGTTGTGTCCTACTCTTTCTGATCCCATTTGGGGTTTTCTTGGCAAAGATACTAGAGTAGTTTGACATTTCCTTCTCTAGCTCATTTGACAGATGAGAAAACTGAGGCAAATAAGGTTAAGTGACTTGCCCAAGGTCACACAGCTAGTAGTTGTCTGAGGCTTGATTTGAACTCAGGTCTTACTGACTCCAGGACAGCCATTTTTTCCACTTTGATGACTTGCTGCTCCAGGTTGAGGGGAATAAATGATTAATACCACTTAAAAAAAAACCTTGAAGCCTCATTTTTATATTACTAAAATTTATGTTTGTAGTGTGAAGGTGAAAAATCATAAAAGCTCACATTATTAAATACATGCAAAATACAATGTACCAAGTTATGGCAGACAGGAAGATATTCTAGCCTCCCCTGCCATGCCTTACTATCTTTATTTGACCTTACCCTTTGATACAGAGCTAGACCTCTGCTCACAGAGGATTAGAAAAGGATAAATCTACAGTAGAAGAAAAAACCAAAGGTGGTCACTAGATTTCTACCCTGGAGGACTGAAAGAATGTTGGTGCCAATGACAGACATTATTATTTCATAATAGTGATTTTATTAAAGTGTAGGTCTGATCACATTACCCAGTTACTGCAGTAGCTCCCTATTTCTTATGTCTGGGATCAAATACAAACTTGTCATTTAGCATTTATATATATCTCTTTACAATTTGTCTTCAGCTCACCTTTTCTGGCTTATTATACACTACTCCCACTCGCACATTCCAGAATCTGACCAAATTACTCACTTGACACTCCCTCTCCTCTCTCCATCCCTTTAGACTGGCCCCATCCCCTCATGTCTCTACCTCCATGCCTGAGGCTTTCCTTGAATTCTCTAGCTACTCTTGCCATTTACTTTGTGTCTATTTTGTATAATGGTGCACATTTCCTGGAGTAGAATGTAAGCTTCTTAAGAGCAGGAACTATTTTATTTCTGTCTTTGTATCTCCAGTCACAACGACGCCTGACATCCAATAGGCACTTAATGCTCATTGATTGATCATATATTTGCCTTCCCTCACTCCTCTTATGTGAAGAAGTTCGCCTTTCTTGCCAAGGCTAACCCCATTATGAGCACAAATGGTCCCATGCCATCTCTTCTCCTGCAGATTGTCTCCTGTCTCACTTCCACCCTCTCACAAATCTTTAATCTCTCCCTGTCTATTGGCTTCTTGCTCCAATCCTGTAAACATTTATTCAGCACCTATTATTTGCCAGGCACTGTGCTAAACATTGGGGATACAATGAATAAAAAGAAGGAAAAGTCCCTGCCCTCCAGTAGCGCACAGTCTCAGGGAGGGAGACAAAAGGAGGCAAGAAAGGGGCAGAGGAGACCAGGGAGTAGTACTTGGGGACAGGACATCTTATTCCTTGGAATTGAAACTAGCCGCAGAGTGGAGTGAGCTAAAACATTCAGTCTCTACCCTCTTATGGGATGAACAGATATAACTCTGAAATTCTATTAAATCATATCAAAACAATTTTTTAAAAAATATAAAAAATGCTTCATGTAACTATACATTATAAAAATCACTGTCAAACTTATTAATCAAAATGTTCAGAGTATTGTGTTTAACTTTTTTGGGGGGGGCGGGGCAGTGAGGGTTAAGTGATTTGCCCAGGGTCACACAGCTAGTAAGTGTCAAGTGTTTGAGCCTGGATTTGAACTCAGGTCCTCCTGAATCCAGGGCCAGTGCTTTATCCACTGCACCACCTAGCTGCCCCTTTTCTTTTTCTTTCTTTTTTTTTTTTTTTTGGGTGAGGTAGTTGGGATTAAGTGACTTGCCCAGGGTCACACAGCTAGTTAGTGTCGAGTGTCTGAGGTCAGATTTGAACTCAGGTTCTCCTGAATCCAGGGCTCATGCTCTATCCACAGCACCACCTAGCTGCCCCTTAAAATAGAAGTTTCTTTTTTTCTTTTGCAGGGCAGTGAGGGTTAAGTGACTTGCCCAGGCTCACCACAGCTAGTAAGTGTCAAGTCTCTGAATCTGGATTTGAACTCAGGTCCTCCAGAATCCAGGGCCGGTGCTTTATTCACTGCACCACCTAGCTGCCCACTAAAACCAATTTTTAAGATGATGTATATATAATTTTTCATTTGGGACTAATTGCCATCTTGAAACAAATGAAGGATTAAATCCACATGCTTTTCTCTGATTCTGAGAAAAATAGCTTAAATATGTATCTGATAAACACATACATATATGAAGTAAAGTAGTTAAACTTTAAAAATTTTGAGTAAAAGGAAAAAAAGTGAGAAACACCTTTTAAATATTCTTAGAAGTTTCTTCACAGCATTTTAGTACTCATATCTTTGTAATATCTTTATAACAAATTTCAGGTGACCAAATATAAGGAGGGCTGCTTTTTATGTGATATTTTTTATTTTCAAAAAGAAGGCTGCAATGGCATTCTTTTTGAAGTACAAGGTCTTTATTTCAAAATTAAAAAAAAATTCCAAGAACCCACACCTAAAGCATTTTAAATTCTAATATGTTCACTGCTCAAACTATGAAAGGAAATATTTGCTTTTTTTGTGTTCGATAAAATCAGATTAAAAGACAACTCTGTGTGTTGGAAATCCCTTTCCCCCCCATGTCCCCCCCCCCCTTTTTTAAATTGAACAAATTATAGAGAGAGAACACCTCAGGAAATTAAGGGTTTCCTGTGTGTTATCAAATGGTCAACTGCTGTTTCTTCCACAGGGGACTGCAGTGGCTGTTACCTGCTTGAAGTAAACTAAGCTTTATTGGAGACTGGGAAAAATGTTTTAAACAGGAGCAGTGAGGTGGAAAGAAAAGTGAATTGACCATAGGTTGTAGTTGAACAATTAAAACTACAGGGGACCTCTTAGATTGCCCTGGTGAGTTTATAATAATTTGTTGATGAATTAATTCATTAATGAGCGAATTCATTTTTAGAACATCGTCTATAGGTGTATATACATATGTGTGTATATAATATATACACATGTATACATATTTTTTAAAATTACCTTTTTTTCTCTCTTTAATTTGTGATTGTCCCACGTTCCCCATCCCTTATTCCCCCCTGCCATTCCAGATTTGAACTCACGTCCAGGCTCAGCACTCACCTAGCTGCCCCTATTTGTAGCTGAGTTAACATTATATTAAAGGAACAAATGAGGAAATACTTTACCCTGATAATAACTGAAAATACTACTTGAGTACAGATATATACCTTTAAGAAGGGAACAAAAAGACTATTGCCACATCTTCCTAAAATGAAATTTCCTTTCATAAAATATATTTTTCACCTTTGCCTTCTATTTTTACATTTTAAGACATTGAAGCTTTTTTTGTGGTGTATTCCTGGTACTGATCATATAAAGTTGTTAGCCTCTCTGCACCAAAATCCTAGCAGGGAAATCTCTTTTCATCAAGAGAAAGTTAAAAATGGAACAGTAATTAGCAGAAATTTGGACAAGTAGAGAGATAAATAAATATCCTGTAATTTCAAAAGGCAAGTTTTCATATTGGTCCAGGTATACTCTAATCTCTCCCTAAATTAGATCTTTTTAAAAAAGGATCTTTAGAGTATAGTTATATACTAAAAATGTATACACTCTCCAAAACAACACTCAAAACTATAACATAAGATTGATCAATTTTAGAGAAACCTGTTTTTTTCCTCTAAAAGTAAATTGCCACACAAAAGTATAAGTAGGAAGTTAAGAGGAGCCTGGAAATTGGGAAATTTGGAGTAGAGCTTTTTATAGCTATGAAGATTAGCCATACAGATTGTCTAACATGACAAAAAAAGAAAATAATGAATGTTAGAGAAGCTGTGGAAAAATTGGAACACTAATGCATTATTGGTGAAGCTGTGAACTGATCCATCCATTCTGTAGAGCAATTTGGAACTATGCCCAAAGAAGTATAAAACTGTGCATATCCTTTGACCCAGCAATACACTATTAGGTCTTTATCCCAAAGAGATCATAAAAAAGGGAAAAGGACACACAGGAACAAAAATATTTATAGCTGTTCTTTTTGTGGTGGCAAGGAGTTAGAAATTGAGGGTATGGGGCAGCTAGGTGGTGCAGGGGATAGAGCACCAGCCCTGAAGTCAGGAGTACCTGAGTTCAAAGCCGACCTCAGACACTTAACACTTATTACCTGTGTGACCCTGGGCAAGTCACTTAACCCCAACTGCCTCACTAAAAAAAAAAAAGAAAGAAATTGAGGGTATGCCCAATCAATTGGGGAATGGCTGAACAAGTTGTGATATATGAATGTAATGGAATACTATTGTACTGTAAGAAATGATGAACAGTTGGATTTCAGAGAAACCTGGAAGGACTTGCATGAACTGATGATGAGTGAAGTGAGCAGAACCAGAACATTATACACAGTATCAACAACATTATGTGTTAATCAACTGTGATAGACTTGACTCTTCTCAGCAATACAGTGGTCCAAGATAGTTCCAAAGGACTCATGACAGAAAACACTCTTCACATCCCGAAAAAAGAATTGTGGAATCTAGAGCAGATTGAACCATACTATTTCTACTTTTTTTTGTTTTTCTTTTTTGAGGTTTTTCCCTTTTGTTCTGATTCTTCTTTCACAGTATGACTAATGCAGAAATATGTTTGTTTGTTTGGGTCTTTTTTTAAATTTATTTTTTTATTTTGGTGAGGCAGTTAGGGTTAGATGACTTGCCTAGGGTCACACAGCTGGTAAGTGACAAGTGTCAGAGGTTGGATTTAAATTCAGGTCCTCCTGAATCCAGGGCCGGTGCTTTATCTACTGCACCACTTAGCCGCCCCCAGAAATATGTTTAATGTGATTGTACATCTATAACCTATATCAGATTGCTTGCTGTCTTGGGGAGAGGGGAGGGAGGGAGAAAAATTTGGAACTAGAAATCTTATAAAAAGAAATGTTGAAAATTGTCTCTACATGTAACTAGAAAATAATAAAATACTTTTGTGATTAAAAAAAAAGATTAGCCATAGAATGGTTTCTTCAATTCCCATCACCCCCTTCCCAGTAGCTCTCCCCCCCCCCCCAACCCATTAGAGTTTGGAAACTTAAAAGAACTGTCATCTATAATTCCCTCTAAGAGTTTTAGGGGGTTTTGTACTAGTTTGTGTACAACTTCATTAGTATATTATTCAAAAAAATAATGCCAAATACTAATTTAATGTTTTTTCTGCACAATGTTAAAAATTTTTGTTTTGCTCATTGTGAGGGGGAAAAAACCCCATCCTCTTTTCCAATAATTCTCAGGAACTCAACAGGGATGTGACAAAGGCTCTTTATTTTATTCTCATGAGGAGGTCACCCTGGTGTGCAGCTAGTGGGTGCCCTGAAAGGGGGCTCGAAGGCCCTGTTTTATACCCTAGTCCCTAACATGAATGGACCTTCCCCTTTTTCATTGCTGGTCAGATTACTCAAGGGTTACAATCTATCTGCAAAACTCGCTAATTTGAATGCAGTATTCCCACTCCTCTTCCTTATATGGGCATAACTCAGAAGTGGACCTTATCCTTCCTTATATGGACACAACTCTGGAGCAGACCTTATTGAGACCAGGGCTCCTTGAACCCTGTGATTTTTGTTTTTGTTTTTTTTTTTGGTGAGGCAATTGGGGTTAAGTGACTTGCCCAGAGTCACACAGCTAGTAAGTGTTAAGTGTCTGAGGCCAGATTTGAACTCAGGTCCTCCTGACTCCAGGGCCAGTGCTTTGAACCATGTGATTTTGTTAACCTGAGGGGGAGGAGGGGATCTGAGACCTTTGTCCTACAAACAGGTCAGGAGGAGTATGACTGACTTTATATCCACATTGAGAGGAGACAACTACCCATTTTCTCACACTCATGATAATTATTAATTTTAATTTTCTCAGGCTCAGCATGGTGGTACATGCCTGTAATCCTGTTACTGGAGGAGGTTGAGGCTGGTGGATCTATTGAGTTCAGGAGTTCTGAGCTACAGTAGTGTTTTAAAGCTGATCAAGCATCTGCATTAATTCCACTATCAATATGGTATGGTGAGGGCCACCAGGCTTCCTAAGAGGGCCAAAAAAGAGGAACAAGTTAAATCAATATTGAGATCAAACTTGTGTGTGGCCACTGAACTTCTAACCTGGGTGAGATAAGGAGATCAGATTCAGTCTCCTGGACTCCCAATTCCTTCCCTGCCACAAACAAATCTCTCAAAAAGAAACTTAATAACTTAAAAATTTTTTTTTTAATTTAATAACTTTTGAGGGGGGGGCAGGGCAATGAGGGTTAAGTATTTGCCTAGGGTCACACAGCTAATAAGTGCCAAGTATCTGATGCTATATTTGAACTCAGGTTCTCCTGAATCCTGGGCTGCTGCTTTATCTACTGCACCACCTAGCTGCCCCCTTAATAACTTTTTAAAGGGTAGTTTAAAAAGCCACCTCATCCATCTGTAAGTGAAAAGAGTTTTATTTAAATTTAATAGGTGAAATTAGATATACATATTTACAAAGCATAGTCCCTTTTGGAAAAAGGACTCCTGGAGATTTCCCCCCAGAATGATGTCTCCAGAATTTTGATGTAGGGGTGGGAGCTTTGATGGGCTTTCCATGAGTTTCTGTGTCTAAGGTAAGAATAGAGGTCTCCAATACAGCTCCCCCCACCCCAATCATAATAGCAAGGTTTGTATTCTAATTTGTTAATTGTTCTAGTGGACAGGGAGATGTTGATTTCAAAGAGATATGATTTTATGTACCTTAGTGCCTCAGACAGTCAAGTCAGTTAACATTTATTAAGTTGCCACTACTATGTGCCAGCCACTATGCTGAGTGATGAGGATACAAAGAGAGGTAAAAGACAGTCCCAGTCCTAAGGAGCTCACATTCTAATAGAGCCCTATTAGAGTATTCAGTGGCAGAGGAGGAGCCAACCTGCATTGAAAAGAGGGAATTTACATATTTGGAGTTTGCAATATCAGTGAATCCCAGGTTGTTAGCTCAAAAAAACCCAAAACAAAAATACTAAACACCAAGTAGTAAGTATTCTAAATATTTAATAATGATACTTCTATTGAACAACCCATCACTAGGTCAGATTTAATCGAGAGTTTCTAATATGAAGTTGTTCTCCTAATATGTAGGACTTACTTTAGTAAGATGTTTCCTGTCCTATTACTAAACACCAAATTAATAAATAATGTAAATGAGTAGATTACTAAAAGGCAATTGAACTCAGGAATTGAAAAGACAATGAAGAGAACAGATAATGAAACATACTTCCCACTTCTCATAGGAGAATCTGAGGACTTCTGAGAAAGACGCTTATGTAAATGGTCAGTTGTCACTGTATTATATTTTTAAACTTAATTTTCTTTGATAGAAGGGAGGATCTGATGGTGGTGAGAAGTAAATTGTGAAATCAAGAGAAAAAAATCAATAAAACTTAAAGCAATAACTGGACAATAGACTCTCAAGAGTAATTCTTTTATTTAGGTAATTGATACATTGTTTCACAAGTGTTTGTATATCATTTCAAATCAACAAGCCTTTATTAATTCCCACTGTGTATAGGATAATATGATGTGTTGGAAGTAGCATATGACATGTACACCAATAAGTATACTACAAATTAGAATGTAAGAGAGGTAAAGGAGAGGTACAAAGTGTTCCAAGAAAACGTGGAGTCAATGATTTTTATATTGAGAGCTGAGGTAAGCAACAGGAATGTTTTTTTGGAGAAGAATAGTACCTGATCTGGACCCTACAGGGGAGGAGCAGGCATTAAAGGTGACATACATAGATAGGGGAGAGGTTGAGCTGAGATTAGGGATTAATTAGTACACCAGTTTATCTGGAATGAAGAGTACATGAGGCTGAGTAATAAGAATTAAGGTTGGAAAGTCAGGTTGAAACCCGATTGTGGAGGTCTTTAAATGTCAAGCTATGCTGTAGCCTAATAGGAAGGGGACTGCATTCATGCTAAAGGCTATAGACAAATGAACTAATGTGTTCATTCATAATGTGCTGTAGCTTGCTTTGCCCTTTCCACTTTCAAAGTGAGAACCAGTGTCTCCAAGGATTTTTTCAGTAGAAGAATGAAACTTTATGGATGTCTTTAGATTTTCTTTCCTTCAAAAGATTTCAAAGATCAATTATGATGAATACATAGAGGAGTTGTCTGTCATTAGGTAATCTTGGGCTTTGTATCTTTTTTGGGGGGGGTGGCAATTAGGGTTAAGTGACTTGCCCAGGGTCACACAGCTAATAACTATCAAGTGTTTGAGGTCAGATTTGAACTCAGGTCCTCCTAAATCTAGGGCCAGTGCTTTATCCACTGTGCCACCGAGCTACATGCCCCTCCCCCCGCCCCTGTTTTGTATCTTTCAAAGATTCCTGTCTCCCTAAGAATTGTTTGCTTCTCTTTCCCATGAGGGGCAAATGCCAATACATTTCATTATTCTTCTTTTCTCTTATTTGGGTTGTTTTTTTCTTTTTCTTTTTTTGGTGAGGCAATTGGGGTTAAGTGACTTGCCCAGGGTCACACAACTAGTAAGGGTTAAGTGTCTGAGGCCGGATTTGAACTCAGGTCCTCCCAACTCCAGGGCCAGTGCTCTATCCACTGCGCCACCTAGCTGCCCCTGGGTTGTTTCTTTTTTTCAAAGCATATCTTTATTGTTATTGTTTTTATTTTAGTATCTTTAGTTGTGAGGTTGGGTAGTTTGATATTTGAATAGCCAGAAGTTGTTCTAGATATATGAATATTGAGACAATAGAGTAGAATAAGGCAATACAACTTTAGATGAAAGGTGTTACACAAATATAAAATCCATAGTACTTTAAATTTCTAATTTATCTTATAATTTTTAAAGACTTCACACAGGTTTCTTTCATTGTTTATAAGAACTCTCATAAGGTAAATGGTATTATACCTACTCATAATTTTTTGCACCAGACCAAGTGAGTTAATGGATGAGCTCAGGTTTATTATTGTCCAATACTTGTTGTACTGCTGGTAAATTTTTAATAATTGTTCTTTTCTTTAAACTTCTGGAGCTTAGTAAGGAATTTTGTAAAAACAATCCGTATGACTTTTATGACCCTTGATGAGAGGAATTTTATTAATACTATTATCCAAATGTGATTACAGCCACATTCTTGCCTTTATCTTTTCATTCTTCTTTTCTTTTTCTCTGAAAACATGACTTATAGCTGAATTGATTTGTGTCATCATACCCAAGTTTATTGTGACAGACTTAATAGCCCTGTAGCTACCCTTTTCAAAGTAAAAGCAACCACGTTTTTGTATGAGAATTTTTAAGTTGAGAAGTATCACTTGAGGTTTTTTAAAAATGTGTTTTCCTCAGTATTTCTCTGCACAAATTAAATCATTAGATCATACATTTTGAATGCTGAAATAATAAAACTATCCATATTTGGGCAAATTTGTATGTACAGGACAATAGGAAAGAATAAAAAAATTCTTCTGTAGGTTGAATTCATCTCTTAAGATAAGAAAGTAACCAGTTGTTTACACCAGACCTTTTATGTTTTTAATTTTCTTTTCTTGAATATATTAGAATATATAGAATCACATGTCTCCTGATTATAACATCAAAGAGATACATGCAACCCTAAATTTATTTTTCCGATTAGTACAGCTTCATGTGTTTTATGATTGTGAGAGCCACAGTTTTAAAATGGCTTTGTTTTTTTTTTTTCATGAATCTAGCAAATTAAAAAGGAAATAGTAGAAAATATATAAAACCTTGTTTTGTGACTCAGGACTTTGTTAGCATTCAGTGTAGATCATTTGTTGATAATTTACTGATTTAAGCTCATCCAAGAATAGTGAATGTACATGATAAAATTGCTGTCAAGAACATCATTATTATTAGTTGGAGTGATGTGGCTATTTGTTACAGATAACAGGTATTAAATGGATATCAGATATAAGTGAACACGACAGTTTTTTATTAAATTAAGCTGTGCTGTTGATTGCTGTATTGTCTAGAAAGAAATCACATTTTCAGGAAAAAAGTATCATTTAAGAAAGAATATTGTCACCTTCATTTAATGGTTTACCATCTTCTGAGCATAAATCATCTTCTAATTCTATCACTATACTAACATTTGCTACCTAAAATGTTTTTGTTCAGTTTAAATTTCACTTTCTTTCAAAAATGTGGCTTAATAGCAGTTGGAACATTTTGAAGTTGGGTGGATTTTAGGACACATAGAATCTTAGAGCAAGGATTTAACCTGGTGTCCATGAACTTGGTCTAGTGTTTTTTTTTTCTTTTCTTTTTTCTTTTGTGATGGTGATGGTAGGGGCATTAAAAAATAATAATATTAATGTTTACAAAAAGACTTTATGTTGGGGGCAGTAGTACGTTATTTAACTTTTTTTCCCTCCTCCCTCCTGCCCTGCTCCCCTCCCCATCTCCAATCCAGAATGAAAGAAAAATAAAACTTGTTACAAAAATACATAATCAAGCAAAACCAATTTCCTCATATAACTTGTTCACCTGTTTCTGTTCATTTAATTCTAGATCAGTTCTTATAATTCTTTCCAGGTTTCTCTGAAACCATCTCATTCATCAGTTCTTACACTAAAATGTACTCAACCATTCCCCAGTTTATGGCCACCTCCTCCAATTTCAGTTCTTTGCTAGCTCAAAAACATCCTTAAGAGTTTTTTGATTACTACTAATTCCTCCTTTAATCTATCCTCCCTCTAATTCCCCTCTTATCTCATCTCCCTCTCCCCTCCTATTTTTCTGTTGAGTAAAATATGTTTGTACACAACTCTGTGTGTGTGTCTGTGTGTTCATTCCCTACTTAGTCCAGTTCATGTGAGAGTGAGGTTCAGGTATTAGATATTCCTCCCTTCTTCCATGTTTGTATGGATGTCTACTTACCCAACCTGATTATATAAGATAATTTCCCTTAACCTCCCCTTTATTTTTCCATTCTTCTGTGAAGATCTTTAAGGAAGAATCACTACCAGGCCTTCTGTCTAATTAGACTCCTTGTCTAATTGTAGGACCTTGTATGACCCATGATAAGAATGAGATTCCAAGGGGACACTTGTCATCTCCATTTGTAAGCAATAAAATTTATCCTTGTTTGGTCCCTAGTTCATTTGTGTTTACCCTTTACTTTTTTTTTTTTTTTTTTTTTGGTGAGGCAATTGGGGTTAAGTGACTTGCCCAGGGTCACACAGCTAGTAAATGTCAAGTGTCTCAGGCTGGATTTGAACTCAGGTCCTCCTGACTCCAGGGCCGGTGCTCTATCCACTGCGCCACCTAGCTGCCCTTTACTCTTAACTCTTAATGTTCAAAATTCAGAGTTTCTATGCAGCACTTGTCTTTTCATCAGGAAAGCTTAGAGGTCCTCTATTTCATTAAAGGTTCATTTTTTGCCCCTGTAGGATTATATTTAATTTTTCTGGGTAAATTAATCTTGGTTGTAAGTCTGTATCCTTTGTCTTCTGGAATATTTATAATATTCTAAGCTCTCCACTTCTTCATAGTGGTGGCTGTTAAATCACGTGTGGTCTCTGACTGTGGTTCCTCAGTACTTGAATTGTTTCTGTCTGGTTGCTTTGACTTGGAAGCTCTGGAATTTGGTAGTAATGTTGGTCTGGGAATTTTATATTTTGGGGTTTCCTTCAGGATGTAACTGATCGGTTCTTTCTGTTTCTACTTTTCTGTCTTCTTGCATCTTCTACTTATTGGCCCTAGTTAGTCATCTCTAATTATTTCTAGGTTAAGGCTATCTATCTATCTATCTATCTATCTATCTATCTATCTATCTATCTATCTATCTATCTATCCATCTAATTTTTACTAGTTCCTTCAATTGATAGTTCTATTTTAAGCCACTTTATCATGGTTACACTGTTAGACATGCTCTGGGTTATTAATGTCTTTATTAAATATTTAATTCAACGAACACTAAGTAGCTACTATGGCCTTATCACTGTGCCAAACTTTGGGATACAAAGACAAAAGGGGGAAAAAAGACTTCTGCCAAGGAATTCGCATTCTACTGGCAGATACAAATACATGTACACAGATAAATAAAGACAAGATAATGCCAGCAGGGAATGAGCACTAACAAAGTGGGTTGACTTTTGAAGACTTTAGATGTGAGCTAAGCCTTAAAGGAAAATAAGGATTTTTTTTTTTAAACAGAAAAATGGTTGCATGTGAAACCATGAATCTTTATTATGTACAGTTTGGTTTTTTAAAAAGTGTATTTTGAACAAGATAGTGATAATATTGCCCTGCTTGTCAGCCTGTCCCCTTCTCAACTTCCTTGTACTCTCTCCTGTGTACTTTTACTTATTATTATTATTTTTGTGGGGCCATGAGGGTTAAGTGACTTGCCCAGGGTCACATAGCTAGTAAGTGTCTGAGGTCACATTTGAACTCAGGTCCTCCTGCATCCAGGGCCAGTGCTTTATTCACTGCGCCACCTAGCCGTCTCTCTCCTGTGTACTTTTAAATAAGTGTTTCATTGACACACAAAGCAGAAACAAATACAAGACCCTCCGTGTAACAAATAATTATAATTAAGCAGAGTAAATCCACACAATGGCCATGTCTGAAAATGTGTGTGTTTTTCTACACCTCTCGTCAATTACCAGGTAGGTGACACCTTGGATAGAGTGCTGGGCCCTGAGTCAGGAAGATTCATTTGAGTTGAAATTTGGCCTTAGACACTTACTAGTTGTGGGACCTTGGGCAAACACTTAACCCTCTTTACCTCAGTTTCCTCATCTATAAAATAAGCTGGAAAAGAAATGGCAAACCACTCTTGTATCTTTGTCAAGAAAACCCCAAATGGGGTCATGAAGAGTCCAATATTAGTAAAAACGACTGAACAGCAACAGCAAGTCATCACCTCTGCCAAGAAGCAGAAATCGTGATTTATCACCAATCTTCTGGATTCATGATATGCTGGTCATTGAATTGAATATACTTTTTAAGTGTTGTACAATGCAGTTGTTTAAATTATTTCCCCAGGTTTCTCTGAATTTGTCCCCATTTCCATTTCTTACAATGCAGTGATACTCCACTAAATTCCAGTACCATGTGTTCAGCCACTCCTTAATTGATGGGCACCCAGTTTGTTTCCAGTTCTTTATTACAACAAAGTGCTGCTAGAAATATTTTTTGTACATATAGGTACATATGGGAACTGGAACTGGAATGCAAGTTTGGGGAACATGAGGCTAATTTCACTGAAATGTTAGGGAGATAGAGTGGAGCCAGTATAGAGTAGTTTGGAACGAGAATGTGAAGTGCTTTAAAAACCACCTTTAAGAGTTTGCATTTTCTCATAGAGGTACTAGAGAGCACATGGAGATTTTAGGTCAGAGGAATGACATAGTCAGAATTGTATTTGTAGATGGATTGAAAAAGGGAGAGAAGTGAACAGTGTTCTAGACAGGATGCAGTCAGCTCAGGGAATAATGGTACTCCCTGGTTTATTACAGTTTACTTGTATTAAATGTAGCCTATGTTAGAATTCCTTTTGATGCCCATCATCTAATTAATTTATTCACTTCTAGGTCTTTTCCTCACATAAGCTGTGTTTTAGTTGTGTCCCTTGTTCTTGAGCAGCCAATTTTTGGACCTAGTATAGAACTCTACATTTATTTCTAATGTTTTCTTGTTTGGTTTGGTTCATAGTTCTAGGCAGGTGGGATTTTTTTGGATCCCAGTTCTATTATCAAATTAATTGTCCTTCCAAGTTTAGCCATGAATAGGCTCTCCTTAGCCTCCCACTTTTTTGGTCAGGTCATTATTAAAAATATGAATCATTGTAGGACCAAGGATAGAACCTTTGGCAAGGTACTAGAGATGTCCTTCTAGCTTTTCGCTGACCTAGTAACCATTTGGGTACCTAGTTTAGCCCTTTATGAATCAACTTAATTTTACTGTCATCTTACTCATAACTTCATCTTGGCTCTAAGAATATCAATTACAGTTATACAATTGATCTTATTATAAGGGAGGCAGCAAGATCTACATACTGGCATTTGAGTTCTGCTTCTGACATGTTGGCTGTGTGACAATATGGCTCTTTCAGTGCTCCATCCAACTTTTCAAGATATTTACTTACCTGTATTGTTGTTCTAGGACCTCTTTTTTTCCAGAATCATAGTGCTCTGATTCCTTTTAACAAATAAGTAGAGAATGGTTGGACTAGTTCATAGCTCCACTAACCAAGTCATTAGTGTACCTGTTTTCCCACATCCCCTCCCTGCATTTGTCATTTTCCTTTTCTGTCATCTTAGCACTGTTGTTTTGTTGTTGTTGTTGTTGTTGTTTTGGTGAGGCAATTGGGGTAAGTGACTTGCCCAGGGTCACACAGCTAGTAAGTGTTAAGTGTCTGAGGTTGGATTTGAACTCAGGTCCTCCTGAATCCAGGGCCAATGCTCTATCCATTGTGCTACCTAGCTGCCCCAGCAGTGTTGTTTTTTAAAAAGAATTTTTACGGTAAATTCTTTTTTTAATTTAACACCATCTATTTTCTCTCCTAGCTTTTTGATTGAAAAAGAAAAGATAAAAACAAAACTCTTCTGACAAATATGATTATTCATGTCCATAATATAGCAATTGTATAAATTGTTCTCCTGCCTTTCGTAATTGACTTTCTGTCAGTTCCTAAAATCTCCTTACGTTTCCCTGAAGTCACCATATTTCTGAAATATAGACTAGATTAGAGACATATGTCTTACATTGCAGCCTGTTTTTATACATCACTTGAGAATAGTTTTACATCTTTAAATACAAGAAAACTTTATTTTAGGATGTAAAAACCATTCTTAGCTCCTGAGCAATACAAAAACTAGCTCAACTGTCTTCTGAATCTGTCCTGAGCAGAGTTTGTTGACTAGACAAAAAATAGTTCATTTGAAGGCACAAAAGTCAACCTGGTACCAGGAAGGAAGAGGAAAAGCTTTGTCATACATATCTTCGATTAAAGTCTTAACTATGATAGATAGCCTTATGTGATCTTTTCAATAACCCTGTGAGGCAGGTGCTATTATTATTTATCAGTTTAGGAAACTGAGGCAGGCTGGGTAAGAGATCTGACCAGGCCTCTTCTCTTCTTTGCCACATAGTGCTTCTACCACTTATCGGCTGTGTGACCCTGGACAAGTTGCTTAACCTGTTAGTACCCCCAGGAAACTCTACTGTTAAATTTTTGGGAAAAGTGCCAATCTGCATTAGCAGAGGAAACTCCTCACCAGAACCTCCCTAAACTGATGAAATCACAGAACAGGTCCTTTCCCTCAACTCCGCCCCCCCCCCCCCCCCCCATGCAAGGCACTGTGCTGGATGTGGGGGATATAAAGGCAGACATGAAACAGCTTTTGCTTTCAGGGATTTTACCTTTCTTCTACTTAGGAAAATGAATACATGTGCAGATAGATAAATGTAAACTCTACAGACATTTGTTGAAGTAATTTCATCAGGGTGAGAAGCTCCTGGTGAAAAACTTCTAATAGAGCAGACCTACACCTTCTCTGCACTTTGTTGCTGTTTTAAGGGAGTTCCAAAAATCCTGAGAGATCAGTGACATGTCCAGAGTAACCCAGCTAAGCTAGCATGTGTCAGAGGCAGGTAATTTTGACTCTAAGCCTGACTTTCTCTTCACTCTACATTTAAGTATCCTTTTGTTTTGTGGCGTTTTTTGGGTTTTGTTTTTGTTTTTTGGTGAGGCAATTGGGGTTAAGTGAGTTGCCCAGTGTCACACAGTTAGTAAGTGTTAACTGTCTGAGGTCGGATTTGAACTCAGGTCCTCCTGACTCCAGGGCTGGTGCTCTATCCACTACGCCATCTAGCTGTCCCTAGATATCCTTTTGTAAGTTCTGATTATTAGAGTTCCAGAGATGGTTTACCCAGGATGTGGTACTGTGGACATGCATTTCTGTATTCTTATCATGGTAGTCATCTTCTACCTCAAGTTAATAATATATAATAGGTTCTGCTATGAGAAGTCAAATTGAACATCCAGAAGGTTGGGGGTGAGAAGGAAATGACTTACTTAAGTAAGACTACTCTTGAGTAGGCTTCTCCTTTCCCAACAAAGTTTCCTTTTTTGGTTAGAACCAAGTATAGAATAGGATAAAATAAGAATATTTTAAATTGCAACCAGAATGCTAAAGATGACAGGCATCTAATAGATGTAAATTGTTATACAAATTTGAGTTATTTCCCTCTACCTCATACCTATCATCACTTCCTGGAAAGAGGTGAATTTAAATATTTATTGATTTTGTGTTTTAATATTTAACTCTCCTCTGCAAAATATTCTCATTCTCTTTAGATGACCCTCTTCACCAGCCTGATGTTTTTCTTATTTAGTATTTTATTTTCCCCAAATTACATGTTAAAAATAATTTTTCAACATTTGTTTTTAAAATTTGAGTTCAAAATTCTCCCTCCCTCTTCCACCCCTCCTCACTGAGAAGACAAGCAATTTGATATAGGTTATACATATGTAGTAATGCAAAACATATTTCTGTATTAGTTATGTTATAAAAGAAAACAGACCAAAATAAAAACCCAAGAAAAATTAAGTAAAAAAAGGATATTTCTGTCTTTATTATTATCAGTTCTTTTTCTGGGGATGGACAGCATTTTCACCATAAGTCCTTCAGAGTTCTCTTGGATCATTGTATTTCTGAGAATAGCCAAGTCATTCATCACAGTTGATCATGTTACAGTGCTGCTGTACAACCATCTCCTGGTTCTACTCATTGTACTTTGCATCAGTTCATGTAAGTCTTTGCAGGTTTTTCTGAGAGCATCTAGCTCATCATTTCTTAGAGTATGATAGTTTTCCATCACAATCTTCTCAGCCATTCCCCAAATGATGGACATTTCCCCTACCTCCCACCTCCAATTTCCTATTCTTTGCCACCAGAAAAGAGCTCCTATAAGTATTTTGTACATATAGGTCCCTTTCCTATTAGTTTTTTAATCTCTTTTGGGATACAAATCTAGTAGTGATATTGCTGGGTCAAAGAGTATGCATGGTATTTTAGGCCTTTGGACATACTTCCAAATTGCTCTACATAAAATTTCCCCACATCTCTTCTAACATTTGTCATTTTCCTTTTCTATCCTATTAGCCAATCTAATAAATGTGAGGTAGTACCTCAGAATTAGTTATGATTGCTAACTGTATTTCCTTCCACCCCGTCCCACACACTATTTATTCTGTTCTCTCTTTCTCATTTCACCCTGTCCCTCTTCAAAAGTACTTTGCTTCTGACACTGCCTCCCCCAATCTGCCTTCCTTTCCATGAGACGCCCCTTCTCCTCCCCCTTCCCTTATATGAGCACTGTTCCCCCTCCTTCCTCCCTTCCCTTCCTACTTCCCTGTAGGGTAAGATAGATTTTATACCCAGTTGCTAACTGCCTACTTTTTTTTTTTTTTGGTGAGGCAATTAGGGTTAAGTGACTTGCCCTGGGTCACACAGCTAGTAAGTGTCAAGTGTCTGAGGCCAGATTTGAACACAGGTCCTACTGACTCCAGGGCTGGTGGTCTATCCACTGTGCCACCTAGCTGCCCCTAACTGCCTACTTTTTAAAGGTGGGTAGTGCAGGGGTGAAGGAGGGAGGGGAAGGTTAATATAATTTAAGATTTTACCAGACTTAAGTGATTAATTAGTTCTGCATTTGATTCACTTTAGCAATGGGTTTATAGATTTGAATGATTTCCATTTATAGCTATGAAAATTATAGTTTACATTTATATAATATTTTAAGGATTACATAGCACTTTTTCCCTTTTGTATTTGGGATAGAGATGTTGCAAATATTATTATTGTCCCTATTTTAAGTGTGTGACCTTGAGTAAGTCATTTCATCTCTGTTTGCCTTGGTTTTCTCAACTACAAAATCAGGATAAAAATAGCATCTACCTCCTAGGAGCAAATGAGATATTTACAAAATGCTTTGCATAGTGCCTGGCACATAGTAGACAGTATATAAATGCCAGCTGTGATGGATATGATGATGTGTAATCTGGACTGCAATCCCTCAGCATTTGAATTCTTTCTGACTGCTTACTGTATTTTTTTTTTCTCCTTGAACAAGAAGCTTTGGCTATGATGATATTCCTGGGATTTTTAAATTTTTATATTTGTTTTAGGAGGTAACAGGTAGATTCTTTTTATTTCCACTTTTCTTTCTGATTCTAAGAGATCCCAGGCAGTTTACTTTTAAGATTTCTTGAAATGTAATGACTAAGTTCCTTGGTCATGGCCTTCAGGTCATCCAAGTAGCTCAGTGGATATAGCACCATGCCTGGAATCAAGAAGACTTATCTTCCTGAGTTCATTCTGGCCTCAGACACTTCTTAGCTGTGTGACCCTGGGCAAGTCACTTAACCCTGTTTACCTCAGTTTCCTCATCTGTCAAATGAGCTGGAGAAGGAAATGGTAAACTACTTCAGTATCTTTGCCAAAAAAAACCCCAAATGGGATCACAAAGAGTTGGGCAAGATTGAAATGACTGAACAACAACAATGAATCAGGTGGTCTGGTGGTCCACTGATTCGTAGGTTTTCCCTATTTCATGTTCTTAAGGTCAGGGTTTTGTTTTTGTTTTTTTTATTCTGAGATAACTACTTAAATTTTCTTCAATTTTCTCAGTCTTTTGATCCTATTATAATATTTCTTATTGTCTCTTGGAGTTATTATCTCTTATTTAGTTCTTTCAACTTTTAAGAATTTCTAATTTATTTTGGGTTGAGCAAGGTTTTGTATTTCTCATTGGTTAGTCTTCTTGACCCCTTTTGGGTGTTTTCTTGAATAGATTTGCCATTTCCTCCTCTAGCTCATTTTACAGATGAGAAAACTAAGGCAAATGGGGTTTTGTATTTTGTACAAGTCCATTTCTTTTACCAAGGTGTTAATTCCCTTTCCATTTCTCTCTTCTGTAGCTCTTATTTCTTTTCCAATGTTTTTTCCCTAATACTCTCATTTATAAAAACATTTTTAAACTTTTAAAAAACACTTTTAAAACCGAGTGGCACTACATATGTGATCTCATTAAATTACAAAGTGTAGTGAAGTACTATTTGTTTCAAAGGGAAGTTATTATCTAATAAAATATTATATAATTTGTGTCAAACATTTACGAGGTGTAAGGCATTCTACTAGGCCCTGAGAATACAAAATTGAAAAATGGTGGTGCCTGATTTCAAGGAAGCTAGAGTGTGTGATATTTAAAATCTAAATTGTGGGTTCTAATTCCTGCCCCCCCCAGTCTTGGGGGGAAGCTGGCTAAAATCACTGATGAATTCAGTAAGAATTTAGGCCTTTAAAGATTTATTTAAATATATATTATATATTATAAGTTAGTGAAGAGAAAGAGATTGAGAACAGATTCCTTATAGCATGGAAATCCTAGCTCAGATCTAATTCAATATAGCCAGAGAGAAAGAAAGCAATTTCTTTTCCTAGCAGCCCATGTGAAATATCTTACCATCAAGCCGGCGTCTGAATGACTAAAAGGGCCCCAAACTGTTCTCCATCTGCCACCATGCTCATTTCCCAGATGAAGAGGCTGATCTTCAATGGCTTCTCCCAGAAACTGTCTGTGAAACAGGAAGCAGGGCTGTCTACACACAAAGCTCCAAGATAATTGGCTGGTAGCTCTGATTGACAAATCCCACAGGTGTGGGAAATAGATGTAACTTCTGGACTCTAAAGTCACATGGTCTCTAAATCACATGCTTTCTCTTCATGGCGGAGCTTCCCTACAGTATCTCTCCAGCAGGGGTGCCATTCCAATTCTTACAAGTGTAATAGTTGGGAATACAAAATGCAGGCAGATAAGTTGATAGAAGATAGAAAATGGTGGAACCAAAGCAGAAATTCCAAGTAATCAAGGATAATTTGATGACCTCTTATTGGTGATATGGGACGTTTAGAGAGGAAGAAATCAAAGGAGGCTTCATGAAGGAGATTATATCTGAACTAAGCTTTGAAGAAAGAAACTAGAAGGCAATATTGTGAGCAGAAAGATCATTGGGTTTTCTATCAGAAAACCTAGTTTCAAATTCTGGATCTGCTAAATAGCAGGAAGTTGGCCAATAAGACCTCTAAGGTCTTGAGCCTGTCTAGCTATGGTTCTATGACCTATGTGGTCTCTAGCAAGTGTCTGTTAATTATATTTGTATTCCCAGTGCCTGGAACACAGGTGCTCAATACATACTTCTTGATTAAATTGTTTCTTTTTTTCATCTTTAAAATAAAGCCATACAGTTTTTCAAAGCTCTAACTCCTATGAGTTGAGGCAAGGGGGTAAGGTGTGTGGAAATGCAGCCATTGAAAAAAGAAGAATGAGATTCACAACTAGTAATTTTTTTGTTTTGTTTTGTTTGTTTTTTGGGTTTGGGGGGGGGCGGGGATTGTGAAGCAAGTGGAGTTAAGTGACTTGTCCAGGGTCACACAGCTAGTAAGTGTCTGAGGTCAGATTTGAACTCAGGTCCTCCTGAGTCCAGGGCCGGTGCTCTATCCACTGCGCCACCTAGCTGCACCACAACTAGCAATTTGATTTGGCTCTAACTTATAATGTGAAATAAAATTGGAAAAGTTTATTGGACATCACTGAAGGGTTTTAAATACCAGACTGTTTTATATTTTGGCCCCAATCCCTATCCTTGATTTTCAGTCCCATGCCATAAATTGCCTATTAGAAATTTCAACCTGGTTGTCCTGGAGAAAACTTGTACCCAACATATCTAAAATGGAATTATTGTTCTTCCTAAACCCCCTACCCTCTTCTGAATTTTCTTGTTTCTGTCAAAGAGGCACCACCATTCTTCCAGTGTGTCAAGTTCATCATCTTAGAATTATCCTCATCTCCTCACTCTTCTGCCCCTCACTGCCCCCATCCCCCTTCAGTTGCCCAACCTTACCATTCCTTACCTAACCAGTATCTTTTACATCCAACTTCTTCTTTGCACTCCTACAGTTACTGTCTTAGGTTTTAGGCCTTCATCACTTCTCACCTACATTATTACAACTTTTAGGTATCTTTTCCTCACTATTCTAGTCCGTTGGACACGCTACTACCAAAGCAATTATCCTTCAGCACAGATTTGCTCCTGTGACTGCGTACCCAACAAACTTCAGTGACTTCCTGTTGACTGTGGAATAGAATCCAAACTTAGCTTTTAAAACCCTGACCACCTTGGCCCCAACTCCTGCCCCTGACACTGCACTAACTGGTCCTCAATAAGGACTTGCTGCTTGATTAATGATTCTGTAGGCAGTAAGGCGCTGAAAGTGAGAATGGTGTTTTCAGACTTGGATATTAAGAACGGACACTACAGGGTATCTTAGTTCCATGGAGTTTAAGCCCAGCACAACTGCAAATGGAAAGTGTGGAACTAGGCGAGAAGTCCAAGTGCTGCCCTCTATAAAGAAAAGCTTTGGGAGGAATTTGTGCTCTTCCCTGCAATCAGAGAGGAGATGTTAATAATCAAAGTTGGGATAAAAGTATCAGTGAGGGTTCAGTTGAGGTTAAAGGACATGTTTCTTGCAGTATTTAGGAAGCTGGTGAGAAAGAACCATAGTTGGGAATTGTTTAGCCATACGGGAACAGTGGAAAGACAAGGAGGCAAGGGATTGAATATGCCAACACAGTATTTTGTTCAAGACGCTATTGTCTTATATATAAAATTAGAGGTAATTTTTTTTTAAACAATATAAAATTAATTTTTAAACAAAATTTTAATTAAAAAAATTTTTTTTTAAATTTTTAAACAAAATTTTTTAAACAATATAAAATTAATTTTTAAACAATATAAAATTAGAGGTAATTTTTTTTTAACGGGGCAATGGGGATTAAGTGACTTGCCCAGGGTCACACAGCTAGCAAGTGTCAAGTGTCTGAGGCCAGATTTGAACTCAGGTACTCCTGAATCCAGGGCTGGTGCTTTATTCACTGTGCTACCTAGATGCCCCAGTAAAAAATTTTTTAAAAAATAGTAATATGTAAAAGGTGAGGTTTTTGATGAAGCCAGGGAAACCTAGAGGTAGAGATGTGGAGGGAGCACATTTCAGCCATGGGAAACTGTTAAGGAAAGTGCACTTAATGGGGGTGTGTGTCTAGAGAGAGCTTAGACAGAAAAGAGTCTTGAAGTAGGAGAGGTTAACAGGGAAGTGAATGGCAAAGTTCAGAATCTTGACTAACAGAGATGACAATGAGAAACACTTTTGGATTTCTTGATTGTTGATTCTATTGATGCTCTCCGCTACTCCGTGTGATCTCAAACAGATTACCTGACCTCCTTCCTGTATCAGGGAGTGGCGATTCATAGCACACGAGAGAAATCATTGATGTTCTTTAATGCTATGCTGGCTGTATCAATCATAGACGATGGGCTTGAAACCAGCCATATCATGGATAGTTTTGGACTTGGAGACTGTAGTGCTGAAAGGTTTCAAGTCTTACTCCAGATCATACTATCCTTGTGATTATTATTACCAAGTCATTCAACCTCAGAGCCTCAAGTTTCTTCTGAAAAATGGGTACCTACTTCACAGTTTTTTAGGAAGGTACTTTAGGAATGGTGTAAAAAAGGAATAGTTTACTGGATTTACATGAACTCCTTTGTTTTGTATCCTCCTACTTCCTGCCTCCTCTTCCTTTCCCACAGGAACTCAGTAATCTTTGACCATAGAAAGTCACCAAACTCACCTAAGGCTGCTATTCTTCTTCTTTCCCTGGGCCCCAGTGAAAACTCATTTTCTGAATGCTGTCTGTCTTATCTTGTGTATCTTATGCGAATTCAAACTAGGCTGAGGGTGACCAATGTATTTTTCCCTCATTTTAATTGTACTTACTAGTGCAGTTTTTAAGCTTTAATAATTGTTTGAAAAGAAGATTCTCATTCAACCAACATTTATTAAGCACCTACCAAGCTTTGGATTTGGGGTTTTTGTTTTGTTTTGATTTTGGCATTTAAAAAATCCTTTTCCTAAAAAAGCTTATACTCTCTTGAGTTGAGGTGGGGCAGGCTGGGCAGAACCCATGTGATACTCTGTAGAATATATCTTTCTGTAAGATAATTTTGATGTTTGTGTAGTATCTTGGTATAGGAAAACGAGAAATGAACTGTAAACCTTGGAGACTTGGATTTCTATGTATGACTTTGACCCAGCAGTCCCAAATAGTGGGTACATGTCCCGAAGAAGTCAAAGACAAATGCAAAGGTCCAATACATACGGAAATAATTATACAACACACTCCAGGGTAGCAGAGAACTGAAAGCATGAGTTGGTATACATCAGCTGAGGAATGGCTGAAAAACTGTGCTATATAGATGTAGCAAAATCGTTGTGCAGTAAAAATTGACATGAATTCCATATATGTTTTCTCTCCCTTTAGAATGGGAGCTCCTTGAGAACATGGATTGTTACTTTTTCTTTTTCTGCTTCAGTTTTCTCTCTACTCTAGTCCAACATCCACTCAGCTGCCAATGTGATTTTCCTAAAGTTCAGGTCTGACCATGTCGGCCTTTTCTACTCATCATAAACACCAGTGGTTCTCTATCACCTTTGAGATCAAATATAAAATCTTCTGGCATTAAAAGCCTTTCATGACTTCCCCTCTGTTTCTATCCCTTCCCTCTACTCTAGTCTCCTTTATATCTCCCCACATACTCTTTCATTCTGTGACATTGGCCTCCTTGCCACTCTTCTAAAAAGTTAATTCCATCTCCTGGGTCCTTACATAAACATTCACAGCCCACCATGGCAGGAATGTGCTCCTTCCCCATCTCTACCTCTTGGTTTCCCTGACTTCCTTTAAGACCCTTCTAAAAAGCTCACCTCTTACAGGAAGTCTTTCCCATTTCTCTTTAATTCTGGTATCTTTTTTGTATTGATTAGCTCCAATTTATCCTGTATTGTGTACGTAGCTGGTTTCTTCATAGTTGTTTTCATGTTGTCTTTTTCCCCATTAGACTATAAATCCCAGGACTGCCTTTTGCCTTTTTTTGTATCCCCAGCCTTTAGAACAGTGCCTAGCACTTAATAGGCACTTAATACATTTTTATTAGCTATTTGTATCCACTGTGTTTTGCACACAGCAAAATAAATGCTTTATTCTGCTGTTTTAGTCATTTTTTCTATTCCTGTTTGCTCATTTGTAAAATTAGAATTTATAAGATCCCTCTGAGCTTTAGAAATTCTGTTTTTGTGGAGTTTTCTGAACTGTATTGTACTCCATCCTCAGATATTCCCTCTGAGTAAAATTGTTAGAATCAGCATTGTGAAATAGCATTTGCTTCACCTAGATTGGTGAGTGTTGTTTTGGCGCCATCTCTGGGTGGAAAAGGTGAATTGACAGACTACATCTTAAATTCAAGAATCTTTTGTACTGATCAAATATAAATCCCTCTAAGTGCAGTCATAACATTGTAGAATATAGAGTGGTGGACTTGGCAGTCTTCAGTTTGAATCTCTCATTGGCATCTGTTTGACTTTGTCCATGGACAAGTCTTTTTAAACTTTTTTTTCCCCTTATCTCTAGAAATGGTGATAATGTTCATAGATTAAGAGCTAGAAGGGATTTTAGAGGTCACTGAGTCCAGTCTCTTAATGTTACAGATCAGGAAACTGAGGCTTAAGTTTGTCTTGAGGGAGAATTTGAATCCATGTTTTCATAACTCCGATGCCATATCTACTACTATAGCTGCCTCTTAAAAGTATTTAAATCATTAAGGTCTCATGAGAACCATGTAAGTTAATATATATAAAGGGGTTGTGAACTTTAAAGTTCTATGAAATGTATAAGTGTCATTATTTGAGCATTGTCTTTTCATTTAGAAGCAGTGTGGTAAAGTGGATAAGGATTTTTCCACCTTTGTATTAGGAAAGCCTGGGTTTAAGTTCTGCCTCCAATGCACAGTAGCTGTGTGATCTTGGCAAATCTCTCCTTGATTTTAGCATGTCAGACACATAGCTCAGTTGCCAATGTGTGGGAGTTCTGGCGAAGAGAGCACTGGGTCTTCCTTCTCCTCCCCCCGGCGTGCCCCCCCCCCAATGCCACTTTTTTTTTTGTTTTTTTGTTTTGTTTTGTTTTTTGGGGTTTTTTGGTGAGGCAATTGGGGTTAAGTGAGTTGCCTAGGGTCACACAGCTAGTAAGTGTTAAGTGTCTGAGGCCGGATTTGAACTCAGGTCTTCCTGAATCCAGGGCCGGTGCTCTATCCACTGTGCCACCTAGCTGCCCCCCCAAATGCCACTTTTAAGGAAAAGCAGAGAAGCATAAACATCAATCCCTGCTCTCTTTAAGGAATTTGAAAGTGTGCATAGGGGGAGGGGGAAGTTAATAATGACACAAGGCTATACAAGCTGCATTATGAGGCACTATATGGTTAATTGTGAGATTATTACTATAAAGATCTTTGGGCTTGAGTTACCCAGGAAGCCATCCCAGTATCACCAGAGGGATGGAGCTTGACTTGGGCCTTGAAAGATCCAAAGAATTTGCATTCGAATGCCAAATAAGGGAAGCACAAGTACACACTAGGAAAGCATGGTTGTTCAGCACAACAGTTTGGTCAGTTGGGACAAACGATTGATATAGGAGAATAGTGAAATATAAGGTTGGATGGGTAGGTAGGGTTGAATTTTTTGCAAAACTTTTCCTAGACAAGGAATTTGGTCTTTGTCTTGTAGGCTTTTTAGGTGTCTTTAAAGAGATCTGAGCTGGGGAGGGGAATGACTTAAGCAAATCAGTGTTTCAGAAAAATCAATATGGAAATTGTGTGCAAGATAGGAAAAGATAAAAGGCAGGGAGAATTATGCTTTTCCTGTAATTTGGAATTATTTTTAATAGTATTATACTAATTATTTCCTTCTCAGTTTAGTAACTAAGGTTTGAATGGCAACCCAGAATCACTAGAGTATTCTGAATTATTTTCTGAATTAAAGAAGAGATTAAATTGTATTTATGGTTTTTATGTCCATTGAATTTATTAAAGCTCAATTCTTTGTAAGTCATATAAGTGACATAATGTCTTACTAACTAGACACATTTAATTCAGGAAATATCTATTGAGCTTTTACAGTTTATAAAGCACCATGTTAAGTAGTAATTTGAGGTAAACAAGAGTTTAGGAGAATTCACAGTAGTATTAAATTTCATTGAAATCAAGATTAAAAAACAAGGGGCTCTGTCCCTGCCTTTTTTTTTTCTCCTATCAGGAAAAAAAGCCACTAAATTTTTTTCTAAATATTTTAAATTTTCTTATTCATATTTTAACTTTTCTTACTCATTTTTATTCCTAATGTTTAGCATATTTTCTTCCACATAATATGATCTTAATACATATATTTTGAATAGCTGTGAAGGAGCTAGATTATTGAGGACAGTTTTCACAAATAGAATTCTTCAAGTGTTTATGAAAGAGAACAATCACCAATCATTGCTCAGTTAGCTTTGCAGTAATCCAAATTCAGCAGATAAATTCTGAGAAAACTATGTATTAAGACATTACTAGTAGATGATTGGTGGAGGTAAAAAAAAATTATTTTTGACTCTCCTGTCAAATCCAACAAGGATTAGCCTGGGTTTGTTGGGTCCTAAACAGTACCTAGACCATTGGTTATAAGTAGTAGAGACAGATTTTTGCTTGAACTAGGGGAAAGTTTCCTTACAGCTATCTAAAAATGGTATGATTTACCTTGAAAAAGGAGTATGTTCCCCATTTGTAGCTCTTCAGAGGTGAGTTGAACCATGAGCCATGGCGGGAGGTACCCATTGAATTCTTATTCTGGGGTTTGTTGACAGCCTTTTTTTTTTTTTTTTTATTGAAGTTCAACATACATTCTTTATGGTTCTGCAGAACCTTTTGTGTTCATCCTTAGTAACCTGCCCTTTTATGGATAACTGCCTTTGCCTTCCTGCTTTTTCCACATTATCTGCTCCCCTCTCCCCAAAAATGAAAATTACTAATACAAGAAGAATTTAGAAAGTTTGAGCCTTGTATCTCCATGCTATTTGTTAGTCAACCAGAGTGTATTTGGAGTAAAAACAGCCTCTTTGAATGTCCATTTAAACATCTTTTAGTACTAAGATATTTCTGATTTTAATGAAACATAGTTATTCTATGGAGAACTCTTTCCTTTACCAACATTCAAATAATGATTCTCAGGGTAAATGTCCCCCTTCACCCTTCAGTAACAGAAACATTTTTGTTTTTTAGGATCTGGAATTCCATGGAGTAATGAGATTTTACTTTCAAGATAAAGCTGCTGGAAACTTTGCAACAAAATGCATCCGGGTCTCCAGCACTGCTACAACTCAAGATGTCATAGAAACTCTTGCAGAGAAATTTCGACCTGACATGAGAATGTTGTCATCTCCTAAATATTCACTCTATGAAGTGCATGTCAGTGGAGGTTAGTGTATCTGGATTGGGTCCTTTTTGTTAAAAATATATCTCAGAATTGATTGTCTTTCCTTTTGTTGAAACATATTGGCACCCTGGAAAACAACCCACATACCCACGGTAATTAATGGTGTAGGTATATACTAATTTATTTTACTTTGCATTCATTTAAATAAATATTTATTAAGCACTATTTTAAGCTGAGAGCTTAGAAATAAAGAAATTCAACAAACTAAATAAATAAAAAAGGAAAGAAAAATAAAGAGAAATGATTGATTTTATGTTTTATGTACTGAAGACTTTGTAGGGGAGATATGACATGTAAAAACATTATTCTTATACAGAATTATTTGTCCTTCATTCTCAAAGAGGACCACTACATCAGGGTGATGTCATGATTTGCAGTGAATTGGATTTAAGTGAGGCAGGTCTGTGCAAGGTTACCAACCTCACTCTCTCCTCCAGAGCCAACTGCGTCCAGTGGCAAGATATATATCAGGACTGGAGATGGCCCCAGATGTCTAAGGCAATTGGGGTTAAGTGACTTGCCCAGGGTTACACTGCTACTTAAGTGTCTGAGGTGAGATTTGATCTCAGCTTTTCCCAACTTCAGGGCCAGCACTGTATCCACTAAGCCACCTAGCTGCCCCTCTTATACAGAATAGACTATGGCAAATATATATAAAGTACACACATATTCTTAACATTCTAAGAAGAGTGATGTCTCGACCTAGAGCAGCAGGGGGTTTGGGAGTGCTGAAAAAAGCCATGGGTGCTAGGTCTATCTTGAAGTTTGGTTAGAATTTCGAAAGGTGGAGATTAGAGGGGTTTAAGATTGAGAAAACCTACTCTAGGGTTGTTTAATAGTAACATTATGGTATGTATTTCTATTAGGAGTAGACTTTTTTCCTATTAAGTCATTTTTCCAGACAAGTAACATAGATAACCTGCTTTGTCTAGAAAGTCACATTGTGGTTAGGAACACTTAAGTTCAGATTCTGCCTCTGATACATATTAGCCATGTGACCTTGAGCAAGTCATTTAACCTTTAAGTGTACTCAAACAATTCTCTGAAAGACTATAAGGTTCAGAAGATGTGCTGATTTGCATTGGAAGAGGGAGTTTCCTCACTGAGTTCCCTATGCCATTAAAATACAGATATGAACAATAAATAACATGACTTATCCGTGTTTGGCCTACTCCTCACCTATACGAATGATAGGTTACCCGTTTTTGTAAGTTCATGCTTACAAGTAAATAATAACCCTTAGTTTGTAATAATATTTGTAATAGTTGAACATGAGAGTGACATAAGGGTTAAGCTTTGAAGTAAAATTTCAGTAGTCTCAGGTAATATGTTTTCACCTTCCAAGGTAAAATATTTCAAGCAATAATATTATAACATCTGTTTTTACAAATAACTTGATATTTCTTACCCATTTGAAATACCTATAAGTAATTTATAGATTTAAATGCCAATAATGTTCTAGGTTAGGTGACATTGGTATTAACTTCTCTAACTTACTATCTAACTTACTTAAAGCCAAGAAAAGATCATTCTCACCAGCAAAATTTTTAGCATGTCAAATGGTTCAACATCAGAAATAGTGTTATATATTTGTTTTTCTGCTGAACCTTGAAGGTTCATTGGGCCTTTCCATTTGATTTGCAGTCCCCCATTTGGATGTGAGCTTAATATCGGGGACTGACTTGCTTTTCTGTTGGAGTAGCTGTACCTAGCATTTATATAGTACATTGAAGTTTGTGAAATGCTTTACATATATCACCCATTTTATCCTCACAGGAACCTTGGGAAGTGGGTGTTATAATTCTTCTCATTTTATATTTGAAAAATATATATATATATATATATATATATATATATATATATATATATATATATATATATATATATATATATATATGATAACCCATAGTCACACAAGCTAGTAAGTGTCTTAAGTCTGAACTTAGGTCTTCCCAATCCAAGTCTAGTGGTGTATTGCTTTACACATAGTAAGCACTTAATAAGTGCACATTCATTCATTTAGATTTTGTTTTACTGCTACAAATAAGGTATGATAGGTACATACTAACCACTCTCCAAAGACAAGGAGCAGTACCTGAAATTAAATAAGAGGATCACAGAACCTTTGAGTTTGAGGAGACTAAAGCAATTATCTAGTCAAACCTATATGTAAAAAAGAAGTGGTCATCTAGTCTTTGCTCGAACCCCTCTCTGAAAGAGCAGTTCTTCGGCCTTTTGGACAGAAATCTAAGTGACTCTTCACAACTTCCATCAGTTGCTCTTGTTTTTCTCCTGAGTCCAAATCTAATCCTGCTCCCACTTGACAGCTTTTCAGATACTTGAAAGATGATTCTCATGTTCCCTCTGTCAGTCTTTTCCCCGACTAAATAGCCCCAAATCCCTTCATCTGGTTGTACGTGACTTAATCTTAAGTACCTTTGCAATGACTTCCCCTCCTTCCTGTGGTTTTTGTCCGCTTCCTAAAATGTGACTTTCTGATCTGAACATAATTATCTAGATGGGATCTAAGACTTAATGAGCTTCTTTTGGCTGCTTTACTATACTTTACTCACTCATATTGAGCTTGTATTCCATTAGCCTTCACGTCATGAAAATAGGACTGAAAATCCTGATGCAAAGATATAAGTTGTTAAAATATAATTAAAATCTTGCAAGCCCGTTTAGCAGCAGCAGCAGTGATTAATATTCATAAGGTGTTTAAGGCATTTTACATCTGACACAGTTATTTGTCCCTTACAACAACTCTGTGGTAGAACTCTTATCACCATCCACATCACCCCCATTTTACAGCTACTAAGTGTGTGAGGCAGGATTAAAAATCAGGTCTTCCCGACTTTTTTTTTTTCCCAGCAACAAACATTTATTTTATTTTCCAGTTACATGTAAGGGTAGTTTTCATAAGATTTAGAGTTCCAAATTTTTCTCCCTCCCTCCCTCCCTTTCCTCCCCACTGATCGCAATCAGGTTATATATGTACAATCCACAAGTGTTCTTTTTATCAGTTCTTTCTATAGGAGTGCATAGTAAGCTTCCTCGTTAGTTCCTTGAGATTGTCTTGGATCATTGCACTGCTGAGAGTAGTTAAGTCATTCACAATTGCTCATTGAACAATACTGCTGTCACTATGCACAATGTCCTCCCAGCTCTGCTCACTTCACTATAAATTGATGTTCATTAGTCTTTCCAGGTTTTTCGGGGATCATTCTGTTTGTCATTTCCTGTAGCACAAGACCATTTCACTACAATCGTATAGCCCAGCTTTTTCCATCATTCCTCAATTGATGGACATTCCCTTGATTCTCAATTCTTAGCCTCCACCAAGAGTTGCTATAAATTTTTTTTGTACAGTTTTTCCCCCTTTTCTCTTTTCCATGATTGCTATTGTTAACTGTTTCCCTTCCATCCTATTCCCTTCCCCATGATATTTATTCTATTATCCATCTTCTTTCATCCTATCACTCTTCAAAAGGGATTTGCTTCTGTCTGTGCCCTCCCCTACTCTGCCCTTCCTTCTTTTGCCCCTCTCTCTTTATCCCCTTCCCCTCCTATTTTCCTGCAGTGTTGGAGAGATTACTCAACCCAACTGAGTGTGTACATTATTCCCTCCTTGAGCCAATTCTAATGAGATTGAGGTTCTTTGAGCCAATTCTGATGAGTGTTAGGCTCATTTATTTACTGCCCAGATTAAATAGATTACTCCACCTAGTTGGGTGTGTCTGTTAGTCCCTCCTTGAGGCAGCTCTAATGAGTTTAAGATCTTTGAGCCTTTTCTGATGAGTATAAAATTAATTTACTGCCCTGCTCCTCTCCCATCTCTTCCCCCACTCCATAAGCCTTTTCCTGCCTCTTTCACGCAGGATTTCACCTCTGCCCTTCCCCTTCCCCCAGTGCATTCCCTTCACCCTTCAATTCAACCCTAAAGATATCATCATCTAACTAAGTGACACAGTGGACAAAGCACCACCTCTGGACCCAGGGGGATCCCAGCCAAAACCCGGCCTCAGACACAAGACAGTTGCTCACTATACAAACCCATGTATGTCCCCCAGCTCCAACTTTTTATGTTTCTCTAGGGTCTTGCACTTGAAAGTCACATTTGCCATTCAGTTCAGGTCTTTTCATCACAAATATATGAAAGTCTTCTTTTTCATTAAAGTCCCATTTTTTCTGTTGAAAGATTATGCTGAGTTTTGTTGGGTAGGTGATTCTTGGTTGTAATCCCATTTCCTTTACCCTCTGGAATATCATATTCCATGCCCTCTGGGTCCTTTAATGTAGAAGGTGCTAGATCTTGTGCTATCCTGACTGGGGCTCCACAGTACTTCATTCTTTCTTTTTGGCAGCTTGCAATATTTTCTCCTTGACCTGAGAGCTCTGGAATTTGGCTATAATATTCCTAGGAGTTTTCCTTTTGGGGATCTCTTTCTGGAGGTGATCGGTGGATTCTTTCAATTTCTATTTCTGCTGCTTCTTCTAGAATTTCAGGGCAATTTCCCCTGAGGATATCTTGGAAGATGGTGTCTAAGCTCTTTCCTTGATCATGGTTTTCAGGTAGACCAGTAATTTTCAAATTCTCTCTCCTGGACCTATTTTCCAGGTCAGCAGTTTTTCCCAGAAGATATTTCACATTGCCCTCTATTTTTTTATTCATTTGGATTTGCTTTTATTGTGTCTTGGTTTCTCATAAAGTCACTGGCTTCCATTTGTTCAATCCTCATTCTTAGGCAATTATTTTCATCAGAGAGCTTTTGTACCTCCTTTTCCATTTGGCCAATTTGACTTTTCAAGCTGTTGACTTTTTCCTCATGTCTTTCCTGCATCACCCTCATTTCTCTTTCCATTTTTCTCTCTACCTCTCTAACTTTATCTTCAAAGTCCTTTTTGAGCACCTCTATGGCCTGAGACCGATTCATATTTTTCTTGGAAGCTTTAGATATAGGGGCCCTGATGTTGACATCTTCCTCTGAGGGTGCCCCTTGGTCTTCCTTGTTACTGAAGAAACTTTGTATTGTCCTAACCTTGCTCTGTCTCCTTAAAGTGGGGCACTGTTTCCAGGCTGCAGTATCCCAAGCTTAAGAAGTCCCAGGTGGTATGATTTAAGGAGGATCAGGTTCTTCACTTGCCTGGCCCGTAGATGACCCCAGACCAACTTGCTAATCAACCAGCTTTGTGTGTTGTGGTGATTAGCTCCGACGAGCCTGTGCCGTGCCCCTCCCCCACCTGGGCCACTGCTACTCAAGCCTACCTCCTGGTTCTTGACAGGGGCAAAAAATCCAAGTTCTGCCTCAGTACCACCATAAACCCCGGTAGTCTCCCCCCTGCCCAGGGCTCAGCCCACTCACCAGACTGTGAGCTTAGTTCCAGACGACACTGGTGCTTCAGCTGATTCAGAGGCTCTGGGGGTCTCCTTCTCTGGTGAGGCCTTCCTGGGACTGGATCTGTGTCAGGGTGACTGTGGGGTTGGGCTTGACTCCTATATCAGCACAGCAGTTCTCTCCTTCTGACCTTCCAAGCCGTTCTTGGTTAGATGATTTCAGCACATTCTTCTGTGAGTTTTGCTGCTCCAGGCATTTTCCTGTGGCGTTATTTGGATATTTTTGGAGTGATTGTGTCATGAGTTCGGGAGCTCACTCAGGTCTTCTTGACTTTTAATTCTAGCATTCTATCTACCATTACCACCTAGTCGTTTCTAATGGGCTATTCCAAGGATACATCTACATTTTTAAAATTTCATTTGTTATAAATTAGGAGTTTTGGGTTATTTCTTTCCTTCCTTCCTTCAATTGAGGTTAAGTGACTTGCCCAAGGTCACACTGCTAGTAACTATCAAGTGTCTGAGGCCAGATTTGAACTCAGAGCCTCCTGAATCCAGGGCTGGTGCTCTATCCACTGCCCCACCTAGCTACCCTATAAATACACGCTTTTTATTCACATTCACAATTACATCCTAGTTCAGGTCTTCCTCATTTATTATTCAAAAAACATTTTAGGTTCTTTCCCCCCTGCCCCATTCTATTACATTATGCATAATCACTTAAGTAATCTTTGTTAAGTATATTTTCTATCCCATTACTCCCCTGTTCCAGAAGCTTGTTGCCTTTGAACAAAATTTAATGCTTCAGCTTACTGTAATAACTTCCTATATCAGTACTCTGTGTTTAAATAAATGCCCTTTCTAGTCTCTCTCAAGATGGGGGGGGGGGGGGGAAGGAACGGGGACGGCAGTCACACAGCTAGTAAGTGTCTGAGACTGGATTTGAACTCAGGTCTTCTTGACTCCAGGGCTGGTGCTCAATCCACTATGCCACCTAGTCATCCTGTAGCCTCTTGTTAAATTGAGGTTTGTTCATGACTCTCTCTGTGCCTCTTTTCATGTTATTTGCCTAGAAACCTCCACTTGGACACATCTGTTTATCACTTCTTTAAGATTTGGCTCAAAACTCATTTTCTCTGGGAAGCTTTTTACTCTGTGATGAAGCTCAATTAGCTTTTTGCTTCTTTACATTACATTTGTACTGCAATTCATTATCATGTATTTGCTTTCATTTTCTAGTTTGTCTTAACTTTCCAACTACTGTCATTTTCCTTTATATTTGACGTAGCCTTGGGTATAGTAGGAATTTAAATATTTCAGTCATTTTGTAAGCACTGCAGATATTTAAGACTAAAATAAAGGTATTATTATCTGTTCACATTAAATAACCATAATCTTTTTTTAAAAATCTTTTCATGTTTTGAAGAAGAAAGAAGATTGGATATAGATGAGAAGCCTCTAGTTGTACAGTTAAATTGGAACAAAGATGATCGGGAGGGCAGATTTGTGCTCAAGAATGAAAATGATGCCATTCCTCCTAAGGTAGGAGTCCTCCATCATTTTATATAATAATAATTTTAAAGTCCAGAGCCAGATCTTATCAAGGTTTCCATAGTAAGTAAAAACTCATGAAGCAAAATCATTTTCAACAAAGTGGTATTTGATTTTTTTTTTTTGCAATTAAAAATGATTGCTTCATTTCTTCCTTTACTCTCTTTTTTACTTCTAGAACACATACAAAAGCAGTAGATTAAGTGCTGGATTTGAAGTAAAAGGAGTGTGGTTCAAATCCCAGCTCTTTTGTACCATTCTTCCCTCTTTAATGATATTGAAAGTATGATGATAATAAAATAATGCTTTTGTATGGGGAAAAAAGCATTAGCCTTGTAGTTGGGAGATCTGGAATAGAATTCTAGTTGTATGATTGTGAACAAGTCATTTCCGTGTGTTTTTATCCTCATCTCAAAGATTTGGGCTAAAATATATGCTAAAAACACTTTGGAAATCTCAAATTGAATATTGGGAGAAGTTGTTATACACCCACAGTTGTGTGCACACACATACATATGCAGATACACACACAGTGCAAGTTTTCCAGTTATTTGGACTATTCTCAGTTACACTTTTATCTAAATATGACTTAGTTAAATATGTTTATTAGGGCATTTAATCACTGTTACTCCCAATTTTGAAGGTGAAAAAGTTGTGTTGACTTACTCAAGTAGCAAACTCTATTGGTTCATCGAGCTGGTATTTGTACCCAAGTTTTCTCATTTTAAGTGCAGTACTCCTCCATCAATGTTAAAACTATACTTTAGGGGGCAGCTAGGTGATGCAGTGGATAAAGCACAGGCCCTGGATCCAGGAGGACCTGAGTTCAAATCCTGCCTCAGACACTTGACACTTACTAGCTAAGTGACCCTGGGCAGGTCACTTAACCCTCATTGTCCTGCCCCCCCCCCCCCCAAACAAACAAACAAACAAAAAAACCCCACTATAATTTAAATTGACTTCCAGGTCTCCCAACCATGTTTCTACTATACCCTGCTACTTTCTTAAAGGTAACCAGTGAGCAGGAATTATATGCAGGTTGATTTTGTAGATTGTTGAGAGATTAGATTAGATTTTTTTTTTTAATTCTGTGGTATAAAGATCTTTTCTACAGGAAAACAATACAACCTAACACTTAGAGCCATTAAAAAACAGCTGCCTTGACTAATATGTTCCTGTCTATGAGGATAATCTAGAAGGTTCAAAGACCAATTGTTGGGTTGCTTTTGTTAGGGATTTTTTTGCATTCCCTTCCTTTTAAATTGAAATAATGGTACCTATACTTCCTATTATATAAGATGATCAAAATCTTTTTTACTTTGTGTATAAGCATATAGGATCTATTATAATTTTTAACTTAGATGTAACCAAAAAAAAATTTAGATTTTAACACTTTGAAAACCACTTCATATGTTCCCCTTTCTATATTGACTTTCTCACGTGGAAATATAGCTCCAAAATAAAACTTCACTGATTTCAGTTTTCACAATTATTATAGTCAGAATTTTTACAACCATTTTTTCCCCAGAAGGCTCAGAGTAATGGGCCTGAGAAACAAGAAAAAGAAGGTGTGATCCAGAATTTTAAAAGAACTCTTTCAAAGAAAGAAAAAAAGGAAAAAAAGAAGCGAGAGAAAGAGGCATTGCGACAGATGTCTGATAAAGATGATAGGCCTTTGCATGGAGATGACATGTAAGTTCATTGTTGAGACAACCTAAATACTTTGCTTTTACAAACCAAAAGATTTCACCCTGATTAAAAGATAAATAATGATATAATAGTAACTACTCATGAAGTACTTGTTGATTGTATAGCAGCAAAAGTTTATAGTGTCAAGAATTTTCTCTTGACATGCCCCTCTCTACTATTTCATTTTATTTCATCTGTGTGAAATGATACAGTATAACTTCTGTAAAAGTCATTCCTCATATACTCCAGTACCATTATTCATCTAAACAGACTCTTATGACTGCAGGAAAATTAAAGTGGATATAAGAGGGGTTGCTGTTTAATCATAAAAGTTGACTTTTAGAAACCTAATCTGTCTTTTATACTTGTTTAGAGATGACTAATTCCTTTTCTACATGTTTTCTGTTTTCAGTTTGGAGTAGTCTTTTTGTGAAAACACAGTAGGTAATTAATAAGCTATGCTTTAAGTTATATTAATTTTTAAAGGATCATTATCTCCTCTCTTATCGACATACTAGTCTATTATTCTTAGGTGCTGTTTAGTAGAGAGCAGACTTACTATTCAAATAATAAATTACAGTATCAAGAAAAATCTGTGGTCTCAGGATATCTTTTATTTAGTATTTTGCTCTGGAAAACAAAACAATTCAGACTGTCAGTGTTAATATGTTTCTTTCCTGACAAGTGAGAATTCTCGCCTGGCAGCTGAGGTGTATAAAGATATGCCTGAAACCAGTTTTACACGCACAATATCAAATCCTGAAGTGGTCATGAAACGTCGGAGACAGCAGAAACTAGAAAAGAGAATGCAAGAGTTCCGAAGCTCAGACGGCCGGCCTGATTCAGGTAACATTTCTTAACTTAAGATTCCCACTTAGGGGCTACATGATAACCTACGATATCAGTATTTGTTCATTTTAGGTTATGTGGGTATTTATAGGTTAATATGTGATATAAACCTATATCAGGGAAATAAGTCATGTGGGATTTCAGGGCACGAGTGCCACCCCCACCCTCCCCCTCCACCCCCCCATCAATTTCCCCTATAACTGAGGTTAATGGGCAAATTAATCACTCAGTTGTATGTTCAGAGAAGTGTTTTCTCCCCTCCCCCAAAGCAGAGTTGTGAAAGGGCAATTGCTGCATGCCAAAATTTGAATAAGTGAAAACATTCTCTAAGTGTGAACTATAGAGGGAAGAAAACATTAATTACCTCTATTTTCCCCTAAAGGAGAAATGGACTACCTGTATTTCAGGAGGTATATAGCAAGATAGTTATAAAAATAGGGACATTGAGTATAAGAACCCCATCCCCAAAATGAGGCATGACGAAAATGATATTACAACATAGTATACTTTTTGATAACTTTTCATCAGGGAACTAAAATAAAAAGAATTTAGTCAGATTGTGGTGTGAACCCTTGGTCCTCAAAACTTGTGTCTGGGCACGTTCTACCAAGCTAGATAGCCTTTGAGCATGGATTTGCTAATGGACTCAGTAATTTAAGTGCCAACTTTGCCAAATTCTGAGGTTCATCCCCAGCTGGTCAATAGGTGATAAAATGTGGGGCTGTAACTCACAGTCCCCCTTTGCTAGATAGTATGTGTGTTTATGTGTGTGTGAATTATGAGAATGACATGGTGTTGTGATCTCTTGGTAGATAGAATACTTTTACTGATAAAACCTTGGATCTCTTGAAGTTACAGAAATAAATTGATGATAAAAAGCTTTATTTGCTGAGAAAATCCTTTAGATAATCACTGAGGCCTTATCCAACCTTACTCCTACCTTCTCCCTTACTCCCAACATGCACATACATTTCTCTCCCCTCTCACCCTAATTCCATAACTCTTAAGATTCTAATTTATGAGATGTCAGCCCACTTAATTGAAAAACATCTAATGAGCACCATCTAGTGGCAAAATTGATGTTTAGATGGGCCAAAATTAATCATGGAGCTACAACAGTTCTTTGATGTCATTTAGTCTAATTCTTTCATTTTATAAAAGAGGGAACTGAGGACAAGTGATTTTTCCAGAGTCACAAATCAGCCCTAGCACCATAGTTTTCTGTTTCCTAATGCAGGACAATCATAGTTTCTTCAACAGTTTTGGCTCTATAGACCTTGAATTCACAAGGATATGACCTAGACAAATTTGTTAATTCAAGTGATAAGCAGTAAGTTCACTTAAATATCCTTCTTTAGGTATACTATATTGTTTATTTTAGTTTCCCTTTGTAATAATGATTACCTTTGGAGATATCCTTTTTCTAGCTCTTGGATTCCTTTTCTAAGTTAATTTGTTTTGCTATGATTGGCTGATTAGGTGCTTTTTCAGAATTGTGGTTAAAGAGGAAAAGGAGTAAGATAAAAGTATGTGTGGTAGTTAATTGCTATTTGATCTTAGGGCAAAGAAAGGAAGCCCGAAATCATTCAATATTTTCTGTCCAGTCACCTCAATTTAATTATAAATCAACTTTATGAACACAAATGTATTGGTTTAGAACCAATCTTGAATTTACCCAGTGTTGTACAAAGGACAGGTAAAATAACTTCAACAGAGGTAAAATATAGACGGTCATTTATATTCTCTTTCCCTTAAGGCTGCTGAGGGAATCTATAAATATCATTTTTGTACTGACAGATAATCAGATAAAATTGGGAAATTTGAATGGACAAAGAAACAAATATTTTAATAAGTAGAACTGATGATTAAAACAGATATACATAAATCTAGTTTGAGTACTAAATGCCTAAGAAAAATAAATAGGATGCCACCTAAAGCTCTACATTGATTTGGATTTATCCTGATATGAAATGTATATTTTATAAAATTTAAAGCAGTGTTTCTGTAGTTCCAGTAAACTTAGCAAGGCATTTTAAAACAAAGCAAACTTTAAAGCAACTTGCTTAATTCTTTAAAGTGAAAACCTGATTCATTGAAAGTCTACCACAAAATAAACTCATGTTAAATAAAAGAAAAACAAAGTTCTTAAACATTCAACATTCTTCCCAGTTGTAAAACATTTGCTGCTGATAAAGCAATAATTATTTTCATTATGTAAGTTATCATTATATATATTTTTTATGTTGTGTTGTTTTTTTTTAGTGAGGCAATTGGGGTTAAGTGACTTGCCCAGGGTCACACAGCTATTAAGTGTTAAGTGTCTGAGGTCGGATTTGAACTCAGGTACTCCTGAATCCAGGGGCAGTGCTTTATCCACTGCGCCATCTAGCTGCCCCACTTATCATTATATTTAGAATAAAATTGCTCAGAAAATACAGAATTTCAAAACTTAGCATTATCTGTTCTATGATACCATTAGTAATGTACTTTGGTAAAAATAATTATAATACATCTCACTGCAAAGGTTTGCTGAAGTTTTTCAAAACATGAAATGTATCACCATTACAAAAATTTGAGAACTTTTAGAATAATGGGTTTTGGGGTTTGTTTTATATTCTTAAACTTAATTTTTTTTACAGGTGGAACCCTGAGGATTTATGCAGATAGTTTAAAACCAAACATCCCATATAAGACAATCTTACTGTCGACCACGGATACTGCAGATTTTGCTGTGGTTGAAGCTTTAGAGAAATATGGTTTGGAAAAAGAGAACCCCAAGGATTACTGTGTTGCCCGTGTAAGTAACCACATTTGTCAGCACTGGTAACAAAAAAATGGTGAAGCCTTGCATTTAAAGTTTAAAGATGTTTTAAAGTTGCTTTAAACAACTTGACATGCATTTCTGGATAATTGGAATTTGGCATTCTAATTATGTTTATGGATGCTATTAAAGGATTGTTTTCTCTCATGACTTTTATTACAGGGTCTAAAATATCTAGAGATTTCATTTTCCTTATTCAAATAAATTAGTGGCTTCCAAATATCCAATGTTTGTTGTGTCATACCTTATTCTTAATTTCTAGAAGTATATCTGTAACCCTTTTAATTGAAGGATCTAACCAGAAGCTTGTACAGTATATTCGGGATGATATATTGCTGAGTGATGATATGCAACTTTTCAATGCTGAGTCACAGACTAGCTGTAAAAAATTCTAATAATCATCAGTCAGTCAGTGAGAGTTGACTTCTCCATTTTCCTAGAGTAGGATTTCACAGTTAAGTATGCAAAGCATTTTCCAGACATCCTATTCTTGGTTCCAGTGTTATTGTTGTAGGATTTGAAGAGAAAAGGAATTGATAAAATAAGAAAACTGAGTAAAAGTAAAAAATAAGAATATGATACCAGTGGCATTCTTTTTGTTTCTTTGTGCTGTCTCGATTTTGAAAAGTGTGTCTTGTTGGAAGAAAGCGAAGTATCTTTTGGGAAGACTTAAATGACTGATCTTTCCTTACCCATGATTGACCTTTGCTTAGCCAATTAACTGGCTTTAAATTTTTTGCACCATGGAAAGGCCTTCACAATGTTATATAATTATAATGAGAAAATCATGCCTTTTCCTGAAATGCAAATTAGAAGACCAACATCCCTTAAATCAGTGTTTAACCTTTGTTGCTGCTGCTGCTGGTTTTATGGTCATTTTTTAGTTTTCATTTTATACAGTGATTTTTTTTTTATGTCCATTAAAAAAAATGTAACAATTCAACAGCTTCTTAAGTATTTCCTATGTGTGGAGTACTATACTAAGGTTTATAAAAAGTTTTCAAAGATAGTAATTATTTTTACTATGATCCCTTTATCACCTTCAGTTGCTAAGTTTGAGATGTGTTGCATATATGCACAGTAAATCACTCCGAGTATACTTAAAAATGGCATTTGGGTGGGTTTTATTTTGAAATAGTTCTTTAGTTATACTAAATTACCTAATTTATACAACTAAAATTGGAAGGAAAGGGTTTTTGTGTTGTTTTTTTATTGATAACCTTTCATATGACTTATCTGTTAAGCTTTATTTACTTTACACCTGTTACTAGTTCCTCTGGGTCTAAATCCAAGCAGTCTATGAAACAGTGACCTTCGCACATGATGGAGACGTGATTAAAACGGGCACTGACCTTTGGGTCAAAGACTGTTAAAAGGTGTAAAGCTTGGAGAAATATGGTTTTCTGCTGTTGTGGACAGATTGTAAAATGTCTCCACAAAATGGCAGTCTTGGTTAAGGAGGTGGCCCTGGGAACACTTGAGAAGAGGAAAAAAGGTAGGAGGAGTGTGTATTTGGTTCTGCAAAGGATATCCACGCATTACGTGAGAATATTGCTTCCTAAGGGGAGCAAACCAGTTTAAAAAAGCATGATCTAAGTACTTTGTCAGCAAAAACAAACATGAAGATTATTTTGTAATTTCATTGCTCATCTTTTTAGTAGTAAATTATATTAACAATTGGCAAATGTAAAAAAATTTGCATGGCGCTACAAAAATGAGGACCAACTATGTGTGTTTTGGAGATTGATGGAAGTAGCAAGGATATATTCCTAGAAATAGAACTAAAGCAAGAAAATAATCTGTTGGATATTATGGGCATCATTTTTATTTCCTTAGAAACTTTGCTTGTATAAGTTTCAAAATATTCTCTTCTTTTGGGCTTGTGTCTTGCATTTCCCAGTTGTCTTACTAGCACTTTGTGACTAGATTCATTTTGTTTGCTTATTCTTCTAGCTCACTTTTGGACTTTGCACTTAGTTAGTGCTGGCACCTGAGTACTTCTGGGGGAATGTTTTGGCTGAGTTTTTGTCCTCTTGCGTCATTCTTCTTAGCTCTGATAGTTTCTGACCCAGGTTTGGGCCTGAGCAAGACCTGTTGGCTTGTCCGTTTTAGGAAGTTTGATGCTGGACTTAGCAGCCCACTGAGACGTCCTGCAGGTTCAGAGCTAAGTCCAGCAGCAAAATTCTTTTTTGGTTTTTTTCTTTCTTTCTTTCATGTGTGGCAATTGGGGTTAAGTGACTTGCCCAGGGTCAGACAGCTAGTAAGTGTCAAGTGTCTGAGGCCGGATTTGAACTCTGGTCCTCCTGAATCCAGGGCCAGTGCGCAATCCACTGCGCCACCTAGCTGCCCCATAGCTCTTGTTTTGATCATGGTTTTGAGGTAGCCCAATAATATTCAAATCATCTCTCCTGGATGTTTCCCAGGTTAGCTGTATTTTTCAAGAAGATATTTCACATTGCCCTCTTTTTTTATTCATTTGGATTTCCTTTATTGTGTCTTGGTTTCTCATAAAGTCACATTTGTTCAGTCCTAATTCTTAGGCAATTATTTTCTTCAGAGAGCTTTTCCATTTTGCTTTTAAAGCTGTTGACTTTTTTCTTATGACTTTCCTGCATCACTCTCATTTTTTCCTCTATTTCTCTTACTTTTTGAGCTCCTCTATGGCCTGAGACCAATTCATATTTTTCTTGGAAGCTTTGGATGTAGGAGCCCTGATGTTGCTATCCTCTTCTGAGGGTGCGCCTCGATCTTCCTTGTCACGAAAGGAACTTTATATGGTCTGCATCTTTCTCCATCTGCTCATCTTGCCCATCTTTTACTTGACTTTTAACTTCTTCTTAAAGTGGCGCACTGCTTCTAGACTGTACTGTCCCAAGTTTCAGGGGGTCCCAGGTGGTACAGTTTAAGGAGAGGCACATTCTACACTTACCTGGCCTGTGCTCTGGGCTGAGAATAACCTCCGGCCTACTTGCTCTTCAACCAGAAAACAAAATTTCTGTTTTGCTGAGTTGATAGCTCCCAGTGTTTGAGATGAGATTCAAAATCAGGTCTTCCTGATTGCAAAATCCCATGCTCTAATCTGCTGCCCTGTTCTCTGCCTAGCTGCCTTTAATATACTTCCCTGTTGGTTGAGACTAGTAACACTACTAAATGTGAATTCAACTCAAACCTCTGGTCACCCATGTGCTGTATGAGGAGTTAGAAAGGGTAAGAGCCAATGCAAATAAAGATAAGGAAGAACAATAGGACCTGTAGAAATATTTTTTAATTGACTAGCCTAATTTGGGGGGCTAAAGCTGACTGGAGGACTAATCTGGGGACTTTTTTACTATTTGGCTGACTTCGTTAATTTAATATGGGCCATTTATAAAGTTCCACCACACTGCTCCCAAACTGATAGACTAAAGATTAAGAAGCCTCTAACTAAATAATCAAAGCAGAGTTTATTTATGAGATACTATTTCAAATTAGGAATACAGGGAAATAAAGTGTACAACCTGACTGCTTTCCTGTGGTCTCTCGCCCTTGCTGTGCTTCGAACTTCTGGAATACAATAAGGGCCTTAGCCGCCTCCGGCTTCAGGGCAAGTTACACTTTCCCTGGTTTGTATTAAGGCCCCTATCCTTGTCAGCCTGGTCTCTCCTTTTCTGAACTCTCCTCCGTCCTTGTCCGGGCTCCCCTCTAGTCAGCCTCTCTCCTAGTCCTTCCTCGAGTCTCCTTCCTCTATTCCGTCTCCTCCATCCGACCCCCCTGAGTCTAACTCCCAGGTCTATATATACCTTTTCTTCTCTCCACTCAAATCTCGGGGCTTCCTTCGCCACCACTGACCAAGCTTATCCGCCAGCCAGGGCTGCGGCTGGTGGTGGGGGCGGGGTGCGCTCCAAGTTTCATGTGCCTCAGCACAGGCTATCCGGGATCTGCTCAGGTCAGAGGGAGCTGGGGGCTTTTTTTTTCCCCCAGCTGTCTGACCTGGCGTCTTGTATAGCCCACGGGGCTTTTTTTGCTCAGCTGAAGCTGAGGAGGAGGGGGAGAGACCCTGAGGGCCTAAGGCTTTCTAATCTCAGCCTAAAGGTAGGGTCCCCAAATCAAAATAAATTTCCACAGACCAAATGAAGCGTTCATAGAAGAGAAGGTCCATGCTAGAGGAGAAACCTTGAGATTGGAGGAGTCAGTTCTCAGGTTATCTGAAAGAGAGGAGAAGATTAACTTTTTTGGGGGAAAACATGTCTACTTTCTGATAGCCTTTTTTTTTTTTTTTTTTTTTTTTTTTGGTGGGGCTATGGGGGTTAAGTGATTTGCCCAGGTCACACAGTTAGTAAGTGTCAAGTGTCTGAGGCCAGATTTGAACTCAGGTACTCCTGAATCTAGGACCAGTGCTTTATCCACTACACCACCTAGCTGCCCCCTAGCCATTAAAAAAAAAAAAACAACTTTAATAATTTTCTTAGTGGGATATTTCTGTTTCTTACATCACTATAGTATCCCATGTATACCCCCGCCTCCCACTCCCCATCCCATAGGAAAGATAATGTCCTTTTTGGAGAAGAAAAGGGGTGGGAGGAAGTGTGAGCACAACTGATCAATACATTGAAACCATGTGCAATGTGTAACTCCTGTGGACCCCCTGTCTTCTTATAACTTTAAATTTGAGTACCATAGGATCTTTATATTTTTGTTACATTTACTTTTGATTCTTTTGGTGTGTTCTTTCCCTTTAAATTGTTGTAGTTAGTATGGATATTTTTTCTTGATTCGGCTTTCTTCACTCTGCATTATTTCATATAGATCTTTAGATGTATTCACCACATTTCTTTACAGCATTTTAATATTAAATTACATTCTTATTCCACAATTTCTTTAGCCATTTTCCAATTGATCAGCATCTACTTTATTTCCAGTTTTTAGCTATCAGATGGATAATGAAAAGAGTGAGAGAAACCCCTTTGGGAAAGGGGTGCAGAAAAAAAATGAAATTATAAAACTAGAAATGGGAATATTAAACAAGAAGATGGGATCAAGGATGAGGGGAAGAGAGTCCATGGCAAAAGGTCCACCTTATTAAAAGAGTTAAAGTAAAAATGTCTTTGGTAAAAAGAGGTCACGAGTGGAAAATTTAAGAAGCTTTGGCCTAAATGATGTCTCCATGCTTTATCATCAGTGCATAATTTCTGTCTTGGAGAAGTTTGATGAGGTCATGGGGATCAGAGAAAATGGCTGGTCTGCCATCTTGTTGGCTCATGTAACCCAGAAAGTCTGTATCTTTATTAGAATAATAAGTACTTTCATAGAGATCAACTTTGAAGGTTTGAGAAAGAAACAAGGAAGTTTTTTGTAAATATTTTGCTAATAACTTCTATAAAGTCACTGACACATACCTGAAATTTATAGTAAGCATTGAATGAAATGAATGAAAAACAATTTATTAAGATCTTACTATGTGTAATTCCAGCTCATTTAACTGATTCTGCTGCTAATTAAGTGGCCTGCCTTGTCAAGAGGCCAGCTTCTTTAACTCAACTCCTTCCATTTCCCTCAGCAAATTACCAATCCCTCAGACAACCCCTCCTTCCAATCCTCAAACTCTGTTGATAAATTCTTTCTTTATTGATTTCAAATTGTCACTTTTAGTTTAAAAAAAAAATCCAGATTCTCCCCAAAATCTCTATATTTATTTCCTCATAATAAGAGAAATAAAAATTGAAACAATTCTTGGGATTTATCTCAGACTCAACACATTGCAAAATATGACCCAAAAAAGGAAAATGACAGTTGTTGGAGTTGAGAATTAGTATTGGTTTCTGGCCAATGTTTTTAAAATAATTCTTTGATTTGGGGGGCAGCTAGGTGGCGCAGTGGATGAAGCACCAGCCCTGGATTTAACCCTCACTATGTGTGTGTATGTGTGTGTGAAAGAGAGAATGATTTGGCTTTTAGTCAGATTTTAACATTGAATTGTAATATTGATGACCATCTGATTTACTTACTTTTTGAGGCCATTACTGCTCTTCACTTTTTTTTTTTAAGTGGGAATTAGGGTTAAGTGACTTGCCCAGGGTCACACAGCTAGTAAGTGTTAAGTGTCTGAGGCCGGATTTGAACTCAGGTACTCCTGACTCCAGGGCCGGTGCTCTATCCACTGTGCCACCTAGCTGCCCCTGCTCTTCACTTTTTAAAGTGAGAAGTGAAATGAGAATCAAATAGTGTGTATTGTTTCCTTTAGTAAGACTCCTGTTTACCAGAAGATAAGCCACACTAAATATAAGATTCTAATTCTTGTCCATTGCAGTTAAGTAATTTTGCTGGTAGATCTTCACAGCTATTTTTCTCATAGGTTATGCTTCCTCCTGGAGCCCAACATTCAGATGAAAAAGGTGCTAAAGAGGTTATCTTGGATGATGATGAATGCCCTCTACAAATCTTCAGGGAATGGCCAAGTGACAAAGGTAAATAAGGTTTTTCTTTTTGCTGTTAGCAGTTTAGTTTGTATTATAAACTATTAAATTACTTTTTATTCTGGACCATGAGGCACTGTTTGGAGGTCCAGAGTGAGGTCACTAGCAGTTGGGGACATCAGTGAAAGCTTAATATAACAGTTGGAGGTGAGTAAGAAGTGAATTCCAGGTTTGGGTAACTGACAGCACATAGGCAGAAAGACAGATGAAGGGTTATGTAAAAGGAGCCAAGAGGGCCACTTTGGCTAGATTGTGGATTATATCCTGTAAAGTTGGTGAGATAGGTGGGGGTCAGGTTGTGCAAGGCTTTAGAATTTAAACAGAAGAATTTATATAGTAGGTGAATACTTGGAATTTTAAGTTCTTTCTCTCATCTGGTATAATGGGGGGGGGTAGGCATGTATAATGTGTTTGGAGTATATCATGTTAATATGATAATAATAGCTAGCCTATGTAGAGCACATTAAGGTTTGCCAAGTGCTTTACATTTTATCTGATTTGACCCTCACAGCAAGCCTGTGCAATTTGTTGTTCAGTCATGTTTGACTCATCATGACCCCATTTGGGGTTTTCTTGGCAAAGAGACTAAAGTGGTTTGCCTTTATAGATAAGGAAACTGAGGCAAGCAGGGTTAAGTGACTTGCTCAGGGTCACACAGCTAGTAAGTGTCTTAGGCCATATTTGAACTCATGAAGATGAGTCTTCCTGACTTCAGGCCTGGCATTCTATCCACTGAGCCACCTAGCTACCCTAAAAATTGTTGTTTCTCTTTGAGAAAGGTGTTATTATTATCCTTATTTAGCAGATGGCAACAACGGAATTGATAGTAAGAGAGTAAGTAACTGGCCCTGGGTCCTGTAGTTGGTAAGCATTTGAGACAGGATTTCAACTCAGACCTTCTTGACTCTGAGCTACCTAGCTGCTATCTATTGTCTTATCTTCTTGGAAACCAGGAATTGAAACAAAGGTAGCCAACAAAGGTATCAAGTCCACAAAGGATATTTGAGTTTCGTGAGTGACCCTTGAAGAAAATGTCCAGAAAAACCTTCTATTACAAATTACATAAAATAATATCATAAGAAAACTGTCTTCTCATAGATTTTCTTTTCTTTTTTCTTTTCTTTTTTTTTTTTTTTTTGCGGGGCAGTGAGGGTTAAGTGACTTGCCCAGGGTCACAAAACTAGTTAGTATCAAGTGTCTGAGGCCAGATTTGAACTCGGGTCCTTCTGAATCCAGGGCCAGTGCTTTTTCCATTGCACCACCTAACCGTTCCCCATAGATTTTCAATAATTCTGAGTTATTCAAAATTGATGACACATTTTGGGAAAACTAAATTATCATATTCTATAATAAAAAAGAACCCAATAGGAGCAGCTAGATGGCGCAGTGGATAAAGCACTGGCTTTGGATTTAGGAGGACCCGAGTTCAAATCTGGTCTCAGACACTTGACACATACTAGCTGTGTGACCCTGGGTAAGTCACTTAACCCTCATTGCCCCACAAAAATAAAGAAAAGAAAAGGAAAAAAGAACCTAATAACATGAATACAAAGACTAGGGTTCCAGTCATGTTCTGCCATTAACTCATTGTGTATAACTTGGGGAGGTCATTATTTAACTAGACTTTAAATTTCCATATAGTTTTGAAATTCTGTGAAATGCTTGAGTGATATTAATGTATTAAAACTAATTAAAGAAATCAGATGACTAATTTTTCTAATTTAACATTTTCCTAGACATATTATTTTTTTGTTTTGTTTTATTTTTGTGGAGCAGTGAGGGTGAAGTGACTTGTCCAGGGTCACACAGCTAGTATCACATGTCTGAGTTGTATTTGCACTCAGGTCCTCCTGAATCCAGGATTGGTGCTTTATCTACTGTGCCACCTAGCTTCCCCATTCCTAGATATATTATTGACTAAGGTTGTTAATTTCATTTTAAATAGTTTAAATATATTAGAACTTGAAAATTGTTTTAAAAGCTCAAACTAACATTTAAAAAATGTAATGTCTAATCAGTGAACGTGATAAATGAAAGTAAAGAGTTTTTCAGTGTGAAGTACTTGGAAAGTTATACTAGGGTTTTTGGACATCAGCTTTCATGGTATATTATCGAGAGTGTTCTAAAACTTAATGAATTTTATACTTTTTCCCCTAGGAATTTTAGTCTTTCAATTGAAGAGGAGGCCACCTGATTATGTCCCAAAGAAATTGAAGAAGCAAATTGATGGAAAACCACTAAAAGGGAAGGAAAGAGCTGACGGGTCTGGCTATGGCTCTTCCCTCCCACCTGAAAAACTGCCCTACTTGGTAGAATTAAGCCCAGGTAAGGGCTCTGACTTACACAAATGTGCTTATCATAACCTTTTCTGTACATTTGCTCAGTCTTTTGACTGTCAAGTTAGTTTTTAATGTGTGTTATATCAAAAGTTGTGTCTATGGGGTCAAACTGAAGTTTTCACAAGAAGATAGTGATGCTTTCTTATTTCTCAGTATTTGTAGGGATTTTGTTGTAATGCATTAAAATAACATTTGTGTGGTACTAGGAAACAGAAGACTATTTCCCATGGATAATTATAGGACATTTATTAAGTCAAATTTTTTGTTGCAAATGCCTACTTGAAAAGTTAATAAAACAGCTTTTTTTTTCAGGCAAACTAAAAAACATATCCAGTATAATTTTTATTTGTATAAATAATTCCTAAAATATGTATAATATTTTGGGTTGAATATAGGTTCTGGGATGTGCAGGAGCCTGTTTTAACTGGTTTGTTAGCGCATGAGACCATTTATGCTTCAGAAATCCACAATTACAAAAAGTCAGGGCTTGATTTATTGTTTTATAGATTATCTAAACTTAAGAAAATGATAGATTAAAATATGTCCTATATTTTGCCCCCCTTTCCCAAGCAAATCTGTTAAATGCTGTTTCCCATTAATAGGCCACATTTAAAAAATAATGTCTTTGAGAGTTAAAGTTGGAAGGGAAAGTCTTTTAGATATTTACTGAAAAATTAAGCTCTTTTGTAAACCTGATTTTATACTAATGGTATTTTGGAAAATATGTGTTCCTTATGTGGATTACTTTGCATTTATCCAATTTATATTTTAAAGAAAAAGTGTTCCCAGTATAGTACTTTTATGAAATGTAGATATTTAGGCCCAAGAAATTGCAATGGAAAGGTCTTGGTTTTTGTTTTTTCTCTTTAATGATCTGCTAGCTATTTTCATGCTCTTCTGCTTACCACTTTAAAAAACTAACACTATGTCACAGGGTTGCTACATGGTTGAAAATTACATTCTCTGTTTTATATGCCTACAATGTAACATATAAATATAGTTGTCATTTTGATACATATATACACATACATAGACACATAAGCATATATGGGCCATTTAACAAAACTTCTTTCTTCCATATTTGGTTCTAAAAGTTTTATTCTAGAAGCACCATGAATTGTTAGTGCTGAATTACTTTTTATATGAAAGCTAACTGAGGCTAAGAACTATGTCTCATGTTCTGGGTTTCATACATTTATTACCAAAGCAGTCTGGATTTGACTGAGTTGTTGATCCAGTATATGGATTCTGTGTTTGATTTGGAAATCTTCTGATGCTAGGTTACTGAATATTTATATATATATATATATAGGATACTGCTTGTTTCCTACTAATAGTTTTAATACATTAGAACCAAAAAGCTAATGTGATATGATTCTGACTGCTCATTTATCATGCTTTTCCTTTGGTACTGTTTTCCCCCAAACCTTATTTCACCTTAGTTTCGTGTCTCTTCCCCCCCCCCCCCCCAAATTAATTAAAGGTATTAGTTTAGAGAGACATACTTATAACCTATATTATTGCTCTAGGCAGTAACTTACACTATCTAGTTTTTTCGTTATGAACAGATTAGGTTTTAAAATATGTGTGTGCACATGTGTGTATATACACACACACATGTGTGGTAATTGATGTTTTGTCCTAAAATTTTTCTTTTAGTAACTTTCATGTTAGTTTGGTTTTATTTGGATTCTTTGAAACTATGCCTGAACATTTCTGTTTGGAGCATACTTTTAAGTCAGCTCTTAATCATCTGAGCTAATAGAGGGGGTATATTTCTGTTTGTCTTTTGGAGTTTTATATATATTTTGTGGAATCACTCTTTATTTCTTTAAAAAACAACCCTTATATTGAAGCTGTTTCTATCTCTAGAGCCTAACCCTGCCCAAGTCCATGTTCATTGTTGACAATGTGCTAATCTAAAACTGGGGGTGGGAGCATTTGACTATGGCCGATTTTAAGAGTGTTTTTATGGTGTGGACAGTTCAGTGTACTGTTTACTACTACTTTAAATATGATCAAAATTTTGGTGCAGCTTAGAATGAACATCTCACTTTAGTGATATTGCTTCCTAGTTCATCAAGTAATAAGATGTATATATGAATACAATCAAGTAAGAAAGTAACTTTTGATGATAATTTCATGTAATATGCTTTGCTACAACTGTAGACTTCCTATACAGGTAGAGGTTTATAACTGCATAGAAAAAACAACTTTCTTTTAAGAAGGAATCACTTGTTGGTCTATTAACCCTTATGATGCTTGCTCCCTTATAAAGCTTCTGAGTTACTACTTTGTTTCCATGAGGCATACGGTCTACTCAGATACATTTAAACGCCTGTGGCCAGATAGAAAATTTAGATTTTGTTTAGGTTTTGTTGCATGGATTAGGTGGGTGGCAGAATAAGGAATTATTTCTCTTCTGGTTTGGGATCAAAATATATTCATTGGACAGCTAACTGTTGAAAAAATAGTAAGAGAACTCTTATGTGATAAACTAACTGTTGCTTTCCTGTATTGCTTAGTGACTGACCAATTGTCTGAGTGTTTGCTTTAATAGCTTGCCTGTTGGTTTCTACAACACCATTAGAAACAGTTCATCCACTGATTTTTTGGAGCACTGTTGTTTCAATCCTTGCAATTCTGAAAATTGGTGGGGGCAAAATGCACTTTTTCATCCTATAAAATTGAATTTAAGTGTTGTCTCACTACAGTTTCACCCTTTCCTGTCTTTTCTTTTTTCTTCCCCCTTCTGCATGTACTGCATGGTATCTGTCCTGCTGATGCTGCCTTCACCTGGGTCCTGTGCATGTGTTCTTAACCCCAGGCAGAAGGAATCACTTTGCCTACTACAGCTATCACACTTATGAAGGTAATTGAATGTTTAATACTACTTTTAACTATATCACTAACCAAAAATCTTGGACAGTGTACTGAAGTGGATAGAAAAAATGTTTTGTAATCACTTTTAGAAGTTAGTTACATGCTTTTTATTTAGCTTTGAGTCATAACTTTTTTATTTTTATCTGACTAGAACTTGATTGGCATCTGTATGTTCTTGGTCAGCTCTCTTAACCATTCTGGACCAATTTGCTCATCCATAAAATGGAGGGGTTGGACTTACTGACTGGTCTGTAAGGTTCCTTCTAGCTCTAGAGTATAATGGAATTTCATTATTCAAAGAGACTGTTTTGCTTCCCAGGGATGATTAGTTAGCTGAGGAGCAAAGTGTTGCAGTGGTTTGAAGGCAATTCTTGTAATCAGAAAAATATTTGGGTTTAGATCCTGCTTTTCTGGTACTTATTAGCTCTGTGACCCTGGGCAAGTCACAAAGTGACTCTTAATTTTCTCATCCATAAAATCAGGGTAACGATGCCTGTTTTACTTATAGGGTTGTGACTCAAACAAGATTGTGTAATGCACTTGGCAAACTTTAATGTGTTATATATAAATGTCACTTGTTTGTTGTAATTAAAGATTTGGGAGCTATCTTATTTGTTACTTACGGAAAATAGAATGTAATAAAGTAATCAGATTAAAGCTATCTTTCCTTAAATTATTCTACTAGAGTTAATATGAGTTATATATTGATTCTTCCAACTGAGTTACCTAAAATGTTTTGGAAGATGGGTGTAGCACTGCCTGCCTACTTTTTAAAGTGTTGTGAGGGAAGCACTTTTAAATTACTTTCTACTTGTGAGTTATGTTTATTTGTTGAAGAAATAATGATCTTTTTAGCTTTTGTGTTTATTGTTTATAAAGGCAAACAAAAAGGCAGTACTTTCATCTGTACTATTCTCACACTTGCTTAAAGTAGCAGTTGGAAAAGTAAATTAAAGACTGGGGAAAGGTTGTCAGAGAACTCGAAGTCCAAGCTAATGGGAGTTGAATGGCAAAGTACTTCTCATAACCTTCCTCTCTTACATCCCTACTTGCTCCCCTTATAATTTCTTTGTAGGAAATAGTTGTTTTACATAATTTGGTGATACAGAATCATTCTCTTTGCTTTTATTTTAAAAGTGCTTTAGACAAATAAGTCTAAGTAGTAGTAGATGGGAAATAATTCGTAA